>NC_059116.1:38128116-38465301 GCF_020740685.1 Jaculus jaculus
TTTTTAAAATGTGAGGTCTGGAGAGCTGAACTCAGGTCCTCACAGTTATTCAGCAAGCACTCTTTTTTTTTTTTTTTTTAAAGATTTTCTTTTTATTTATTTAAGTGAGGGAAAGAGGGAGAGAGAAAGAGAGATAGATAGATAGATAGATAGATAGATAGATAGATAGATAGAGAGAGAGAGAATGGGCACAGCAGGGCTTCCAGCCACTGCAAACTCCAGACACATGTGCCACCTTGTGCATCTGGCTTACGTGGGTCATGGGGAATCGAACCAAGGTCCTTTGGCTTTGCAGGCGAGCATCTTAACTGCTAAGCCATCTCTCCAGCCCCCAGAAAGCACTTTTTCCACTGAGCAATCTCCCCACGCTCCTTTTTTTTTGTTTACAAGTATATGTGGTGTGTATGTATGTGTATATACATGTTCATATGCATGTGTTGTGTGTGTGTGTGTCGTGAAGAGTAGAGGTCAACACTGGGTGTCTTCATCTTTGTAAAAATATTCATTATGTATTTGAGAGAGGAGAGAGGGATATATGATAGATTATGGTCATGCCAGGGCCTCTTGCCACTGCAAACAAATTCCAGACAAATGTGCCACTTTGTGCTGACAGACTTTGTTAGCAAGAGCCTTTAACCACTTAGTCATCTCCCCAGCCCTTCCACCTTCTTTTTATTTTATTTTAGGACAGGGTCTATCACTGAACCTGGAGTTCATGATTTGGCTAGACTGCCACGCCAGCAAACTCTGGGGACCTCCTATCTCTACCTCCCCAGTGCTGGGATCACAGGCGTACGCCACCTGCCTGCCACTGCCGTGGGTGCTGGGGATCTGAATGAAGCTCCACATATTTGTATAGCAAACATTAGACTAACTGGTCACCTCCCCACCCCTCCCTCTCCTGCTTTGTGCCCTTAGAAAATTCCATCTTGTGGATGCAGGGATCAAGAGGTGGTACTGTTTATAACCCTTTCTCTGCCCTGACATACCATAGAGCCACTCTGAACTCCGGCTTCCTCAATCAGGATGTTGCGGGGAACAGGTTCAGGAGCATCAGGAATTTCAGAATGTCAGGGTTCTGTTCAGGAGTCAGCCAAGAGCTTGGGGCTTTCTTCTTCTTTCCTCCTCTTCTTCTTAATCCCCACTTCTCCACCCTCCTCCCTCTTCTCTTCCTCTCCTTCTCTCATTCCTTCTTCTCCATCTTCTTTTTCCCCTATCTTACCCTACCTCCTCTCTCCCTGCTCTCCCTCCTTCACCTTGTCCTGTTCTTCCTCCTGCCCTCTATCTTCCTCTTCTCCCCCCTTGATTTCCTCTTTGTCCTTGTCTTCAGCCTCCTCCCCCAATGCTCCTCCTATTGTGGTGAAATCCATGTAACAGAAAAGGAAACATCTCAATAATGGTATTCAGTTCCATGGTATTTAACACACTCACCATAAGCAACTGTTGGGTGACTTCTTGGGGGAATATGAACAAAGGTCTCTTTCACCCCAGATAGGGCACAATTACAGACCAAAGAAACGATTCCATCCAGGTCTAGCTGGGTGGACTAACGAGTTATTGGAGCTCCCTACAGGAGCATGAGTGAGGGGTGAACTCATGAGTCACTCAAAGGCATTATCAGAAAAGCCCACCCGGCACGAGGGTGGCTCATTAAAGCCGTACCCCTGAGCTCCCTGCACAAGTTGCAGGCAGCTCCACAGAAGAATGTCTTCTCCCCAGCAATTGTTACTGATTTTGTAAAGGTGGGGGGAGGGCCCTGTGAGTCTTGCAAGTTTCAGGAGCTTCCTAGTCCTAATTGAATGTTCCATTTTGGTGGAAATTAACACTACAAAATGTACTATCTCTGTGCTCCAAACCCTTTCATCATCCTCAAAGGAGTCCCTATACCCATCTCATCACCTCCTTCTAGTCCCCATGTGCTTTCTTGCTCTGGAATATTCTTAAGGTTGATGGATAATCGCCCCAAGGTGAAAACAACTCAAGCATTCATGCTCCATGGGCGCAGCACGATAGCGTCTACCCGTGAGGCACTACTCTGCCCTGTGCAGGGATGAGGTGCCATTTCTCCCCCGTCACTCTCTCCAGTTCCAACATCTACCCGGAGAATGCCACCGCCAATGGTCACGACTTCCAGATGTTCTCTTTTGAGGAGACCACGTCCTGCAGGGGTTGCCAGATGTTACTCAGGTGTGTGTCTGCGGGATCCTGAGAGCCCTGGGCTTGGCCAGCCCTTCCTCTGCAGAGCGTGAGCCGTCAGGATGCCCCTCTTTGAGAGAAGGGCTGCTCTGCTTGATCTGTCACTCCTCCACCTTTTCTTCTTTTTCTGTTTCTATTCCTTCTTATGTTTCTTTTTCTCTATTTCTTGTTGTTTTCTCCTTCCACATATTCCTTTCTTCCTCATCCCTTTCTGCTTCTTCTCCCCCTTCCTCATGTTCCTCCCCTTCTTCATCCTCCCCTTCTCTACCCTCCTCTTTTCCTCTTCCCCTCTTCCTTTTCCTCTTCTTCCCCTTCCTTCTCCTTCTGCCCTTCCACATACATGTGCCTTTCTTCCTCGTCCTTTTCCTCCCAATCCTCCTCCTCTTCCCCTTCCTTCTCCTCTCATTCCTCATGCTTCTTTGGGGAACAGGATCTAGTGATGTAGTCCGAGCTGTTCTTGAACTCACCATCCTTCTGCTTCATCCTTGCAAGTGCTGGCATGACAGGTGCGCATTGCCACACTGGCCATCACAGACCTGTTGGCCAGTGCGCTGCTCACACCACTTCATCCCCCACATTCCAGAGGCACCTTCTACCAGGGCTACCGCTGTCACCGGTGCCGGGCCCCAGCACACAAGGAATGTCTGGGGAGGGTCCCTCCATGTGGCCGCCATGGACAAGGTAGCTGGGGGTGAGAGGGAGATAGGGTGGCTTCTCCACCAGGGTTACCTCTAACCACTTCTCTCCCTGCCACAGAGTTTGCAAGCACCATGAAGAAGGTAGGCACACTGCTGCTTGGCTCAGAATTGCCCTGGGCTAACGAAGACAGACCCAGGACACTCCAGGAACGGGCACTGTCCTGGGCTGGGCACAGGTAGCTATGCACCCCTGTCCCTGTCTTTGCAGGATAAATCACACCGCAGGGATCAGAACAAGAAAAGACAAGAGCTGGGTGAGTTGGCAGGAGGCAATGCGAGGAGGATGCTTGGCCTCTTGGAATGGATGTGTGAGACCTTGCCCCCACCATCCCCATGAGGCTGACCACACCCCCAGCCCTCACTGTGGGTTCTAGGCTGTCACTCTACCTCTGACCACACCCCCAGCCCTCACTGTGGGTTCTAGACTGTCACTCTACCTCTGACCACGCCCCCAGCCCTCACTGTGGGTTCTAGACTGTCACTCTACCTCTGACCACGCCCCCAGCCCTCACTGTGGGTTCTAGGCTGTCACTCTACCTCTGACCACGCCCCCAGCCCTCACTGTGGGTTCTAGGCTGTCACTCTACCTCTGACCACGCCCCCAGCCCTCACTGTGGAGTCTAGGCTGTCACTCTACCGCTGACCACGCCCCCAGCCCTCACTATGGGTTATAGGCTGTCACTCTACCTCTGACCACGCCCCCAGCCCTCACTGTGGGTTCTAGGCTGTCACTCTACCTCTGACATGCCCCCAGCCCTCACTGTGGGTTCTAGGCTGTCACTCTACCTCTGACCACGCCCCCAGCCCTCACTGTGGGTTCTAGGCTGTCACTCTACCTCTGACATGCCCCCAGCCCTCACTGTGGGTTCTAGGCTGTCACTCTACCTCTGACCACGCCCCCAGCCCTCACTGTGGGTTCTAGGCTGTCACTCTACCTCTGACCATGCCCCCAGCCCTCACTATGGGTTCTAGACTGTCACTCTACCTCTGACATGCCCCCAGCCCTCACTGTGGGTTCTAGGCTGTCACTCTACCTCTGACCACGCCCCCAGCCCTCACTGTGGGTTCTAGACTGTCACTTTACCTCTGACCACACCCCCAGCCCTTACTATGGGTTCTAGGCTGTCACTCTAATGCTGACCACGCCCCCAGCCCTCACTGTGGGTTCTAGACTGTCACTCTACCTCTGACCACGCCCCCAGCCCTCACTGTGGATTCCAGGCTATCACTATACCACGGACCATGCCCCCAGCCCTCACTGTGAGTTCTAGGCTGTCATTCTACATCTGACCACGCCCCTAGCCCTCACTGTGGATTCTAGGCTGTCACTCTACCTCTGACCACGCCCCCAGCCCTCACTGTGGGTTCTAGACTGTCACTCTACCTCTGACCACACCCCCAGCCCTCACTGTGGATTCCAGGCTATCACTATACCACGGACCATGCCCCCAGCCCTCACTGTGAGTTCTAGGCTGTCATTCTACATCTGACCACGCCCCTAGCCCTCACTGTGGATTCTAGGCTGTCACTCTACCTCTGACCACGCCCCCAGCCCTCACTGTGGAGTCTAGGCTGTCACTCTACCGCTGACCACGCCCCCAGCCCTCACTATGGGTTATAGGCTGTCACTCTACCTCTGACCACGCCCCCAGCCCTCACTGTGGGTTCTAGGCTGTCACTCTACCTCTGACCACGCCCCCAGCCCTCACTGTGGGTTCTAGTAAGGAGCTCTTCTCCCTCTTAGCTACGCCTCCAGTCATGATACATTTTCTTGGGTTTTTTGTTTAAATATTTTATTTTTATTTATTTATTTGAGAGAGAGAAGGAGGGAGAGAGGAGAGAGAGAGAGAGAGAGAGAGAGAGAGAGAGAGAGCGCGGGAGGAAGGGAGGGAGAGAGAGGGAGGGAGGGGGAGAGGGAGGGAGACACACTGGGCATGCCAGGACCCCCAGTCGCTGCAAATGAACTCCAGATCCATGTGCCATCTTGTGCATCTGGCTTACATGGGACCTGGGGAATTGAACCTGTGGTCCTTTGGCTTTGCAGGCAAGTGCTTTAACTGCTAATCTATCTCACCAGCCCCCCTCCCCCGCCTTTGAGGTAAAGTCTCTCTAGCCCAGGCTTTCTTGGAATTTACTATGTAGTCTTAGAGTGGCCTTGAACTCACTGTGATACTCCTACCTCTGCCTCCCGAGTGCTGGGATTAAAGGCGTGTAATACCACACCTGGTTACATTTTCTTTTGAGGTAGAAAATATATCCTGGAGGCAAAATGAGTAAATCTGAAATGTTTGGCTCAGGGAAGAATAGCCATGTGATCAAAAACTAAATCAAAGTTTAGGATACCTTCCTTCACTCCACAGCTAGGTTGCCCAGCATAAATTAAATTGCAGTTAATTAACCTTGAAAGTTCTGTAATTCATCACCCTAGCTGCATTCAGATATTCAGTCATCACTTTGGCCTCTGGCTGCCGTATTGAACAGAACAGGCTAAATATCCTTATTCAAGAACATTTTATCACTCAGTACTGCTCAGCACTCCAGAGGGGACCATGGTCTGACCTCCTTCAGCATGGCTGAGTTTGCCTGCTCCTGAACTTACTAGAACTGAAACCTCAGTATGTGTTTTTCAACCCGATGCCACTGAGATTCCCTGGTGTAATTGCTCATAGTGCTGTCATTTTCATTGCTGTGTGCCATTCCAGTCTTGCTTTGTCACAATCCATCCATCCTGCCGAGGACATGTGGTTTGTTGTGAGTTTTGAGCAGTTTTGGATTTTCTTGCTGATGATGAAAGGACCATGTTTTCATTTCCCTTGGGTGTGTCCTGGAGGGACATTTCTGAGGTCTTCAGTATATACATACCGTGTTCTAGCAGCTGCCCAGAAAGAGTTCTGCTGCTCCATGTCCTCCCCAGCACTTGATGATGTCAGCCCTTTTCTGTCTAGCCACGCTTGGTGGGTGCTGAGACAGCTTTGAAAGTCCCTGTCACCAATCACCTGTTACTTCCTTCTCACATCCTCCAGGCCTGCCTAAGATGGAGGTGTGTCAGGAATATTATGGTCTCCCCCCACCCCCTGGAGCCTTTGGGCCCTTTCTGCGGCTCAGCCCTGGGGACATCGTGGAGCTCACCAAGGCAGAGGCTGAACAGAACTGGTGGGAGGTATGAGCCAAGTTTGCGGACCTGATGGATGATACCCGGTCATGGGGACAGGAGACCTGGATGTGGGGTGTGGTCACCACATCCTGAGGCTCTTGAGATGGTGCCTGGGGAGCACAGATATAGATGAGGTCATGGTGCAGATTCCTAGGGAAGTGGTGTCACACTTTCATCAGATTCTAGGGGATTTTGTCTAAGGAGTGGGGATGTGATATGGAAGTTTTTGGGCTGGCAACGTTCTTAAGAATTTGGTACTACTAGGCACATCTCTGGGACATCCAGAAAGAGATGGTCAAGTAGAGTGCCCATTGGGGAGCAAGATGGACACATGTAGTATGTGTACACACACATGCATGCACACACACAGATGCCTGTCTATGCTTTTGTCTCCTGAATTTTTAGGGCAGAAATACCTCAAGCAATGAAGTTGGTTGGTTCCCCTGTAGCAGAGTAAAGCCCTACGTTCATGTGAGTATCTTGTCTGGATGGGACGGGATGAGGGTCCACAGGTCCAGCAGGGTGGGCAGCCTGAGGGAACCACCCATCATGGCAGGCAACCCTTAAGCTCAGACTGCCTGCTCCACCAAGAAACCTCTAGGTGAAGCCAGCGTAAGACTGAGTCCTGGCAGCTTCCAGATTCTTCCTGTAGGAAGCACCTCTCCTTCCTACCAGGCACTGTGGGAAAGAGCGGGGGCTGTAAGGTGGCCTGATCCCTGGCTTCCTTCTCACACACTAAATTGAGTCCTGTAAGGATGTTACATTCACCCTTAGCTCCTTGCCCTGCTCCTGGTGGACAGACCTGTCCTCTTTCTTTAGCCCGCTCACAGCTCTCTTGCTGCCGCTCTTTCTCCTCCTTCTATCCTTCCTTCTTTCTGTTCTTTTTGTTCTCATTATTATACATTTATAGTATTTATTACTTGGAAAAGAGAAAGAGGGAGAGAGGGAGGGAGGGAGGGAGAAAGAGAAGGGGGGAGAGAATGGGTACACTAGGACCTCCAGCTACTGCAAACAAACTCCACCTTGTGCATCTGGCTTATGTGGGTACTGGGAAATCAAACGTGGTCCTTAGGCTTTGCAGCCAAATGCCTTAACCTCTGAGCCATCTCTTTAGCCCCCTTCATTATTATTTTAAGCATGCACCTTTAACCTTTTAAAAAATCTTTAGGGCTAGAGAGATGGCTTATCCATTAAGCGCTTGCCTGTGAAGCCTAAGGACCCCAGTTTGAGGCTAGGTTCCCCAGGACCCACATTAGCCAAATGCACAAGAGGGTGCATGCATCTGGAGTTTGTTTGCAGTGGCTCGAGGCCCTGGAGCACCCATTCTCTCTCTCTATCTGCCTCTTTCTCTGTTGCTCTCAAATAAAGAAATAAAAATCTTTAAAATATTTTTGCTGGGGCTGGAGAGATAGCTTAGTGGTTAAGGCATTTGCCTGCAAAGCCTAATGGCCTGGGTTTGACTCCCCAGAACCCATGTAAGCCAGATGCACAAAGTGGTGCATGTGTCTGGAGTTCATTTGCAGTGGTAGGAAGCCTTGGCACACCTATTCTCTCTCTGTCTCACTCTTCTTGCAAACTAAATAATTACAATATTAAAATATTTTATTTAGTTATGAGAGAGAGAGGTGGGGGGGGGCAGACTGAAAAAAGTGAGTATGGATATGCCAGGACCTCCTGTCACTGCAGATGAACTCCAGAAGCATGTGCCACTTTGTGCATCTGGCCTTATGTGGGTACTGAGGAATTTATCTTGGACCATCAGGCTTTATAAGCAAGCACCCTTAATTGTTGAGCCATCTCTCCAGCCTCTTATTTTTATTATTATTTTTTGATTTTTGAGGTAGGGTCTCATTCTAGCCAGGTATGATCTGGATCTCACTCTGTAGTCTCAGGGTAGCCTCGAACTATGTTAGTCTCCTACTCTGCTTCCAAGTGCTGGGATTAAAGATGTGTGCCACAATGCCTGGCTCGGCCTCTTATTATTACTCTTTGTCTAGGGTCTCATGTAGCCCAGTCTGGCCTCAAATGCACTGCATAGCCAAGGATGGTCTTGCACTCTTTGTCCTCCTGTCTCCACTCCTGAGTGCTGGGATGACAGTGTGCACCACCACATCCAGGGCTGGGGATGAACCCAGGGTCTTGTGCATGCTAGCCGGAGCTGTGGCCACTAGCCCTCCCTGCTCATCATTTTATCCAGTGTTTAAATTGCCTGTTGAATTAGCCTACAAACAATGGATTTTGTGATGGGGTTTCCATATACACACATTATTGTCTGTGCTTTGCTTATATTTAGCCCCACTGCTCTTTCCATCCTTCCTTTCCTGTTGGTCCCCTTCCTCATCCTAAATAGTCACCCTGCTTTCATCACACACACTTACACACACACACAGTCACATACAGAATGTGCTTATGAGAGAGCACATGTGATAATTGTGTTTTTCTTACCTGCAGTACCTTCTCTTGTTCCTGTCCTTCCTTTTCCTCCCATTTCATATTCCCTCCAAAATTCTTTCATTTTTTTTTGGAGGCAAGCCAACAGACTGGCCTTTTTATGTGAGAGAACAAGAGCGAGAGTGAGAGAGTGACCGAGCGAGAGAGAAATTGGCATGCCAGGGCCTACAGCCACTGCAGTTGAACTCCACTTGTGTGCACCAACTTGTGTGCATGTGCGACCTTGTGCATTTGCATCACTTTGTGCATCTGGCTTATGTGGGGCCTTGAGAGTCAAACATGGGTCCTTAGGCTAAGCAATAGAGTGACAGCCTAGAATCCACAGAGAGGGCTGGGGGCGTGGTTAGCGGTAGAATGACGGCTTAGAACCTAGAGTGAGGGCTGGGGACATGGTCAGCCTAGAACCCACAGTGAAGGCTGGGGGCGTGGTCAGTGGTAGAGTGACAGCCTAGAACCCACATGAGGGCTGAGGGCGTGGTCAGAGGTAGAGTGACAGGCTAGTACCCACAGTGAGGGCTGGGGCATGGTCAGTGGCAGAGTGACAGCCTAGAACCCACAGTGAGGCTGGGGGCGTGGTCAGCAGTAGAGTGACAGCCTAGAACCCACAGTGAGGGCTGGGGGCGTGGTCAGAGGTAGAGTGACAGCCTAGACTCTACAGTGAGGGCTGGGGGCGTAGTCAGAGGTTGAGTGACAGCCTAGAATCCACAGTGAGGGCTGGGGGTGTGGTCAGAGGTAGAGTGACAGCCTAGAACCCACAGTGAGGGCTGGGGGCCTGGTCAGAGGTACAGTGACAGCCTAGAACCCACAGTGAGGGGTGGGGGCGTGGTCAGAGGTTGAGTGACAGCCTAGAACCCACAGTGAGGGCTGGGGGCGTGGTCAGAGGTACAGTGACAGCCTAGAACCCACAGTGAGGGCTGGGGGCGTGGTCAGAGGTACAGTGACAGCGTAGAACCCACAGTGAGGGCTGGGGGTGTGGTCAGTGGTAGAGTGACAGCCTAGAACCCACAGTGCGGGCTGGGGTGTGGTCAGAGGTAGAGTGACAGCCTAGAACCCACAGGGAGGGCTGGGGGCGTGGTCAGCTGTAGTGCTGTCTTAGACTCTACAGTGAAGGGCTGGGAATGGGGGGGGGTTCAGTTGTAGAGGACCTGTTCAGCATGTGGACAGCCTAGTTCCAGTATCTCTAAAAATACAGAATAAAAATAAAACTTTGAATAAAATATATAAATATTAAGAGTAGAAGCCACCATCTACAAGCCTGAGGGCATTGCGTAAGGCACGGAGTTGCCTAGTGAAGCTGTTCCTTTGCCTGTCTCTTCTCTCCATCTCCCATGTCTCTATTTGTCATCTATGCAATGGATTCTTTATATAATCTTCACAAGTCTTGAAATCTTTTCAAGTATTGTTTTTTTTTTTTAAATTTTTATTAACATTTTTCATGATTATAAAATATATCCCATGGTAATTCCCTCCCTCCCCACCCCCACACTTTCCCGTTTGAAATTCCATTCTCCATCATATTACCTCCCCATCAAGTATTGTTTTATTGGTGCATTTTCGTTTTACATAGTGTCAGGCTTCACATGCACATTTTCTTTTCTTTTCTTCTTCTTCTTTTTTTTTTTTTTTTTTTTTTGGTTTTCCGAGGTAGGGCCTCACTCTAGCCCAGGCTGACCTGGAATTCACTATGGAGTCTCATGGTGGCCTTGAACTCATGGCGATCCTCCTACCTCTGCCTCCTGAGTGCTGGGATTAAAGCATGCGCCACCACGCCCGGCTACATGCACATTTTCATACATGTACTCACATTCTTTGATCACATTTCTCAGCTCCCTGTCTTCCCTCCCCCCAGTCCTTTCACTCTGATTTATGCCTCCACTCTTGCTTCTATTTTATTTCCTATATGATATATCCATAGATTTACATGTATTCATGGTGTATCTATAGACTTATTAACTATTCAAAAATGTAAGCATCATTGTTAGGGGCTGGGGAGATTTCTTAGTCATTAAAGATACTTGTACTACAAGCCTGCTAACCCAAAGTCCAGTCCCAGCATCAATGTCAAGCTGGACTCAAAATGGCCCACATGTCTGTGACCACAACACACCTATGGCAATGGGGGAGGCTCAGAAGCATCAGGAAGTTCGGGGACCAATTAAACTGACATTTCCAACAAGAAAACAACAAAGGAGACCCTGTCTCAAACAAGATGGAAGGCAAGGATCAACACTCTGACATTGTCCTCTGACCTCCATGTGCACGCGCGCGCACGCGCACACACACACACACACACACACACACATACACACACACACACACTATTCTTAGCTTGAGGGTCATATTTGAGGATAAACCCTAACTTGTAGGTACAAGACAAGCCCCTTTATCTAGATTCTGGAACTGTTTTCACCATGAATGACACATTGGCTGGTATATAATATGAAAAAATAGTCCTGCAGTCTGGCCAGCTGGGGCCTCTTCTCTGAGTTGTCTCTGTGTATGTCCCTAGGGCCCTCCTCAGGACCTGTCTGTGCATCTCTGGTGAGTAGTACCACCTTCTTCCTTACTTTCAACTATGGGTTTTGGCTGTGGACTGAGGTGATGGGGAGGCCTTCAGACTATTCAGCAATTTATTCTTTATACTCTGAGCACTGACTTTTGAGTTCAACCTGGAGAAAGACCTGTTGGGATAGTGAAGGAAAAGGACAGACCCTGAATGGGCAGAACATGGTCTTGTTGGAAGGAATATAGTCACATTAAAAATGGTAGCAGTGATCATAGTGATGAAGATAGTGGTAATGATGGTGATGGTGGTGATGTTGATGGTAGTGATGGTGGTGATGATGTTCACACCAGTCCATTTCTACACAAAGCAACCCTGTACAAGCTCTCAGGACATGGGCATAAGCAAGCCTCTCACACAAACTGCTTGTAGACCAGTCCAGACAAAGCTCTTTCTCACCCTCACAAGCCAAACCTTACAGTCCATAGTTCTTATTGCATTCAAGTCTTGCAACTCTGATCAGAATAATCCATCAAGCTGTACTTACAGCACTGCAAGGTGTCTCCTAGGCCAAGTTTTCAAATCCTTTCACATTTCTCTTGAAAATTAATTCCAAAAGGCCAAAGCCATACAGTCAGGTGACTAGCAGCAATCCCACTTCTCTGTACCAACATTACTGTTATAGTCAAGGTCGCATTGTGGCAGAAATCACATGACCGAGAGAAGCTTTTGGAAAAAAAAGGGTTCATTTTGGCTTAGACTTGAGGGAAAGCTTTATGATGGCAGGGGAAAATGATGACATGAGCAGAGGATGTACATCCCTGGCCAACATAAGGTAGACAATAGCAACAGAGTGTGCCAAACACTGGCAAGGGGAAAGTGGCTATAACACCCATAAGCCCACTCCCAACAAATGCTGCCTCTAGGAGCCGTTAATTCCCAAATCTCCATCAGCTGGGAACCTAGCATTCAGAACATCTAAGTTTATAGGGACACCTGAATCTCCACTAATGACGGTGGTGATGGTAGTGGTGGTGGTGGTGATTGTTGTTGTTTGTGGTGGTGATGGTGTTGTTGGCGGTGGTGATGATGGTGATGATGGTGATGGTTGATGGTGGTGGTGATAGTGGTAATGATGTGGTGGTGGTGGTAATGATGGCTTACACCCTGTGGTTGTCCTTTTTAGAAGAAGTTTGAGCTTATGATGGCAAAATCTTATCCAGGGATCTTTGAGCAAGCATGTATTTGACCCATGGTCTCCTCAGGCTGAGCTTGCCCACCTGTTGTTACGAAGGTGTGAGTGGCAGGCATAACTAGCAAGATGCAAGTGAGGTTCTCATTTTGGATGCAAAATTTAAAAGGAAACTAAAAATCTCAGGGATCAAGATGTGTAACACTGTAATGCAATCATTCAAAAATGAAAATCAAGCCCGTCCATGATGAACAAAATAGGGAACTTGTAAGTAAACACAATATTCAAAAGGTCCACAGCCTGACACATGTGACGTGGGCTCACTTTTATTTTATTTTATTTTAGTTTTTATTTTTGATAACTTCCATAATTATAGACAATAAACCATGATGATTCCCTCCCCCTCAGTTTTCCCTTCACAACTCCACTCTCCATTATATCCCCTCCCCCTCTCAGTCACTCTTTTATTTTGATGTCATCATATTTTCCTCCTGTTATACTGCCTTTCTGTAGGTAGAGTCAGGCACTGCGAGCTCATGGGTATCCAGGCCATTTTATGTCTGGAAGAGCGCATTGTAAGGAGCCCTCCCCTTCCTTTGGCTCCTACATTCTTCCTGCCACCTCTTCTGCAGTGCACCCTGAGCCTTAGAAGGTGTTATAGAGATGTGTCAGTGCTGAGCACTCATCTGTCACTTCTCAGTATTGTGCCTTGTGAGTCACCCCGGAAGTCACTGCCATCTGAAAAGAGAAACTTCTCTAACCAAAAGTGAGAGTAGCATCAATAAATGGGTATGAACATTAAGAAAAGTGCTTACCAGGCAGTTTAGTGAGAATAATATATGAATGTAGCCAGACACCAGTGGGGCTCATGACCTCCCCTGTCATAGGTTTTCAGCTACAAGCGTGTATTCCCTCCCATGGAGCAGGCTTCCAGTCCAATTAGAGAGCCGTTGGTTTCCCCCATAGCAGACATGCCACGATTGCACCCATTGGCTCATTTGGCCTGGCTGGCCAAACTTAAGGTTTGCAGTGTCCACTTTTGAGTATCTCCACTAATGATTTCTCTCCCATTGAACTGCATGCAGTATAACTTTTTCCAGCTTTCCATCAGCTGATCTACATGGAGGAGGTTTTCAGCTCAGATCCAGCAAGATTTCTCAGTGACATTGCAGCCCAAGCCTATGGATTCTTCAGCAATAGGGTCTTACTATCTATTCCTAGCAGAAAACCAAGAGCCCTTGGCTTAGTTTTAAAAGATAATTGAAATGAAATCACATAGAATAACAACAACTACTTAATATTATGTGGCATTCTATTTATATTAACATTTACCTTACCTGTTTCATTCAAATTATGGTATGTACTCCATGTAGCTCTAAATTATATAATTAACATTTATTTACATAATATATTTATATTATATTTGTAGTGGCTCATGCCACATATTATAATATATAAATAGTAATTCTATCCTACATATAATTGCATGGTATATAATTGTTATTTATGCCACACACTTACACTTATTTCATGTTGTATGTTATAG
Organism: Jaculus jaculus; assembly: GCF_020740685.1. Classification (NCBI taxonomy): domain Eukaryota; kingdom Metazoa; phylum Chordata; class Mammalia; order Rodentia; family Dipodidae; genus Jaculus; species Jaculus jaculus. The sequence continues at coordinate 38,141,857 of NC_059116.1, forward strand.
AACATATACCATATTTACATTTCTATTATTATCTTTAAATTTGCCTTTTGTTATGTCATATAATTAATATTTATTTACATTGCATTTTGAATTAATTAAAACATGCCACTTGTTATAATGTAAATTATATTATATATAATTATAAATTATAACAATATATATTCTTGATGTATATAAAATTCATATTACATACAGAAATTAGCATTTATCATTTTTATTTTATATTTATATAATCATATAGAACATCATATATCAATTTATAAATTTACATTAGATAGCATATAATACATAACACATAATGTAGTTATAGAAAATGAAATGTTTATATTATATATATTTTGTCCACAATATATAACACATTGCATGTTATATTTGGTTTTATGTTACATATAGCCATATTACTATATCATACATTGTTATAAATGGTGCATTTTTTACATGTAATTACACATATAAGTACAGATCATCATGTATTACATGTAAATATATGGCATCATAAGTATATCTGCATTTATATTCAGTGTCATTTAGTTCATTTAAGATGGAGTGCAGCCATCACTTTTAATTCCAGAGCATTCCTTCATCCCAATTCTCATGAGCAGTCACTCCATCTCTCCCCGTCCCTCCGGCGATTCCACTTACGTCTCTGGATTCTGTTCTGGCCATTTCCCTCCCTGTGGCCTCGTGTCTGGGTCTCCCGAGCTCAAGATTCCCCACGCTGTGGCTGCCGGAGCCTCGGAACCTCGGAGGCGCTTGGGGACCGAGAGCACAGGCCGCACTGAGCCGCCCCTGGCCAGGCCGGGTCTGGGTACCACTGCTCCTGTCGCGCAGGTACGCGGGGCCCATGGAGCGCGCGGGAGCCGAGAGCATCCTCACCAACCGCTCCGACGGGACGTTCCTGGTGCGCCAGAGGGTGAAGGACACAGCAGAGTTTGCCGTCAGCATCAAGTAACTCTTCTTTCCCCAACCCTCGACCCCGAGACCCGGGGCCTGCAGGCCTCAGAAAGAAGCCGTTGCATTTTTACTGCACAGTATACGGGCACAATGGACACCTTTCACTGTTACACTCTTTCCGGGTCTGGGTACCTCCCCTCTATTTGTTTATGGACTCACACACCGTTAAGACAGAGATACAATTTCTATGGAGACTAAGAAAGACAGCCAGCATATCATAGGTGCAAACTTTGGTCACCCAACTTCCGTGGACATTAGTTCGCTCGTATTTCTCCTTCCTAAGTGGATTTTTGGAATCTATTTTGCAGCCTTCCTTCTTGCTTCTCGCTTACCCTTCTCAGCCTCTGGCACTCGCTGTCTTCTCCTTCTGAGATCAACTTTTTAGCTTTGGTGTATAAGAACATGGTTGTGGGCTGGAGAGATGGCTTAGCGGTTAAGCGCTTGCCTGTGAAGCCTAAGGACCCCGGTTCGAGGCTCGGTTCCCCAGGTCCCACGTTAGCCAGATGCACAAGGGGGCGCACGCGTCTGGAGTTCGTTTGCAAAGGCTGGAAGCCCTGGCGCGCCCATTCTCTCTCTCTCCCTCTATCTGTCTTTCTCTCTGTGTCTGTCGCTCTCAAATAAATAAATAAATAAAAAAAAAAAAAAGATGCGTGCTACCACGACTGGCACTCTCAAAAAAAAAAAAAAAAAAAAGAACATGGTTGTCTTTCTGTGTCTGGTTGTTTTTTTTTTTTTAACTTTTAATTTTTCTTTATTTTCAAGTAGAGGGAGAGAAAGAGAATGAAAATGGGTTTATCAGGGTTTCTTCCCATTGCAAATGAACTCCAGACACTTGGACCACTTTGTGCATTCGCTTTTATGTGGGTATGGGGAAATGAACTTTGCAAGCAAGTCCCTTAACTGCTGGGCCATCTCCCCAGCTCATGGGTCTTGTTTATTTCACTTGGCCTAATGCCCTCTACTTCCTTCACGCTGTTGCAAGTGACAAGATGCTCTCTTTTAAAATTTTTTTTTTCTTTTATTTATTTGAAAGAAGGTGGGGGGAGAGGGAGGGAGGGAGGGAAGGAGGGAGGGAGGGAGGATGGGTTGGCCAGGGCCTTCAGCCAATGCAAGCAAACTCCAGACCTGTGTGCCCCTTGTGTACATGTGTTACATTGCTTACATGGGACCTGGAGGTTCCAACACCAGTTCTTAGGCTTTGCAGCAAGCATCTTAATCACTCCATCTCTCCAGCCCCCAGATGCTCACTCTTGTGCTCTCTCTCTCATTTTTGAGGTAGGGTCTTACTCTAGTCCAGGCTGACCTGGAATTCACTATGTGGTCTCAGGGTGGCCTCAAACTCTCAGTGATCCTCCTACCTTTGCCTCCTGAGTGCTGGGATTAAAGGCATGTGCCACCATGCCTGGCTGGATGCTCTCTTTTTGTAATGGCCAAATCCTATTCAATATGCACATATATATATATACCATGCTGTCTTTGTCTGTGGACACATTGGGTGATCTTGACCATTGTTTCTCATGCCTAGTTTACATGGACATATATTGTTATAAATATGTAGCTGGATCTATTTTCTAGTCTGTGCTTTACCTATGAGCCCCGCCCCCCCCCCCCCCCCCCCCCGCCAGCCCTTGGACGGTGGTCTTAGGGACAGACAACCTTACAACCTGCCTGACTCCCGAGACCTGACATTTACTTATTCTGGGATCAGCAGTGGGTTCAATTCTGCTTTTGGATTAATGCTAAGGTTAAATTTCTGTTTATTTTTTAGTTTTATGCATATTTTACTCAATCTTTCTTTAAGTTTTTTATATTGAAAACTCCCATAATTGTAAACAATATCCCATGGTAATGCCCTCCCTCCCCTCACTTTCGCCTTTGAAGCTCCATTCTCCACTATATCCTCTCCCCCCTCAGTCAGTCTCTCTTTCATTTTGATGTCATGATCTTTTCCTCCTCTTATGATGGTCTTGTGTAGGTAGTGTCAGGCATTTTGTGTCTGGAAGAGCATGTTGTAAGGAGTCCTATCCTTCCTTTGACTCTTACACTCTTTCTGCCACTTCTTCTGCAATGGACCCTGAGCCTTGGAAGGTGTGATAGAGATGTTTCAGTACTGAGCACTCCTCTGTCACTTCTTAGCACCATGGTGCCTTCTGAGTCATCTCAATGTCACTGCCATCTGTAAGGTTAAATGCTAGAGTCTGGGAGAGCAGATGGAAAGACCTCCTTTACTCATGAGGGGCAGAGTTAAGTCTTGTGAAAATGGCTGTCACTAGCGACGTCATGCTTCCTGAAGACATGAGCCTGTGGGTTGTGAGATCAGCAAAGCCACTGGGGAAGGCCTGGTATCTGCACACATCTGTGCTCTGGACTTTCAGCTCCAGTTTTGGCCTCTGGGGATTTCCTGTATTTTTAAATTTTGTTTTTTTCAAGGTAAGGTTTCACTCTAGTCAGGCCAACCTGGAATTCATTATGTAGTCTGAGAGTGGCCTTGAACTCAACAGCAATCCTCCTACTTCTGCCTCCCTAGTGCTGGGATTAAAGGCGTGCGCCACCACACCCGGCAGATTTCCTGTATTTTTGTGAGAGCTCAGTATTAGGCTGTTTTTAGCATTTCTTTTTCTTTGTCTTTTAAAATATTTACTTATTTATTTGAGAGAGAGAGAAGGAGGAGAGAGAGAATGGGCATGCCAGGGCCATATGCTCTGCCTTGTGCATCTGGCTTTACGTGGGTCCTTTGGAATTGAACCTGGATCCTTTGTGGGGACCTCTCTTCATTTTCCTTCTGTTTATCATGCTGACAGAAAAGCTCCTTTCCTCCAGTTCCCTTCCTATCCATGTCCTCCATATTGGTGGAAATGGCCTCTTTCCTTGTCCCCCAAGAACATGACTTTCTTCACCCAAACAAAATGACTTCTCAGCAAAGTTGAGGTAATGAAGATCCCTCATACATGGGAGAAAGTACGGGGCACTTGCAGCAGCCAAGGCCTCAGGCAGGCTTCCAGGGAGCAGCTGACATGGGTTTACCAATGGTTGCCTTTCCTTGAAGGGGGCAAGCTGGGCCAAGGCTTGGGAGGGGACACATGTGGTCCCCAGAGTCAAGACCTAATCATGCAGTCCTCTTGTCCCCTGGATCCAGGTATAATGTCGAGGTCAAGCATATCAAAATCATGACATCAGAAGGACTTTACCGGATCACAGAGAAGAAGGCTTTCCGGGGGCTTCCGGTAAGGGCCAGTGTCTGGATCCAACCTCAGCTTTGCCAAACCCTGGTGGCACCCTTGCACTGTCATCTTGGGATCCCCATTTCCCATGCTTAGAGTGGTTCACGGAGCAGATGGCCTTAATCACGCTGTTAATGTCCAACAGTGTGGATAAGAATAACGGCATATAACTGTTGCTGTGACCTTCTAGTTTCTGGGACAAACCACTTGACCAAAAGCAGCTTATGGGAGGAAGGGATTTATTTTGGCTTAATGTCTCAGGGAAGATGTTTATGATATAAATATTACAAAATATATCATAAAGTTAACAAAATAATAATATAAACAATAGCAGTGTTCGTGTTAATGTCAAACACATTTGGAGGAGACAGTTAACCCTCTGACCGTGACTTTTTGTAAAATAAAGGTTTTATGGTACTTGCACTTAAAAATATTTTTATTATTTATTTGGAAGAGAGAGAGAGAGAGAGAGAGGGAGAGAGAGAGAGAATTGGTGTGCCAGAGCCTCTTGTCAGTACAGGTGAACTCTAGATGCATGTATCACTTTGTGTATCTGGCTTTACTTGGGTACCAGGTAATTGAACCTGGGCTGTCAGGCTTTGCAAGCAAGTACCTTTAACCACTGAGCAATCTCTGCAGTCCATTTTTTTTTAAGTACGGAATGCCAAAACGCAGGTCATTTTGTTTTGAGAGATGCTCTTCAATGTTGACTTACCTGCTTCCTCCTACTTGGACCAGCATAAATATTTGTGGATGAACTATTCACAAGGACAAAAAACTGGAGACTCAAAATCATATCTAAGTGTTTTAAACATTCATTATTGTTATTGTTATTAACCCGATGTTTCATGTGGATACTTCATGTGCCTCTTTTCCCTCGTCCCTGCCGCCATGTCACTGGGGTCGCTTCTCAGTGGGGTTACAGATATTTCCCAAGGGGTTGTGTTTTATGTGTTGTGGGAGCAGTAGTTAGTTTTGCGGGGAGGGAATGTCTCTGGGCATGATGTCTCAACCTGTGGCTCTTATACTCTTTTCGCTTCTTCGTCTGCAAGATTCCCTGAGCCATGGTGGGTGAGTTTTAAGTCTACTTCAGTGATGAGCTCTTAGGAGCCTCTGGATCTCTGCTTTGGTAGGTGTTGAGTGTCCTCAGGGTCTGTCTCCTGTAACCCTGGTGCTGATTATCAGGTTCAGCATGGAAGCAGCTTCACTTTTGCTCTTCTCCCCTTTTCTCTGTGGATTCAACTGTGGCTTGGCTGAAGTGCGAGGGGTAATTTATCTCCTCTGGTCTACTCCACTGTGCACACCCTCTGGTCTAATGTTTTTTATTTTTATTTTTATTTTTTAAATTAAGTAGAAACTTTGTGGGGATACATCATGTGTTGGTACCATCACTTCCCTGCCCCCACTCCACCAAGGGCCCTCCTCAGTGGGATTGCTGGTGTTCACCATGGCGTTGTGGGTTAGGAGTTAGCAGCAGTCAGCCATTGGTGGGAGGCAGTGCTTCTGAATATTCCCTCTCACCCTGTGGCTCTTACAGTCCTTCCGCCCCCTGTTTCACAACATTCTCTGAGTCTTGGTGGGTGTGCTTTAAGTCTACATTAGTGTTTAGCTCTCAGCAGCTTCTGGGTTCTGCTTTGGTGCGTTTCGAGTCTCCTCAGTGTCTGTCTCCATCTTTGGGGCGCAGGTTGTCAGGCTCACCGTGGAAGTAGCACCCTTGTTCATCTTGCCAGTTCCGCAGTGTTTTCACCTGGGCCCTGGCTGATGTGTGAAGGGTGGTTCATCTCCTGCCATGGAGTCAGCTATGTTTTCTTGTCTTGTTGATAGATTTTGGTTGTTCTGGGTTCTCACTGCCTTCTGGAAATAACAACAACAACCCCCCAAAAAACAAAACACAGATTCTTCAATGGAAAGTGAGATCAGCATATGTTAAAGGGGATAAGCATTGTTAGTTTAGAGAGATTTTGATGGATGTAGCCTCTCTTTGGGCCAAAAACTGCAGGAGCTTCTCACTGGAGTCCATGATCTTGGTTGCTATAGGATTCCAACTCTGTTCCCAGTTCCTTTTTGCTGAGCGAATCTCAGCCAATCAGAGAGCCCTTGGTTACCTACCACGGGGCGTGTGCACCGTGTCAGGCTGGCTGCGTTTGCATAGCATTGTCTCCTGCTTGCTAATAATGTTGGCCACTTCCCCTCAGCAGCCCATGTAGCGCTTTTTAGCACTGTACAGACTAACCATCTGGGACCTGGCTTTCTTTCAGATTCCAGCCAGACCTCTCAGTTTCCGAGTCAGCAGCATGTGGTGTCTTCAGCAATAGGGTCTTACCTTTTACCTCAGGCGGGTAATTAAGTGCTTTGACAGAAGCCTGTCTTATTTTGGGGACTTCGTAGGTCTCTCTGATCAACAGCTCAGTGTGGATTGTAACCAATTTCTGATACTGGGAGTTACAAGCCAGAGCCAAGTGTTTTAGGGTTGGGTATCATGCCACCCTCTCCAGGGCTCTTCTTACTAGATGCTTCCCTCATACTCTGCTACCCAGAGTCTGCTATCCAGGAGGAAGATTCCTATGGTGCCAATTCATTTTGGCTTTAGTTTTGTGTATATCTATCCTGCCGCCCTCCTATTGTCCTCACTCCAAATTGTTCCATCCATGTTATCTGTCCCTGGGGTTGCCTGTCAGGCATGCCTGCAATAAGGTGTTTTTACAGAGGCCAGATCTGAGCTACTATGGTCAACCCTGGGGTCATGGTCATCTTGTCCCAGCTGTGAAACCTGGACAAAGAGTTTCTTTGTTCCTCCGCTTATACAGTAAGGGCCCACATGTATATTCATCACTCAGGTGCTAGAGGATCTTGGTAATGTGTAGTGTATACACTGACCAGTGAGTATCGTTATTATTAATTATAAAGCTAAGGCCCTTGTCACCATAGGAGGTTTTGAATTTGGTGAGCTGGTTATTTGGTAAATTTATCATGAGATCAAGTTAGTTGACCATTGGGAAAACTGATTCCAGGCCATGGGATGTCCTTGCTGCCCAGATAAAGAAAGGAGCTCCTTGTCATGGGATGCATTCAAGGAGTGGCTTGCGTGGAGTGCTGTCTTGCAGGATAATTCCATTATGCGGTTCCCTTCCAGGAGCTGGTGGAATTTTACCAGCAGAATTCCCTGAAGGATTGCTTCAAGTCACTGGACACGACCTTGCAATTCCCTTACAAGGAGCCTGAGAGGAGAGCCATCAGCAAGCCTCCAGGTGAGGGATCTCTGGCTGGGGGTGACAGCTCGTTCCTTGGTGGAGGGAAGGTCTCCTTTCAGTGGGCCTGCCAGGCCTCCTTTGGCCCTGCCCACTGAGAACTTTGCTCATTCCTCGTGTGCATGGAAAAGTGGTGGGGATTCCAGCTCTATTTGGGAAGATGAGGATACCAGAAATCAGAAAATGGCCACATATGTTAACCCTTTATTTTTGCATCATTTTCAAGGATGAATTGGTCTCTAGCCTGTTTCCCACAAGGGTCTTTCACTTCCTTTGTCTTCCAGCTTTTGTCTGTCAGCTTTGTTTGAATTACCAGCAATTGTTGGATACAGTTTGTTGTGCATCAGAATATTTGAGATGTCTATTTTAGGAATCTTTTTTATCATTGATTTTAATTTTTTATTTGTTTATGAGAAAGAGAAGGAGAAAGAATGGGTGCATAAAATATTTGAAATATCTATTTTAGGAATATTTTTATTCATTTATTTTAATTTTTTTTTAAATATTTTATTTATTTATTTGAGAGCGACAGACACAGAGAGAAAGACAGAGGGAGAGAGAGAGAGAGAATGGGCGCGCCAGGGCTTCCAGCCTCTGCAAACGAACTCCAGACGCGTGTGCCCCTTGTGCATCTGGCTAACGTGGGACCTGGGGAACCGAGCCTTGAACCGGGGTCCTTAGGCTTCACAGGCGAGCGCTTAACCGCTAAGCCATCTCTCCAGCCCATTTATTTTAATTTTTTATTTATTTATGAGAGAGAGAGAAAGAGAGAGAGAGAGAGAGAGAGAGAAAGAGAGAGAAAGAATGGGCGCACCAGGGCCTCTAACCACTGCAAATGAACTCTAGAGGCTTACACCACCTCATGATTCTGGTGTTACATGAGTACTGAAAAATTGAACCTGTGTCCTTAGACTTTGCAGGTAAGTGCCTTACCAGCTGAGCCATCTCTCCAGCCCTCATTTATTTTTTAAGACAAGATCTCATTATGTAGCCTAGGCTGGCCTTAAACTTGTGATCTTCTTGCCTGAGTACTGAAATTACAGGCATGCACTGCCATGCCTGGCTAAGAGACTTGGCTTAACAATTTCATTTAACTCCAGAATTATGATGTCAAGAATGATTTAGACCCCATCTGTGCTTGTTTCCCATGGTTGTACTTCCTCAAAATCTAAATTCTGGCTCATATTTTGTTTTGAGTGTGTGCATTCTGAAGTATGTTTTTCAGAAAAGACACATAGGTGGAAGAAATTTTGAATAATACGAAAGCTTTGGACAGAGAGCTTCCAGAGTTAATCGCTGTTACCATGTTGCACATTGGAGAAAAATGTCTGAGTAATAGCAAAGCTTTGGAGGGAGGGCTTTCAGAGTTAATCATTGTTACCATGTTCTACACTTGAAAAAGCCATGTCAGTGTAACTCAGCACTTAAGACAGCAATGGGTGCTCGTCACTCAATCAAATAATTGTCTTTCTTTTCTTTTTTTAAATTTAAATTTAATTTAACTTAATTGAAAGAGTTAGAAAAAGAGAGAGAGAGAGAGAAAGAGGGAGGGGGGGGGAGAGAGAGAGAGATTGGGAGAGAGAATGGGCACGCCAGGGTTTTCAGCCACTGTAACTGAACTCACGATGCATGCACCACCTTGTGTATCTGGCTTACATGGGCCCTGGGGAAACGAACCTTTTTTTTTTTTTTTTCTTTTGGCTTTGCAGGTGAATAACTTAACCACTAAGCCATCTCTCTAGCCTTTTTCCTTTTTAAAGCTTTATTTTATTTTATTTATTTGAGAGAGAGATAGAGGCAGATAGAGAGGGAGGGAGGTCTTTTTTGTAATAAGTATGTACATGTGGTGTGTGTTTGTATGTGTGTGCATGTGGTGCGCGAGGGTGTATGTGCATGTGGTGTGCATTTTTGTCTGTGAGGGTATGTATATGTGTGTGTGGGAGAGTTGCATACTTGTGGTGTGAGAGGCTCTGTGTACATGGTGTGTGAGGGTGTGCATGTTTGTGTGCATGAGCATATGATGTGTGTGTATTGTGTGTGTATGTGTGTGTGGCATGCATATAGTGTGTACATGTGTGTACAAGGGTGTATTGTGCAAGAGTGTGCGTGCATGGGGAGGCCACATGTCAACAGTCTTAGTCTTGAACCAGGGTCTCGCTGAATTCAGAGCTCACTGACTCAGTTAGACTGGCTGGCGAGCCCCTGGGGTCCTCGTGTCTCCGTCTCCTCAGTGCTGAGGTCGCAGGTGGGCCCCACCATACCTGGCCCTTACATGGGTGCTTGGGGTCCAAACTCAGGTCCTCATGCTTGTATGGCAAACACTTTATCTACTGAGCATGTCCCCAGCCCCCGCACAATCATTTATGTCTGATTGCATCTTACTTACATGCCCAGTATATATGGATGTTCAGTCTTAGAAACACTTGAAGTTAATTTTATATTTTACAGTTTCACATAAGTATATTCCAAGGAAAAGTTATTTGCTTGCCTCTGCCTCCTTTATTTATTTTCCACACTCTGTATTTTTGTCCCTGGGTCCTGCTTAAGATAATTAAAATGAAGAGTCTATAATGAATGTTTTCCTACTTTTCTTCTTGGCCTCAACCCACAAATCCAGTTGCCTCTGTGTACCTATGGGAGTTGGTTCTGGGACCCTTGGCCATACCAAAATCCCAAGATGCTCAAGCTCCTTATGCAGAATGACATAGTTAGTTACATAAGTTCTTATTTCAAGCCATCTTCAGAGGACCTGTACTAACAGTGTACCTATCACCTTAGCCACCAGCCACCTTGTCCCCACCAGACTTATAATCAACTTCCAATGTGATCTAAGTGCCTTGTGAACAGGTGTTTCCTGCAGTGTTTAGGGACTGATGACATGAACTGTCAGCACCTGTTCCATGCAGCCGCAGATTTTTTTCATATATTTAGAATCTGAAGTTAGATAAGCACACATGGGTCCCACAGATGCAGAGAGGACGTTGGTTATATAAACACCCATAATGTGGGCTGGGGAGATGCTCGCTCAGTAGAGCACTTGCCTTGACAGCATTAGGACCTGAGTTTGATCCCCAAAGGCTCATGTTAAAAATGCTGAATGTGGCGTAATCCCAGTACTGGGGAGGTGGAGACAGGAGGATCCCTGGTCTGACAGCCTAACCTAACTGGGGAGTTCCAGGACAACAAGACCCCATTTTACGCACCTGAGGATGACACTTGAGGTGGCTTTCTGCTTCTATATGCACAACTCACATGCGTGTGCATTCACATACAGTCAGACACATGCACCCACAGGCTTGCAGTACACTCATGCATGCACACACAATACACACACATTCACACGCACGCTCATGTGTGCACATCAGTATGCATACATACACTCATACACACGAGAACCTGCACACACATGAGCATGCATGTCCTCACACAAGAAATGTACTCTCAAAACAGTGAAACTGAAAAAATGGTCGTGTGTGGCCAGTGGTTAAAAGCACTTCCTGCACAAGCCTGATGAGTGGAGTTTGGATCCCCGGGACCTTCATAAAACCAGACGCAAATAGTCCAGTGTGGTCTATGGCAGAGCAAGGTGGATGGAGGACCGTCCTGAAGCTCATGAGCCAGCTAAATCTGGCACTTCAGCAGCAAACACCAAGAGAGACCCTGTCTCAAATAAGGAGAGGACCATGACCCGAGGTTGTCCACTGACCTACACACACACACACCCAAATGATCTTGCCAGTCCTGCTTATAATCTCAACACTCAGGAGGCAGAGGCAGGAGGATCATACTTTTGAGCTCCTGGTGGGCTACATCATGAAAGCCTCCTAAAAAGTTAATTATATTTTCTAATTTTGATGCAGATCAGATTAGGAGGATGATGTTGGGAGTAAAGTCATTTCCCCTTCAAAGGAGAGGTCACCCCAAAGCCCTTCACCCACAGGAGTCGTGGAAATATTGGGGTAGAAGTTACCCTCCGTGGAATATGTCCCCTCTCTCCATTGCCCCAGAGTCTGTCCCAGTCCCTTAGCCACCTTGATTTTTTTCCACAGCTGGAAGCATCAAGTATTTTGGCACTGCCAAAGCCCGCTATGATTTCTGTGCCCGGGACCGGTCGGAGCTGTCACTCAAAGAGGGTGACATCATCAAGATCCTCAGCAAGAAGGGACAGCAAGGCTGGTGGCGAGGGGAGATCTATGGCCGGGTAAGGCGGACAGGGCAGGCCGGTGTGCGGGGCTCGCCTGGCTGGGGCACTGCCTGGGAATTGTGGATGAAGATGGTGGGGTTTGGCTGCCATGGAGGTCACTCCTAGTTGCCAGAACAAAAGGATGCCAAGATTTAAAAATCTATATTTTTTATTTTTGTTTATCTGAGAGAGAGAGAAAGGTACAGAGAGGAAGAAAGAGAAGGAATTAGTGTGCCAGGGCATTCAGCCACTGCAAACAAACTCCAGATGCATGTGACATCTTGTGCATCTGGATACGTGGGTCCTGGAGAATTGAACCTGCATCCTTTGGCTTTGTAAGTAGGCATCTTAGCCACTAAGCCATCTCTTCATCCCCAAGATTTTTTAATATATATTTTTATTATTTATTTATGAGAGAGAGAGAGGCAGATAGGGAGAAAGGGCATGCCTGAGCCTTCTAGCCACTGAAATGAACTCCAGACACATGCTCTATCTTGTGCATCTGGCTTCATGTGAGTCCTGGGGATTCAAACCCAGGTCCTTAGGCTTTGCAGGCAAAAGCCTAACCACTAAGCAATCTCTTCAGCCCAAGGACATCAGGATCTAATACACTTATTGGACTGCACTTATCTGTTGAGGATCTACAATGGTGCCAAGGAGACAGAGCTGAGCATGGCACAATGACTGGCCTTGTTAGCAGAGTTCAGTAAGGAGAATGTGCCCATGCCTCACAAGACTCAAGGTTGGCAGGGTGTGGGCATCAGTCACCTTCTCATGGCTGGAACAAAACACCTGACCAGAAATAACTGAAGGAAAAAAAGGGTTTATTTTGGCTTCCAGGTCCAGGTGGCAGGAACTTGAGACAGCTTGAAGTAGGTCCACAGTGAGGAAGCAGAGAGCGGTGAAGGCGGCTGCTCAGCCAGCTCTCTCCTTTCATACAGCCCAGGACCCAATCCATAGAAAGTTGCTGCCCTCAGTCAAGGTGGGTTTTCCCACCTCAGTGAACCTAATCAAGCTAATCCCTCATAGGCGAGTCTAGGTCCTTTGATGCTGACAATCAGTGTAACCCCCACCATGTAGCGCTCCTGAGGAAGACCCTGGCTCACCCTTCAAGCATGTCAGGGTGATTTCTGAGAAATTACTCTGACAGATGAGGAATCAAGTTAGAGCAGTAAAAAGACTATCCATGGAGTTAGGGGAAAACATGGCAGCAGGAAACCCCCAGCACATGCAAAGGTCCTGGGGTAAGAGTAACTGGCATATTTGAAAGACTCAGAGGCAGGGGTTTGTGTCTGTCTGGCTCACTGCTGTCCACTAGCTTTCGAGAAACAGTAAGTACTCGGTCAATCCTGAGTCCACGAACAGGAAGACATGGGACTTGCTGGTGTCCTTTGCCCCCGTGCGGGTGATGGGCTGCCCAGTGCTTCCAGTCATTTTGCTCTGGTCTTGCTCTTATGTTTGCCTTGCATTGGTGACAGCTTGCATTATTCCACCTCCCATGCATCTGTGGTCTGGGACTCTTCCTTGCTTGAAAGGGTTCTAAAATACTTAGAGATGGAGGTATTGGTTATAGCTTTTATTCCTTCATTCTACTGGGGAAACATGAAAACCTCATGGCTGAGAGGACTGCATAGGTGAGCAGGCCTGGCCAGTGTGCTGGAGGCACATTTGTGAGAAATGGGGACAGCTAGGGCTTGAAGAACCTTTGAGAGTGCTCAGGGAGGCTCTGGGTAAAAAGAATTTATCTGTACATACACCCACAAATCTTATATTTATTCACCAACCCATCTCTTACTCACCCATCCATCCATCCACCCACCCATCCATCCATACATCCACATATTTATTCATCTGCCCTTCCACCCACAAATTCATTCGTCTGTCCATCCATCCATCCATCCAGCCATTTGCCCACCCACCACCCACCTACTCATATAATAATTTTTTCTTCCACCCATCCATCTGTCTGTCATTTATCCCTTCAACCATCCATCCATCCACTCATTCATTCATCTGTCCATAAATCCATTAATATGTCCATCCATCCATTCATAATCCACCTTCTGCTTTCACCACCCACACTCTCAGACAATGTTCATGTGCCCACCAATCCATTTTTTCATCATCCACCCATCCATCCACATGCCCATCCACTTATTCATCTGACCACCCATTTATCCATCTACTCATCATCCATCCGTCCATCCATCCATGCACTCACCCACCTATGCACTCATCCATCCCTTAATAAATCCATCCATCAATCCTCCCAGTAACCCATGTGTCTATCCATCCATCCATCTATTCATTCATCTGTCTATCATAAGCTCACTTATTCATCATTTCATCTCTCCACCCATTCATCGGTCCATTAGTCATCTGTCCATCCATCCACTCACCTGTCCACCCATTCATCTGTCTATCATCTATCTATCTATCTATCTATCTATCTATCTATCTATCTATCATCTATCTATGTATCTGTCATCATCATCATCTATCTTTTGTCTATCTATCCATCTGTTCATCCATCATTCTTCCAAGAAAAATGAATTAGATATTTCATGTGTGCCAGGAGCTGTCCTAGGCTCTCAGGAGCCAGTGGTGACTGTTTTAAGCAGAGTGTTTTAAACAGGTTCTGAAAGCTTTGCTGACCAGGTGACACACACACAGAGACTCATGTGCCTCTCTCCACCCTCCCTCTCTCTCTGTAGGTGAAGTAGAAGGATCAGCAGGTGCAGAGGCCCCCAGGAAGGAGGGAGCAGCCGGAGAACAGGCAAAAGCTTTCCTAATGATGTACTCTTCTCTTTCCAGGTTGGCTGGTTCCCTTCCAACTATGTGGAGGAAGATTATTCTGAGTACTGCTGAGCCCAGTGCCATGGGGGCCGACAACTGCAGAGCTGGAGGCCTGGAGCCCAAAATGGCTGGCAGCGGGGTTCAGGGGTTGTGAGAAGTCCCAGTGGGCAGAGCCTCTGGACAAGCTGCAGACAACTGTGGTCCAGCTGGCAGCATTCCTGGGCTCATGCCCGCTATGGTTAATTTATATTGTCCTGATTTCCTCATGGGTCCCCTGAGAAAGATGGGGCTCGACACAACTGCTTTTAATAAAATGATGACAGTGAGCTCTGGCGTGCCAGGAGGATCTGAGGGGAGAGATGGGAGCGGTGCAGAGCGCAGGAAAGGTCCTCTCAGGGCTCCTGCCTCCCAGCATGGCCACCTTGAAGGAGATGTGAGAGTCTTGCCTAGCAGGAAAGGGCCCCCTCCCTCCCTCTTTCCCTTCTCCCCCTTCCTCCCTCCCTCCTTCCATTCCCTCTCCTCCTTCCTCTTCTTTCCTTTCTCTTCCCTTCTTTCTCTGCTAGTCCCTTCCTTGCCTTTCTTTGCCCTACCCTGTCCCGCCCTGCCCTTCTCCTTCCTCTTTTTCCTTTCTCCCTCCTTTCTTTCTCTTTTCTTTGTCAGAGCCTGTGATTCACCCCAGGGCAGGGTGTACTCTAGGCTGTCACACTATTGCTGACTATGCCGCAGCCCTCACTGTGGGTTCTAGGCCAACCATGCTCTCAGGTCTCTTTTACTTATATTGTGACAGGGTTTCTCTGTGTTGTGTTTGATCTTACTGTGTAGCCCAGGCTGGCCTCACACTCACAGTCTTTCTCCCTTGGCCTCCTTAGTAGCTGGGATGATAGGTGTACCACCAGGTCCCATCATTTTTGTTCTCCTGTCAGGAGTATTTTGAGCCTTCCCTTTCATTCTGCTGCGTGGTGCAAGTGTCATGTCATCTCAGTGTCCCAGTAAATTCTTGTTTTAAATGTGAATTCTTTAATTTAAATTTATATGTAAATTTTTATTTCCATAGGTTATAGTCTTGTATCCTCTCATCCCCAGTCCCCATGACCCTGAGTCCTCCTCAGGGTCTTTGATGTTCATTGTGGGGTAATTAGGGCCTCTTTTAGTTTCTGGGGGGAGGGACTGTGCATCAGGGTATTGCTGCCTGCCCTGTGGCTCTTACAATCTTTCCACCTCCTCTTCTGCAACAATCCCTGAGCCTTGGGTGTGTTAGCAAACTGTTTTTAGTGTTGAGTTCTCAGTGAAGTTTTTGTTTGTTTGTTTGTTTTGTTTTTGAGGTTGGGCCTCGCTCTAGCCCAGGATATTCACTATGGAATTCACTTTGTAGTCTCAGGCTGGCCTTGAACTCAAAGTGATCCTCCTGCCTCTGCCTCTCAAGTGCTGGAATTAAAGGCGTGCAACACAATACCTGGCTCCAGTGAAAGTTTTGTTTGCTTGTTTGTGTGTTTTGCAGTAGGTTCTCACTCTAACCCAGGCTGGCCTGGAAGTTACTATGTAGTCTCAGGATGGCTTCAAATTCACAGTGATCCTCCTACCTCTGCCTTGGATTAAAGGCATGTACCATTCATTACACATGGCTTCTCAGTGAATTATTTTGATGATCCAGTTTAAGTTACAAAGACTCTGGCTCAGGGGTTTTGGGGAGACAGTTTAGTTTCCTCTGTCACCGCTCTCTAGCTGAGAGGCCATCCATCAGGCTTTGAGCTCCTGGCATGGCGTGTGTTCTTGGCACTCACAAACCTTTACCCTCCAGGTGGGCCGATGCTCATCTTGGTTTCTCAGGATGATTACACCTGTTGCCCTGGTGCAGTCATTAATTGTAATGTATTTTATTCTTCAAAGCATCGTGGCTTGGATGATAAATTTTATCTGCTGTCTTAGGTTGTAGACCCCAAGATAAGTATTTTGGGGAGCAAAGTTTCCCTGGGAGCAGATTCAGGAAGTTGCCAGCACAGTGAGAAAGACGGTGTATCTATTCCTTTTTGTGTTGCTATGACAACATGCTTGATGCAATTTAAAGGATCATATCAGTGCAAAAACCCGCAGCTCTCACCTCAAAGGGAGTAAGAAATGACTTATTTTGGAACCAATGATGTGTGACCAGGGCCCAGAAGCACAGGAAGATGACCCCAATTCCGTGTCCCAACGAGGTAACAGGTTCATGCAGTTTTTATAGTAACAGAACAAAGTAAGTCATAACGCAGAACATTTTGTAAATCCACTGGTGGAAAGAGGTTCTTTTATCTACACTTTCGGAGAACTTACTGCAGTCTTGGGTTGGTTGGTTCTGGACTTGGTGTATGGCAGAACTTTGTGGGGGCGGGAATGTGGGGGGGGGTGGGGCTCTTCATTTCATGACGGACAGGAACTGAAGTCCAGGCATAATGTGAAGCACACCCCATACGACCCACTTTCTCTAAGTAAAGTTGTAGCACCTTCCCCATAGCACCGCCAGCTAGAGACCAAGCCTTGCCCACACACGCCGCCCGGGACACTTCATACTCAAAGCACGGGTGGGGGTGGGGAGGGCCACACCGACGGGGAGGGGCCCCTGGGCTTGCAGGGGGGTCTGTGCCAGGATGGCTGCAAGAGGGGCTGACACATTCAGCTACCAGATTCTGTCAGTGTCTCGCATGCGCATGTGTGTGGTGCATGTGTGTGTGTGTGTTCAGAGGCCTCAGGTCAACACTGGGGTTTTCGCAGTCCCTCCTCAGCCTTACTCTCGGAGACAGGCTCTCTGTAGCTTGGAGCTCGCTCATTCAGCTAGACTAGCTCTCCAGCAAGCCCCAGGCACCCTCCTGTCTCGCCTCCTCGGTGCTGGGATTTCAGATCAACGTTTTACCTTGGTCCTGGGGAATCTGAACTCAGGTCCTTCTGTTTGGATGTCCAGTGTTTCAGCACTGAGCCATCTCCCCAGCCCAGGGTCTGCTTCCGTTAATCTCGTGTGGAGGTTGCAACATGCCTTCCCTCCTGAGCTTTGGAAACTCCTGGTCAGCATGGATATTGTAAGTACAAAGGTGAAAGTACATTCACAAGGTCTCTATGCCCACCTTTTCTCTTTTAAAAATATTTTATTTAGGCCGGGTGTGGTGGCACACACACTTAATCCCAGCACTCAGGAGGCAGAGGTAGAAGGATCGCTGTGAGTTCGAGGCCAGCCTGAGACTACATAGTGAATTCTGGGTCAGCTTGGGCTAGGGCGAGACACTACCTCGAAAATCAAAACAAAAATTTTTATTTATTTGAGAGGTGGAGGCAGAGAGGGAGGTAGAGAATGGGTGTGCAGGCGCCTCTAGCTGCTGCAAATGAACTCCAGACATGTGTGCCACCTTGTGCGTCTGGCTTTACGTGTGTACTGGGGAATCGAACCTGGGTTCTTAGGCTTTGTAGGCAAGCTCCTCAACCACTGAGCAATCAGTCTATCCTGCCCTACACCCCTCTTTCATACATGGAGTTGGCACTCACCCTGTGTGGCTATCTTTATAGAGGGATGGCGGGACCTGCTGCACCCTGAGTGCTGCGGCAACAGTGGAGAACTCTGCTTTCCTCTAGTGACCCATCCAGGATGTGGGTAGACGTGGGGCGCAGGGGTCCATGTCTGTGACACCTTAGGGTGTAACCCCGTTTTCTCCTGTCTTGTTCTTCTCTGTCTCAGCCTTCTGTTTAGTTTTGTGGCAAGGAATGCTGGCTTAGATAACATAATCTTCCACTTATGTTATTTATGGCCAGACTTCTTTTTATTGAATAGATCTTATTTTTTAAATTGTGGTAAAAATACACAAAACATGCAGTTTACCACTGTCATCTTTTTTTCCTCACTGTCATCTTTTTAAGTTTGCAACTCAGAAGGGTTAAGTACATTCATAATGATACATGTCCATCACCATCATGCAGTTCCAGAACTTTCTCATCATGGGCAATCAAAACACTCCCCATTAAACAATAGCTCCCCACTTCCATCTTCCCCCAGTTCTTGGCAATTATGATATCTGGTTACATTTTTTATATGGAGTACTTTAGGACTTAAATTTTTTATGTTTATTAACTTGAGTCAGAATGTTTAAATAGACTTTTGACATTCAAAATGCAGAGAGTAGCTTTTTTGGGAGATATCTTTCAAGTTGCTGCTAGAATAGTCCTTACCAAGCAAAAAACAACAAAAACAGAACAGAAACAACTACCACAAAACAAACAAACAAACAAAAACCTAGCAGGGCTAATAAGAGTGGCCAGTGATGGAGCCATGGAGTACATGTGAACTTTGAGAAAACTAGAAATAGTGATTTTAAATAACTAGGAAACCACCACCACAGTGAGCAGGCAATGCTGGCTGGCATGTGGTAGGGGTATTCCATGTCTCTTCCTGACAATGACATCACTACTGGCTTTGTGAACAGCGAAACACAGTAGCCAAGATACCAGGGAGATTATGGGGCCATCTCTGACCTGGAAAATTCTCAGTAAAATTTGGAGAATTTGCACTTCTCTGAACCAGGGAAGCACGGATTCGTTGTTGATAGATTTCGAAAGGGAAAGGGGGCTCCATGGGAGGCACTGAGATGGATGAACCACTTGGCTTTGGTGCCTCACCAGGAGCACAATGGCACCATGCCATTGGGAACCTGGTGAAGCCCTGGGAGGGGCTGTTAGAGAGAATGACTGTGAGCCTTGGGCATCCCAGGAATGAAGGGAGTTAGGATGCCATGGAAGGCATGACAGGGTCACCAAAGCCAGAGAAGGAAGAAGGAAGGGCTTTAGCTCCAAGGGACAGTGAGGTGTCCCCTTTGATGTGTTTGGGGGGAGGAAGGGGTATGTCTGGGCACAGGCTGTGTGAGACATGTGGTGGAGGCAATGGGGGAGAGAGTGGATACAGGGAAGCTTCTGGCTCTTCAAGGACTCTCCAAGGAGGCCTGTTCCACAGCCACTCTGCCCCTCCTCACAGGAAGACATCAGATGCTGAGAAATTAAAGATAGGCTTGTGTGGGACACTCTTAAAGTGACCATGTCTTTATTCTAACAAATGTTGAAATGGATGAGGATACCCTCTTAACCCAAGTCTAGTGGCTGACGGGGACCATGGCACAGTCTGTCTGGTTGGCTCCACGTCTGTGGGTCAACCAAGGCCCACAGACCACCATGTCCCATTGCAGGTGTGGTGGATTGAATGTAAAATGGGCCCCCAGAGCATCATGCACTTGAATACCTAATTCCAAATTGGTGGTGCTGTTCTAGAAGGTTGTGGAAGCTTTAGAAAGCAGAGCCTTGCTGAAGGAAATGTGTCACTGGGGGTAGCCTTGAAGTGTTACACTCTGGCCCTCACTGTGGTTCTTTCTCTCTGCTGACTGAAGTGAGCCAGCTTCTGCCATGCTTCCCCTCCATGATAGACCCACTCTCTGGAACCCTAAGGCAAAACAGTCTCTTGCCTTCACTAAGCTGTGTCTGGTCTGGTATTTTGTCCCAATATGGTGCTCACGTGATCTTTAAGCCTCAGCCCAGCGGAAGCTTGTATGAGTCACCTTGAGCTAAGACTGCTGCAAATGACTCTATATCCCAGAATCAGGGAAGCTTCTGGAAGGAGCAGGTACCAAAGAAGTAGTGCTCTGTGAGTTATTGCAGGGTCAAGAAACACCAGGCTAGTGGCTGAAGGAAAGGAAAAATAAATAGATGGACAGAGGTTCACTTAACAAGCATTTTGGGGGTTGGAGAGATGGCTCGGTGGCGAAAGGTGCTTGCTTATAAAGCATCTTGGTCCAGGTTTGGTTCTCCAGCACCCACATAAAGTCAGATGCACAGAGTGGAGCATGTGTCTGGAGTTCATTTGCAGTAGCAGGAGGATCTGTCATGCCCATACTTTCTGCCTTTCTTTTCCTGTCTCTCTCAAATAGATGAATAAAAGTATTTTAAAAATTAAGCATTTCTGCTAGAGAGCAGCTCACTTCCCCTCACATTTCAGTGACCAAGAGTGACATCAACTGGTGAAGAGGTGTGATCCTTATGTGGGAAGAGACTGTATTTGGAAAAATGCCAGAGTCACAATCTGAGGTATGGACAATAGGATTAAAAAAATTTGTTTATTCATTTATGGGGGGGGAGGGAAGGAGAGAGAAAGAGACAGACAGAGAGAAAAGTGGGCAAAGGGCTTCTAGCCACTGCAAACTGTAGATGCATGCGCCACCTTGTGCATCTGGCTTATGTGGATACTGGGGAATTGAACTTGGGTCCTTAGGCTTTGCAGGCAAGTGCCTTAACCTACTAAGCCACCTCTCCATCCTGGCATTAGGACTTTAGCATGTGATGTCTTGGGGGAGCCAATGTAATTTAACCAACACAACAGTCACACAGTACACAAAATACTCATAGAAATACTCATGCACACAACAAGCCAAAGAAAGCACAAAGGTGGCCACAAGAAAACAAAACAAGCACAGCCTTAAAGTAATATACACGAAAAGCTTGTTAGTTTCCCTTCCTGCATCCCATGGTGGACACAAATCCAGACAAGCCGAGAATACTTGTCCATTGCAACAGGCAAACAAACAGCTGTGATAGTTAATACAGTAACCCCGACAGGCTCTAGAATCACCTGGGCATGCTTGTGAGGGAGCCTCTGTAGTAGGTTAGGGGAGGTGGGAAGGCCCACCCTAACTGTATACAGCACCTTGCCTGGGGCAGGGGTCCTGGATGAACTAAAACGGAGAAGCGAGCTGAGCACCAGCGTCCATCGCCTTCTCCTTCCTGACTGTGGACGCAAGGTGACCAGTTGCCTCACGCTCCTGCTGCCTTGTCCACCACAATGGACTGTAATCTCAAAGAGTAAGCCAACATAAATCCTTCTTCCCTCCCTGTTAGGAGTTTTGTGGCAGCAACTAGAAAAGTGACTATGGTGGGCGGGCTTATGGGTGTTACAGCCAGTTTCCCCATGCCAGTGTTTGGCACACTCTCCTGTTGCTATTGTCCACCTTACGTTGGCCAGGGGTGATGTCCACCCTCTGCCCATGCCATCGTTTCCCCCTGCTATCACGGAGCTTCCCCTTGGAGCCTGTAAGCCAAAATAAACCTCTTCCCCCTCCCCCCACAAGTTGCTCTTGGTCCGGTGATTTCTATCAGCAATGTGAACCTGACTGCAACAGTGGCTAATACAGTGGCCAACAGGAACATAGAGAGATGTGGGGCCATGGCTCAGTCAGTAAAGTGCTTGCTGTGCAAGCACAGGGGCCTGACTTCTGATCCCCAGCACCCACATACGTGACAAGTGCCAGGCAGCATGGTGGCACACCTGTAATCCCAGTGCTGGGGAGGCGAAGTTGGGACTCCTGGGGCAAGCTGGCTCACACATGGAGAGATGACACTCAAAAAACACTCAAAAGGTTGGAGAGATGGCTCAGGGGTTAAAGGTACTTCTTTGCAAAGCCTGAAACCAGGGTTCGATTCCCCAGTACCCATGTAAGCCAGATGCATAAAGTGGTGCATGTGTCTGGAGTTGTTTTCAGTTGCTAGAGGTCCTGGAGGGTCTGTTCATTCATATTTTTCTTTCAAATAAATAAAAATTAAAGAAAAATACTCAGAGGCGCCTGCATACACATGGGACAGGCAGGCAGACACCCTCAAACACACTCACTCCTGAAGCTGCCCTGGGAACTTAAAAACACAGCTGAGGATGACATGTGAAATATGAAACAGACTTCAAATACAGCAGGTAGGCGCTGTCTGAGGCAGACAGACCGACCGACAAACCTAGGGCTGACAGCACCAAGTTAAAGGCACGGTTGCCCCCTGCCGGAAGGTGTAAGTAATGACCCCGCTCAATAGAGACGCGAGGGAGGCTGGAAGAGAGCCTGCAGGCAGACGTGCGCGTTTGTTCTTGTGCGCGCCGGCCTGTAACCCTGTCTGCGGGCTCAGGCTGGCTACCAGAAAGGACCCGGGGATCCTGGCTTTGCACCGGAGGCTCCATGTCCACTCAGCCTTCTAGCGGGGCCACACAGGGCGTCGTATCTTTGAGAAGGCGGAGGGGTATAGAGTAGGTGAGAGCCCCTTTATTGTGGTCTGAAGGGCCTTCCAACTTATTTTATCTCTGGTAACTTCCACGGGAGTGATGAGTCGGGTTGCCCTAAGGAACGCAGCGGATGGAACGACTGGGTTATAAAAGGGATTTGCCAGGTTGGCTGACAGACGACGGCTGTGCGCCGGCTGCAGAGGGTGACCACCTGCCCCTCCCCCAGCAACCATCCGCTGCCCGTTACCCCAACTCCTGGGGAGGGGCGGAGCCCCGCGAGCCCCGCCCGCACCCGGACGGTTCGTCCTCCAAAGGGGTGACTCCTTGACGGTGGAATTCCAAGCGGTGGTCAGTCGGGCTGACTTCACATCTTCCACAGCATCGCACGTGCACAGTTCATTCCAGAAGCTCGTCCTCAGGAATCCGGCAGGCAGCGCAGGAGCTTCAGGGAGCGGGAGTTCTGTCCCCAGGCCCCCGGCACGCATCCGGAGCCCTGCGCTGCCATCTGGTGGCCGCCGCCAGCGTGGCACCTGCATCCCGCGCGGCGCGGAGGGCTCAGAGGATGCGGCTTGCAGCGCGGGCTCGGGGCACGCTGAGGTGCGGCGATGTCCTTAGTAGGGTTGGCACAGCACTGTTGTCAACATCCTCATTACGACTCACTGAGGTAACTCTCGGCGTGCAAGGCCTCCATTTCTCTTCTCTTTTTTCCTCTTCTTTCCCTTCCGTGTGTGTGTGTGTGTGTGTGTGTGTGTGTGTGTGTGTGTGTGTGTGTTGAGACATGCGTGTGGAGGTCAGAGGATAACCTCGAATATCAATCCTCGACCTCCACCTTATTTGAGGCAGGATCTCTCCCTGTTTACCGCTGGGTTCACCAGGATGGTTGACTTGTGGGCTCCGGGGGATTCTGTCTCCATGTGCTTGGCCTCACATGGGTTCTGGGGATCTGAATTGAGATCCTCACCCGTGTAGGGGGGCAAATGTTTTGTCCCCTAGCTATCTTCCCAGTCCCTTGTATCATTTCAATCCACATAGCAAAGGCAAGAGCCAACACCAGGCTGCCAGGCACTGGGTAGAGTCTTAGGGTACCCACAGGACGTTCATTTCCATGAGCCACTTCCTCTGGGCTCACTGGCGTCCCAGAGCAAGAAAGGGTGACGGCAGCTGCTGAGTAAGGATGTGGTTTCTGCCAGAGTCACTTAGATATTAGCTCAAAAGCAGAACACTTTTCTGGGTAAAAAGAGTGTCTTTTTCAGTTTTGATTTGTAAACTGACATGTAAGGGGATGAGGCCGTGATCAAGTGAGTAGAGCGCTTTCCTAGCATGCCCAAAGTCCTGGGTTCCATCGCCAACACGACATGAACCTGGTGTGCTGGCGGACACCTGTCATCCCAGCATGAGGGAGGCAGAGGCAGGAGGATAAGGAGTTCAAGGCTATCCTCAAAAAAAAAAAAAAAAAAAAAATCTTACAAGTAAGTCAGACCTGGTGCTACAAATCCATCATCCCAGCTATTCAGGATGCTGAATCAGGAGGACTGCAGGTTCAAAATCTGCCTGGGTAACTTAGTGACTTATGTCTCTTCTGAGTTCTAAGTAAAAAGAGGCCTGGTGTTAGAGCTGAGTGGTAGGACACACGTGAAAGCATGTGAGGGGCCTTGAGTTCAGTCCTCAGAAACACACACACACACACACACACACACACACACACACACACACACACACACACACACACACACACAGAGAGAGAGAGAGAGAGAGAGAGAGAGAGAGAGAGAGAGAAATAAAATGTATGAGTGGGTCGTTTGTTTTTTTCCAGGTATAGTCTCAATCTAGCAAAGGCTGACCTGGAACTCACTCTGTAGCTCAGGCTAGCTTCAAACTCAGTGATGCTCCTACCTCTGCCTCCTGAGTGCTGGGACTAAACACGTGTGCATGGTGTCTGCCAATGAGTCTTCTCTATGCACATAGCCTGCATCTGAGGTTTCATCTAAGCACAGGAAGCAAATATTTGGACCAGCTGTGTCTGTATTGAATATATGCACAGCTTGGTTCTTTGTCATTGTCCCCCGACAGTACAGGCATCAGGTGTTCAGAGTCATGTGGTAACTGGTCACCTTGCGTCCGCAGTGAGGAAGCAGAGAGCTATGAATACTGGTGCTCAGTTAGCTCTCTCCTTTTTATTCAGTCCAGGTCCTGAGCCCATGGGATGGTGCCAGCCACAGTTAGGTGGGTCTTCCTACCTCAATTAGCTTAAGGAAAACTATCTCTCATAGGCCTGTGCTTCCATGATGATTCCAAGTCTTGTCACATTGACAACGGGGATAAACCATGCATATACCTATTTTGGAACACGCTTTTTTTTTTTTTGGTGTTTTTGCTGTGATGTCTGCTGGAACGAGCTGTATCATTGCACATGTGGGACTTCAGCATCTGGGGGTTTGGTATTGTGGCACCTACTGGGGGCTATGGAGCCATTCATTCCCTGTAGATCTCAGGTGCATAGGCTAAACTGGATATGGTAGTTCACAGTATAATCCCAGCACTCAGGAAGTTAAGGAAGGAAGATCAGGCATTTGAGACTCTGTCTCAGAAAACAAAACAAACTAATAACCGCCCCCCAAACAACAACAGCAGCAACAAAAACAAAAGCAAGCACTATAATGTGTTGAAACTCATATATGTGATGGGTAATCTTGATTATCAACTTGACAGAATCTAGAATGGCCCAAGAAGCAAATATCGAGCCACGACTGCGAGGAGCTTCTGGTTGACGTCAACTGCAGCCAGAAGAGCGATGTTAGTGGGGAGTGGCACCATCCGCGGGCTGAGCTTCCAGATTGAGTGGAGAGAAAGGTAGCAGAGCACCTGCTTTCACCTCTCTCTGCCTCCTGGCTGTGGACACAGAGTGACCAGCTACTTCCATCAAGCTGATTTTGCAGGGATTTTGTTACTAATGCGAAAAGTATGCATTGCATACCTAGTAGACATAGTGGAATGCTAAATGAATCTACTCAAATTGAACATAGTCTCACATGCACATTTTTTTTTTGTGGTGAGGATATCCAAATTTCACTACCATCAACTATAAAGAATACAACACATTTATTAGTTTATATTTTTATGGACAGCTTCCACGGACAATAAAACCAAGATAATTCCTTCCCTCTACGCCCATCCTCCCTCTCCAATCCACTCTCCATCGAATCCCCTCCCATTTCCAATTAGTCTCTCTTTTATTTTGATCTCATCATCTTTTCCTTCTGTTATGAAGGTCTTATGTAGGTAGTTTCAGGCACTATGAGGTCATGGATATCAAGGCCATTTTGCGTTTGGAAGATTGCATCATAAGCAGTCCTATCCTTCCTTTGGCTCTTACATTCTTTCTGTCACCTCTTCTGCAATGGACCCTGAGCCTTGGAGGATAGAGATGTCCTACTGAACACTCTACTGTCACTTCTCAGCATTATGGTGAGTTTTGAGTCACTCTAGTGGTCACCACCATCTGAAAAGAAGCTTCTCTAACCAAAAGTGAAAGTAGCATTAATAAATGGGTATAAACATTTTAAAAAGTGCTTACAGGACAGTTTGGTGGGCATAATATATACATTTAGCCAGATAACAGCAGCTGTTACACCCCTAGGGCTTGTGACCTCCCCATCCTGTACCAGGCGTGTATTCCCTCCCATGGAGCGGGCCTCTAGTATAATCAGAGAGTGTTGGTTTCTCCTCTAATAGACATGCCACCATTGCACCATTTGGCATGGCTGGCCAATCTTAGGGTTTGCAGGGTTCACTGCTGTTTGACAGCATTAATGGCTTCTCTTTCCCAAAGGGCTGCATTCAGGGCAGCTTATTCCAGCCATCTCATAGCTGGTCCACAGGGAGGAGGTTTCCAACTCAGCTCCAGCTTGATTTCTCAGTGACTTGCAGCCCAAGATTTTTTTTCTGTGATTGGATAAGTTCACTGAGAATGATCTGTTCCAGGTTCAACCATTTTCCCTCAAATTTCTTTGTGTCATTTTTTCTTACTGCTGTATAGAATTCCATTGTGTAGAAATACCACATCTTAGTTATCCATTCTTCTAGTGATGGACATCTGGATTGTTTCCAGCTTTTAGCTATTATGAATTGAGCCACTACAAACATGGTTGAGCAAATCTCTGGCCTGTGGTTTGAAGGTTTTAGGGTAGATGCCCAGTAAGGGAATAACTGGGTCTGTTGGTGTCTCTATAGTCAGCTTTTTCAGGAGTCTCCATATTGCTTTCCAAAGTGGTTGTAACATCCTACATTCCCACCAATAGTGGATGAGTGTTCCTACTTCTCCACATCCTCGTCAGCATTTATTTTCATTTGATTTTTTGATGTTTGCTATACTTATTGGGGTAAGGTGGAATCTCATAGTTGTTTTAATTTGCATTTCTCTGATGATTAGGGATGATGAACATTTTCTTAAGTGTGCGTTTGCCATTTGTGTTTCTTCCTCTGTGAACTGCCTGTTCAGCTCTTTGCCCCATTTTGTGAGTGGGGTGTTTGACTTCTTACTGTTTAGAGTTTTGAGTTCTTTGTAGATTCTAGAGATTAGGCCTCTGTCAGTTGGATAACCCGCAAATATTTTATCCCATTCTGTGGGTAATCTATTGGCTTTGCTTATTGTATGCTTGTCTGTAAAGAAACTCTTCAGCTTCATGTGATCCCTTTGGTTGAGTGACTTTTTAAGATCATGAGCTACTGGGGTTTTGTTCAGGAAGTCTTTTTCCATTCCTATATTATGGAAAGTACTTCCTAAATTTTCTTCCAGTAGTATTTGAGTTTCTGGTCTTATATTGAGGTCTTTGATCCATTTGGATTTGAGTGTAGTGCATGATGAAATGTGTGGATCAAGTTTCAGTTTCCTGCATGTGGTTATCCATTTTGTCCAGCACCATTTGTTTGAAGATGTGGTCTTTTTTCCAGCCTATATTGTTCGGGCCTTTGTCGAACATCAAGTAGCTATAGTTGCTTGACCCAAAGTCCGGGTCCTCAAGTCTATTCCATTGGTCTATACTCCTGTTTTTATGCCAGTACCATGCTGTTTTTATTACTATGGCTTTGTAATCTAGCTTTAGATCAGGTATGGTGATGCCACCAGAGGTATTTCTTTTGCTGAGGATATGTTTGGATATGCAAGGCCTCTGCCTTTCCATATGAAATTTGAGATCATTTTTTCTATCTCTGTGAAGAACACTGTAGGGATTTTAATTGGAATTGTGTTAAATCTATATATTGCCTTTGGTAGGATTGTCATCTTCACAATGTTAATTATGCCTATCCAGGAACATGGGAGATCTTTCCATTTTCTCAAGTCTCCTCAATTTCTTTTTTGAGTGTTTTTATGTTTTCGTTGTATAGATCTTTCACTTCCTTGGTTAATGTTATGCCAAGGTTTTTTATTTTTTTTGTTGCTGTTGAAAATGGGACTATGTCCCTTATTTCTTTCTCTGTATATTTGTCATTTGCATATAGAAATGCTACTGATTTTTGTGCCTTGATTTTGTATCCTGCTAATTTGCTATAGGAGTTAATCACCTTCAGGAGTTTTGGGATGGAGTCTCTCGGGTCTCTTACATATACCATCATGTCATCAGTGAACAGAGCTAACTTAACTTCTTCCTTTCCAAATTGTATCCCTTTTATTTCCTTCTCCTGACTTATTGGTTGAGCTAGGACTTCCAGTGCTATATTAAAAAGAAGAGGTGAGAGAAGACAACCCTGTCTTGTTCCTGATCTTAATGGGAATTCCTCCAGTCTCTCTCCATTAAGAATTATTTGGGCCTTTGGAATGTTCTATATTTTCTTCATTTTGTTAAGATATGAACCAACCATGCCAGTTCTCTCCAATGTTTTGATCATGAAGTGCTGTTGTATCTTGTCAAAGACCTTTTCTGCATCTATCAAAATGATCATGTGGTTTTTATGTTTAACCTTGTTTATGTGGTGTATTACATTGACAGAACCACCCATGTGTTCCTGGGATGAATCCCACTTGGTCATGGTGGATAATGCTTTTGATGTGTTGTTGGATTTGGTTTGTGAGGTTTTTGTTCAGGATCTTTGCATCTAAGTTCATTAGGGAAATAGGCCTGTATTTTCCTTTTCTTGTGGCATCTCTGCCTGGTTTTGGAATTAGGGTGATACTAGCTTCATAAAAGGAGTTGGGAAGCTTTCTCTGTTCTTCAATTGTGTGGCACAGTTGTAGGAAGATTGGTTTGAGTTCTTACATGAAGGTTTGATAGAACTCAGCTGAGAAGCCATCTGTTCCTGGGCTCTTCTTTTTGGGGAGGTTTTTTATTACTTTTTCAATCTCCATGAGTGTGATGGGTTCATTGAGGTGATTAATTTGCTCTGAGTTTAGCTTTGGTAGATGGTATGCATCCAGGAATTTATCCATCTCCTCCACATTATCCAGTTTTGTAGAGTAGAGGTTTTTGAAATAAGTCCTGATGATTCTTCCAATTTCACTTATTTCTGTTGTGATCTCTCCTTTTTCATTTTGAATTTTGTTAATTTGAAGCTTCTCCTTTTTTTTGCTTGATGAAATTGGCCAGGGGTTTGTCAATCTTGTTTATTTTTTCAAAGAACCAGCTCTTTGTTTTGTCAATTGTCTTAATTGTTTCCTTGCTTTCCAATTCGTTAATTTCTGCTCTGATTTTAATTATTTCTTTCCTTTTGGAGCTCTTTGGGTTGCATTTTTCTTGTTTTCCCAGTGCCTTTAGGTGGATGGTTAGGTTATTGATTTAGGATCTTTCTGTCTTTTTTTATGAAGGCATTGAGTGCTATGAATTTTCTCCTGAGGACTGCCTTCATTGTGTCCCATAAGTTTTGGTATGATGTGTTCTCATTGTCATTCAATTCCAGGAATTTTTCAATTTCATTTTTTATTTCATCAGCTATCCATTTATTGTTTCAAAGTGTGCTGTTCAGTTTCCAGGTGCTGTTGGGATTCTTGGCAAGTCTTTTGTTGTTGATTTCTAGCAATGTAGCATTGTGATCTGATATAATGCAGGGAATTATGTCAATTTTCCGAAATATGTGGAGGCAGTCTTTGTGACCGAGTATATGGTCTATTTTGGAGAATGTTCCATTTGCTGCTGAGAAGAATGTGTAGTCTGTGGATTCGGGATGGAAAGTTCTGTAGATGTCCGTTAGGTCTAAGTGATTAATGGTTTTGTTGTGTTCTTTTACTTCCCTGTTGAGTTTCTGTTTGGATGATCTATTACTGATAATGGTATATTGAAGTCCCCAGCTATGATTGTGTTAGTGGTTATTTCTGTTTTATTGTCAAGTAGGTTTTGTTTTATGAACTGTGGTGCCCCTGTGTTTGGTGCATACAGATTTATGGTTGTAATATCCTCTTGATGTATCATTCCCTTGATAAGTAGGAAGTAGCCTTCTTTGTCTTTTTTGATTGTTTTTGGTTTGAAGTCAACTTTATCTGATATTAATATAGCTACACCTGCTTGTTTCTTATTCCCATTTGCTTGGAATATTGTTTTCCACCCTTTCACCCTAAGGAGGTTTCTGTCTTTAGTGGTAAGGTGGGTTTCTTGAAGGCAGCAGATTGAGGGGTCTAATTTTTTGATCCATCCTGTTAGCTTATGTCTCTTAATGGGTGAATTAAGGGCATTAATATTTAGGGTAATGACTGTGAGATTTGATCTGATCCCTGCCATATTGTGATGGTAGATGTGTGTTGGTGTTTTCATGGGCTTTGAAGTTTTTTTGTGCCTATTCTGATTTTGGTTATTGTGATCTGCTTCTTGTAGGCATTTGAGTTTGGTTATTTGTTTCTTCTCTGTGGAGAATTTTCTGAAATACTCTCTGTAGGTTTGGTTTTGTGTTGATATAATTGTAAAGCTGAGTTTTGTCATGGAAAGTTTTTCTTTCACCATCTATTATGAGGGATACTTTTGCTGGGTAGAGTAGTTTGGCTTGGAAGCCATAGGTTCTTAGACTTTGGAGAGTTTCATTCCAGGCCCTTCTAGCTTTCAGGGTTTCCATTGAAAAGTCCGAGGTAATTCTGATAGGGTTACCTTTGAAAGTGGTGTGCTGTTTTTCCCTAGCTGCTTTTAGGATTTTCTCTTTTGTGTCAATATTTAAAGTCTTAATGATAATATGTCTTGGAGAATATCTCCTTTGGTCCAGTCTGTTTGGAGTTCTGTTGGCTTCTTGTATCTTTTTTTTTTTTTTTGAATTTTTTTTTTGTTTATCTTTATTTACTTATTTCAAAGTGACAGACAGAGAAGGAGGCAGGTAGAGAGAAAGAGAGAGAATGGGCATGCCAGGGCCTCCAGCCACTGCAAACGAACTCCAGATGCATGCTCCCCCTTGTGCATCTGGCTAATGTGGGTCCTGGGGAATCGAGCCTCGAACCGGCATCCTTAGGCTTCACAGGCAAACGCTTAACTGCTAAGCCATCTCTCCAGCCCGGCTTCTTGTATCTTGATTGGCCTTTC
This sequence comes from Jaculus jaculus, assembly GCF_020740685.1. NCBI lineage: Eukaryota > Metazoa > Chordata > Mammalia > Rodentia > Dipodidae > Jaculus > Jaculus jaculus. Next base: position 38,172,786 of record NC_059116.1, read on the forward strand.
TTTTAAGAGACTGGGGAAGTTTTCTTCAATTATTTTGTTAAATAAGTTCTCCAAGCTTTTGGTCTGAAATTCTCCTTCTGGTATTCCAATGATTCTGACATTAGGACGTTTAAGTGTATCCCACAATTCCTTCATCTTCTGTTCACAGGAACTTTTGAACTTACTGAAATTTTTGAACTCTAGAACTGTTTCTTCCATCTTGTCTTCCAGATCAGAGTTTCTATCCTCCACTTCGCTGACTCTATTCTTGAGAGCCTCTAGAGAGTTTTGGACTTGTTCAATTAAGTTTGCATTTTCTACTACTTTTCTATGTATCATTTCCATTGCTCTGTCAAGCTCTCTTTTCACATCATTTTCTGAGTTTCTTGATGATTCTTGGAATTCATCCTTGCATTTCTTTATGTCTTCATTTAGTATGACCAACTGATTTTTAAGGTCCTCTTTTTTTTTCATTCTCCCTCAAATCTGTTAATTCTCTTTGAACTCCTTTCAATCTCTTATCAATTTATTCTACCTCAGTGATGGTAGCATCCACATGATTATTGGTCCTTTGTTGCTTTCCTGCAAGTTCTACCAGTAGGTTGGTCAGGGTTGCATTGCTCATAGCTTCCATTTGATGTTCTGATCCTAATGACTCTTCTTTGTTTTGATTAGATGTATTCATTGTAGGACTGGGTGATCTAACTGGATTTTATTGCATTTGATTTTTCATCTTATTTCTTTTGTGCTGTGGTCTGCCCATGACAGTGTATGGGCAGGTAGGTGGGTGGATCAGCCTGGGCTCTAGTGCAATGGGAATCTGAGGCAGCCTGGGGCAGTTGTCAAGCAGCCTGGGCTTTGGCTCCCACTTGCCAAATCCACCTATCTACTGCCTGGGAGGGGCACCAAAGTTGCCTGATTTCTCAAGTGGAAATGTGCCAAAGCTGCCTGCGTTCGAGCTTGGAGGGTGACTGAGGTACCAAGCCCTGAAGCAGTCCAAACTCTGGCTGGGGACACTGGGACCGGGAAACAGTCTGCGCCCCCCTCGCCACAGGAGAATGGGGGATGGCCAGCACAGTTGACAGGTAGGGGATGGCACCTGAGCTGGCACAAGCGAGAGACACAGTCTGGGCTTGTGTGGCAGTTGCTGTGGGACTGGGCTTGCTGAACGTGCAGCAGCAGGAGCAGTAATGTGGGCAAGTGTGCAGAACAGTTTAAACTTCCGCACACAGGGATCGATTGGCGTGTGATTTGCACATGATTGGCATGCAATAGGAGTGCAGCAGCAGTGGCGGCAGCCAAGGCGGTGGGGTGCGGCGGCTATTTGGTGGGAGGGGTGGTCTACCCGCCAGCGAGGGCATCCGCAATTCCCTGTTCCCCCCTCCCCCCCAGTGCCCTCCCACTGACAAGAAGACACAGAAAACCCTTAATGTCTTGCCTTTCTTTCCCTGGGATTTGCAGTGCAGCTAGGCGGTCGCCATCTTGGCCAGAAATTCCTGTCATTTGTTTTCTTTATGGCAATTATTTTGACAGGAATGAGATGGAATCTCAAAGTAGTTTTTTAAAATAATTTATTTATATTTATATTTATTTACTTATTTGCAAGGGGGGGGGAGAGAGAGAGAGAGAGAGAGAGAGAGAGAGAGAGAGAGAGGAGAAGAGAGAGACAATGGGCACATCACAGCCTATAGCCACTGCAGACAAACTCTAGATGCATGTGCCTCTTGTGCATCATCTGTCTTACATGGGTCCTGGAGAATTGAACCTGGGTCCCAGGTTTCGCAGTCTCCAGTCCCTCAAGGTAGTTTTAATTTTCATTTATGTGATGGCTAAGGATGTAGAACACTTTTTTAGATGTCTATATGCCATCTGTATTTCTTCTTTTGAGAATTCTCTATTGAGTTCCTGTGGTGGTTTGAATAGAATAGATGCCCCCCCCCAATATATTCAGTTCTTTATTGTTTGTAGTTTGCATCTGCTGGCTACCTGGCTGGAGACAATGTCACTGGGTGATCTTAAGGTGTGGTGGTGGGTTTCAGATTTCAATCTAAACATATGTAAAGTGTGCCTAGCTGGAGTTCCTGAAGTGTGCTGTGGCTTTTGACCTTTAGGCATGTACTTCTCTCTCTGTCTGCTTGGGCCTGTGAAGGCAGGCCAGCTTCTTCTGCCATTATGGAACTTCCCCTGGATCTGTAAGCTTCAATAAATCCCTTCCTCCTTAACTGTGCCTGGTCTGAAAGTTCATCTCAGTGAACCTGAAGCTGTTTGCTACAGTTCCATAGACCAATTTTTAATTGGGTTGTTTGATTTCTTTCTTCTTTCCTTCCCTCCTATTTTTCTTTCTTTCTTTCTTTGGTTTTTCAAGGTAGGGTCTCACTCTAGCTCAGGCTGGCCTGGAATTCACTATGTAGTCTCAGGGTGGCCTCAAACTCACAGCAATCCTCCTAAATCTGCCTCCTGAGTGCTGGGATTAAAGGTGTGCACCACCATGTCTGGCTTTTTTGATTTCTTATTGTTTAGTTTTTTGAGTTCTTTGTACATTCTGGATATTAATCCTCTGTCAGATGTGTAGCTGGCAAAGATTTTCTCCCATTCTGTAGGTCGTCTCTTTGCTCTATTCAGTGTCCTTTGCTGAACAAAAGCTTTGTAATTTCATGAGATCCCAGTGGTTGATTAGTGGTTTTATTTCCTGAACAACTGGGATTATATTCAGAAAGTCATTGCCTAACCCAATATACTGATGGGTTTCTGCTACTTTTTCCTCTAGCTGTTTCAGAATTTCCAGTCTGACATTAAGGTCCCTGATCCACTTGGACTTGATTCTTGTGCATGGAGCAAGACAAGGATCTATTTTCATCTTTCTACATATAGATATCCAATTTTCCCAGCACCACTTGTTGAAGAGTCTGTCTTTTCTCCAGTGATTTTTTGGCATTTTTGTCAAAAATCAGATGGCTGTAGCTGCCTATATTAACAGCTGGGTCCTATATTCTGTTCTATTCATCTACATATCTGTCTTTGTGTCAGTACCATGCTGTTTTGGTTACTATAGCTTTGTCTTAAAAATTTTTTGTTTATTTGTTTGAGAGCAAAAGACACAGAGAGAAAGATGGGGTGGGGGGAGAGAATGGGCACACCAAGGCTTCCAGCCACTGCAAATGAACTCCAGACACATGCACCCCCTTGTACTTCTGGCTAACATGGATCCTGGGGAGTGGAGCCTCAAACCAGGGTCCTTAGCCTTCTCAGGCAAGTGCTTAACCGCTAAGCCATCTCTCCAGCACAAGCTTTGTAATATAGCTTAAAATCGGGTATACTGCCAGCTTTGTTTTTATTGCTAAAATTTGTATTGGCTATTTGAGGTTATTTTTGTACTTCCAAATGAATTTCAGGATTTTTTTTTCTATTTTCATGAAGAATGCCATTGGAATTTTAACAGGGATTGCATTAAAAGTGTAGATTGCTTTTGGTAAGATTGACATTTTCCCAATATCCATTATTCTAATTCAAGAACATGGGATATCTTTCCACTTCCTAGTGTCTTCTGCAATTTCTTACTTGAGTGTTTTAAAGTTCTCATTGTAGAGATCCTTAATTCCTTGGTTAGATTTATTCAAAGGTACTTTTTCTTTTGAAGAAATTGTGCATATGAGTGGTTCCTGGATTTCATCTTCTGTATGTTTGTTGTTAGTATACAGAAAAGCTATTGATTTCTGTGTATTTATTTTGTATCCTGCTATATTGCTAAAATCAGTTCTAACAGTTTGCTGGTAGAGTTGCTAGGGCCCTTTATGTATAGAATCATATTATCTGCAAATAATGATAATTTGATCTTTTCCCTTCCAACTTATATTTCTTTTATGAGTGTCTCTTGTCTTAATGATATAGCTAAGACTTCCAGTACTATATTAAATAAGAGTGAAGACAGTGGACACCCTCATCTTATTCCTGATTTTAGTGGAAAAGCTTCAAGTTTTCCCCCATTTAGTTTTATGTTGGCTGTAGGTTTGTTATAAATAGCTTTTATTATGTTGAGATATGTTCCTTCTATTCCAAGTTTCTGTAGGACTTTTACCATGAAGGAATGTTAGATTTTGTCAAATGCCTTTTCTGCATCTATTGAGATGATCATGTGATTTTTTTTTGTCCTTTAGCCCATTTATGTAGTGTGTTATATTTATCGATTTGCAAATGTTGAACCATCGCTGCATCTCTGGGATGAAGTCTACTTGTTTGGGGTGAATGATCTTTTTGATATATTCTTGTGTTCTGCTTGCCAGTATTTTGTTGAGAATTTTTCCATCTATGTTCATGAGGGAGATTGGTCTGTAATTGTCTTTTTTTGTTCTATCTTTGTTTTTGGTATCAGAGCGATGCTGGTTTTGTAGGAATTCAGTAGAATTCCTTTCTTTTCTACTTTATGGAAAAGTTTGAGAAGCGTTGATGTTAGTTCTTCAATGAAGGTCTAGTAAAATTTACCAGTGAATCCATCTGGGCCTGGACTTTTTTTAGTTGGGAGACTTTTTATAATTACTTGGATCTCCATACTTGTTATAGATCTATTTTTTTTCTGAGATAGGGTCTCACTCTAGCCCCGGCTGACCTGGAAGTCACTTCGTATTCTCAGGGTGGCCTCAAACTCATGGCAATCCTCCTACCTCTGCCTCCGGAGTGCTTGGATTAAAGGTGTGCACCACCATGTCCAGCTTTGTATTTGTCATAGGTCTATGTAAATGGTTTATCTCATCTTTTAAAAAAATTATTTATTTATTTATTAGAGAGAGAGAGAGGGAGAATGGGTATGCCAGGGCCTCCAGCCACTGCAAACAAACTCCAGACACATGTGCCACCATATGCATCTAGCTTATGTGGGACCTGGAGAATCAAACTTGGGCTGCAGGTTTTGCAGGCATGTGCCTAACTGCTAAGCCATCTATCAGCCTGGTTTATCTCATCTTTTTTTTTTTTTTTTTGAGGTAGGGTCTCACTGTGGCTCAGGCTGACCTGGAATTCACTATGTAGTCTCAGTGTGGCCTCGAACTCACGGTGATCCTCCTACCTCTGCCTCCTGAGTGCTGGGATTAAAGGTGTGTGCCACCACACCTGGCTGGTTTATATCATCTTGATTTAGCTTTGGTAGGTCATATAAATGAAGGAAATCATCCATTTCTTCTGGAATTTACTACAGAGTCTCAGGTGGCCTCAAACTCACAGTGGTCCTCCTACCTCTACCTCCCAAGTGCTGGGATTAAAGGTATGTGCTATCATGCCTGGCTTGGAGGTGTATATATTCTTAAAATATGTCCTTATCATTTATGAATATCTTTGTTATCTGTTGTAATGGTGCCTTTTTAATCTCTAATTTCATTAATTTTTGTCTTTTCTCTGTCTTTTGGTCAGATTTGCTAAGGGTTTATCAATCTTGTTTATCCTTTCAAAGAACCAATTCTTCATTTCATTGATTCTTTGGATTTCTCAAAATTTCTATTTCATTAATTTCTGTCCTAATCTTTGTTATTTCTTCCTGTTTACTGATTTTTGATTTGTCTTTTTCTTATTTTTCCAAGGCCTTAAGGTGAAGCATTAAATCTTTTACTTTTGAATTCTCTAATTTCTTAATCTAGGCACTTAGAGCTATAAACTTCCCTTTTAGGACTTCCTTTTTTGTGTCCCAACGGTTTTGGTATATTGTATTCTCATCATCATTTTAGTCTATGAATTTATTGATTTCATCAATTGCCTTTTTATTGTTCAATAGTGTATTGTTTAGTCTCCAGGAATTTCTGTATGTTTGTTCTGTAGTTTTTCTTATTGATGATTTGCAGTTTAATCCCATTGTGATCAGATAGAGTGCAAGGGATTATTTCAATTTTCCTGTATTTGTTAAAATTTGTTTTGTGTCCTAATATATGGTCTATTTTGGAGGACGTTTCAGATGCTGCTGAGAAAAATATGTATTCTACAGTATTTGGATGGAATGTTCTGTAGATATCTGTTAGGTCCCTTTGTTTCATGACATCATTTAATCCCGATGTCTCTCTTTAATTTTTGTCAGGATAACCTGTCAATTGATGAGAGTGTGGTATTGAAGTCACCCACTGCAATTGTGTTTGGCATTATTTGTGGTCTTAAGTCTATTAGTATTTGTTTGATGAAATTAGGAGCCCCCATGTTAGGTTCATATACTTTTCAAATTGTAATGACCTCCTGTTGGAGTGTTCCTTTAATCAGTATAAAGTAAGTGACCTTCTTTATCTTTCCTCTCTAGTATAGGTTTGAAGTCTATCCCATCAGATATTAGGATAGCAGCAACTGCTTGTTTGCTAGGCCCATTTGCTTGAAATATTGTTTTCCATTCTTTCACCCTAAGACAGTGTCTATCTTTTATTATGAGATGAATTTCCTGGGGGCAACAAACTGCAGAATCCTGCCTTTTAATCCAGTCTACAAGCTTGTGTCTTTAGGTTGGGGAAGTTAGGTCACTGATATTAAGAGTTAGTTGCCGGGCTCCCCCACCGGGTAGTGCTGAGGAAGGACCAGGCCTGCTGGTTCCTCCCAAGGGGTTGAGGAAGAAGGTGAATGTCAGATGACTCAGAACCTCTCCTAGTCACCGGGGTAAAACCACACTGAGTCAAGAGTCTTGTCAAAGCAGGAACTCACTTTATCGTTACATCGGTTGCCTATATAATGTTGAGAATGAAGGCGGGGATTCTAGGTTGGGGGGAGAGGTAAGGGCCAATAGTAAACTGTGACTATTGCAATGATAATTCCAACTCCTGTGCAGAAGTAGCAGGCAAGAAGCCATTAGGCATCTTGCTGAGTCCTAGCTGGCCAGAGACAGGTCACCAAACTTTAGCTAGGCTCAGGAAGTTCCACTAGGCCTCACATCCAGGCCTCTCAAGGCCCAACATCTCCCCTTTTTGTCTATGTGAGCACAGTGGAAAACATGGCCCCTGTCTTAGTTTGTCCCCCTCTGGGGATCTTACCTGTCACTGGGTACCATGTATCTAGCTCATTGAGAATCCACTCCATGGCCTCTCTATGTTGTCCCAGCCTGTCTGAGATCTTACCCATCACTGGTCAGATGGAGGGCAGAGGAGGGATGCTCATATGAGGACAGTCAGTCATATGAGGAGCTTGAGTCCTGAGTAGTGAGCCTATGATAATGTATTTCGACCTGATGAAGTCTTATTTCCTGTAGCTGTTGGTGAATAAATTGTGTAATCTTATTAATTACACAAGGCCTGTCAGTGAGGATAAGGATAATAATAAGGAGAAGGAGAAGGAGAAGGAGGGGCCCAAGTAGAGGGAGAAGGTAGGGTAAGAAGTAAGCCCATCCACAGTGGGTTGTCCTGGAGGTCCCGCTGCCTCCTCTCCAAGTCTTCCCGGAGCCTTGGACGATTCCAGATTTACTGGTGTAAAAGCAGCATTTTTCCTGTAAAAACAAGCATATGCCTCCCTTTTTGGCCATTAGTAGGTCTAGTCTCCCCCTGTTTTGTAGGACTACCTTAGCCAGGGAATCTAGCTGTTGTTGGAGATAGGTCTCCTTCTGATATAATCAAAAGAGGGCATAGGGAGGACCTCATTTCCAGGAATGATATCTACATTTGGGATTAAGGTGGCTGGGGCACAAAGGCCCATCCAGTTGGTGGGCAGAAAGTCATAGGCCATCCCTCCTCCACAAACATAAACCATTCTAGAAGGTGGGCAGCACTGAGCACTGGGATCAGTTGTGTTAAAAGTACAGAAGGACTTCCATTTAAGATGGTGGTGTAGGTACCACGCCAAAACAGCCTAGGGGGGAAAAAGACCAAAAAAACTCAGCAAAATACACACTTTTACTAAAAAGTGAGGCGTATAGGAAATTGAAGCGGCAGCGGAGAAGTAGAAGAGATCCAGAGCATCCAGAGCCTGCACAGGCCGGCAAAAGCGGCCCCGGCAGGTCTGCCGACCATGGCACACCAGGAAGCCGCCAGGCTCAGCTCAAATTTTTCCATGTCCCCTGGATGGAGAGGGATAGAGAAGAAGCAATCTTTAATGTCAATGATAGTAATATGGTGTATATTGGGAATAGCTGGGATCCAGGGGAGTCCCCTCTGGGAGGTTCCTAAGGGGAACATTCATTCATTGATCTTCCTTAAATCATGTAAAAATCTCCAGGACCCATTAGGCTTTTTAATGACAAAGACAGGAGAGTTCCAGGGACTAGTGGAGGGACTGATATGTTCAGCCTCCAACTGTTGATCAATAAGTATGTGGAGTTGGTGTAACTTAGAAGAAGGGAGAGGCCACTGCTCAACCCATATAGGATCCCCCGGTCTCCACTGGATTTTAAATGGTGGGGGGCTGGGCAGTGGCCCTTTGAATTGGGGGTGCTCATTGGAGTACTTTTGTCTGAGTTGCTCAAAGTAAGGGTCATCTCTATAACTGGGATGACATTCCCTTCCTTCCTCAAACTGTTTTTGATATTCTTTTTTATCTAACAAATCATTATAAAAGGCCTTATGGTCAGTAGTGATGAAAGCCTTGGCATCTCCAAGGATATCTTGTCCCAGTAAGTTATCAGTGATCCCAGTCACCATGAGAGGACAGACTTTTCCCCTGTCCCCACCTGGGTCAGTTTAAGGGAGCCATGTGGTAATCTCCCAGGAGATGGACTGCCCGCCATCTCCCAGTAGAGGAGGGCTGGACACAAGCTGCCAGGAGGGGGGCACTTCCTCCTTTCTCAGAACTGTTTAGTCCACTCCAGTGTCAATGAGAAGTTTGATTTTTTTTTTTTTTTTGGTTTTTTGAGGTAGGGTCTCACTGTATCCCAGGCTGACCTGGAATTCACTTCGGAGTCTCAGGGTGGCCTTGAACTCATGGCAATCCACCTACCTCTGCCTCCCGAGTGCTGGGATTAAAGGTGTGTGCCACCACGTCTGGCTTAGAAGTTTGAATTTTTTTTTTTTAATTTTATTGGAGAGCGACAGACACAGAGAGAAAGACAGATAGAGGGAGAGAGAGAGAATGGGCGCGCCAGGGCTTCCAGCCTCTGCAAACAAACTCCAGACGCGTGTGCCCCCTTGTGCATCTGGCTAACGTGGGACCTGGGGAACCGAGCCTCGAACCGGGGTCCTTAGGCTTCACAGGCAAGCGCTTAACCGCTAAGCCATCTCTCCAGCCCAAGTTTGAATTTTTTATTGCCAATATTTAAAATAATTTTGGGACTAAGGCTGGGGACCAGAGGGACAGTCCAGTGGGCTTTGATGGTCTCTTTCCCCTTATTTAACGGGGCTGGGGGGAGCCCCGGGAGGAGTTTAAAGGCTTTCCCTCTGTGTCAAACTTCGATTGACACTCTCTAGCCCAATGAAACCCCTTTTGTCATTTAGGGAAGTGGGTGAAAGGGGCGTTGGTCATCCCCCCAAAGGGCTGAGGAGGCTTTGTCTTGTTGGGCACTCCTTTTTAAAGTGGCCCTTGTCCTCGCCCCCAAAACATGTTGATTTTTTAGATTTAACTGTCATACACAGATCGTAGTGGCCAAGTCTCTCTGTTTATTTTCCTGAAGGGTGGCAGCTATGGCCCTAACCTGATGGGAGATAGTGCCAATTTCCTTGGTGACTACAATCCAGCTACTCATGGAGTTGTCCTTGAGACCCGCACAGGCGAGGCAGTGATCGGCCATCATCCTGTCCCAGACCAACATTCCAGTAAACTGATCCCATAATGCCCCTGAGGCAAATTTTCTTTGGAGGCTTTTCCCCACCCTATCTATAAATGTAGCCAAGTCCTCAGATGGTTTCTGAGTAATACCCATAAGGGGGAGGGGTTCAGAGGGTCTCTCATCAAGCCTTTTCCATGTTGCCAAGCTCAGTGCCCTGATCTGATCTCTATACGGATCAGGGATAGCTGCCTGTTGAGTGCCTGTAGCATATTGATCAGAGGTACCAGAGAGCATCCCAAAAGTTATTGGCACAGTGGGCTGTTGACTTTAGTTTCATTCTGCCTGTGTATGGCACTCATCTTTCAAAAAGGCACACCACTTAATGTATAGGGGACCCGACAAGACAGCCTTGACTAGATTTTTCCAATCTTGGGTTGTACAAGGTTGATGGGCAAGTCCCTGTAATAGGGTCTCAGCCCAAGGAGAGTTAGGTCCATCCTCTGAGACCGCCTTTTTAAGCTCCTTAATGTCCTGAACTTCCCATGGATACCAGGCAGCAGGGTGATTGCCCCTAGGATTTAGATTGATGGGAAATAAAAAAATAGCTTTATTTTCTGGTGGCTTGGTGGCCAAATATGAAGGAGGGGCCAAGGAAGTCCAGAAAGGGTTAGTCGATGGAGGAGGTGGAGAAGGTTCCCCGGAAGGCCAGGGAGTACTCTCAAAGTGACCAAGTGAGGAGTATAAAGATGTACCCTTTTCTGGGGTCTTTAAAGTTGTATCTCCAGGAGTAGTAGCTGGATCAGGCTGTATACTATCTTTTTCCTGTCTTTTGTTTATGCTTGGTTGGCCTTGGAGGTAAGCAGTCCTTGAGTGCTGAGATTTTAGGGAGGATCCCTGAGGGGGGTATTTGACCCTTCTCCACATGTGCCCGACAAACAAGGGCCTCTACCCTATCCCACGTGTCCCAATCAAAGAGATTTCCTTCAGGCAGCCATGGAGCCAGCAATCCCAGGTCTGTCGAGCCTAATTATCAGTCAAATGAAGCCCTCTACTCTTTAGGAGTTTCCTGAGCAATTCTAAGGCAGGATTGGATTTAGAGGTAGACTGTCCCATATTATAAAGTTGAGAGAGAAATGTCCATAAAATTAGGGCAATAGAAACCCACAGACACACGAATACAACACAACCACAAGGATCCAAAAGATAGGTAAACATGTTGTACAAAAGTTGCAGATGCAGCTTGCCTGCGAACCAAAAGTGAAAGGAAAGAGAAAGAGAATGAAGAGATGTTGACAAACAAGTGCAGGTTTTAGAAGCAAAGTTTAGTGCATTAAATATGAAGACTGCCTCATAACTTATGAGGGTATGCTCACCTGCACACCGATTGACCTCCTCAATGAATGCCTCTCATGGGGCACTAGTCTGCTGGGTTTCTGGGGCCCCATGTTGGGCGCCAGATGCCAGGCTCCCCGGCGGGTAGTGCTGAGGAAGGACCAGGCCTGTTGGTTCCTCCCAAGGGGTTGAGGAAGAGGGTGAATGTTGGATGACTCAGAACCTCTCCTAGTCACCAGAGAAAAACCACACTGAGTCGGGAGTCTTGTTGAAGCAGGAACTCACTTTATCATTATAGGCGGTTGCCTATATAATGTTGAGAACGAAGATGGGGATTCTAAGATGGGGGGAGAGGTAAGGGCCAATAGTAAACTGTGACTATTGAAATGATAATTCCAACTCCTGTGCAGAAGTAGCAGGCAAGAAGCCATTAGGCATCTTGCTGAATCCTAGCTGGCCAGAGACAGGTCACCAAACTTTAGCTAGGCTCAGGAAGTTCCACTAGGCCTTGCGTTTGGGCCTCTCAAGGTGAAACAGTTACTATTGAAAGGAATATATTTATTCTTGCCATTCTTTTTGTTTTGTAGTGCTCCCTGATTTCCCTTTACTTTCTTGTTTTAACTGTTATTTGAGTATGTTTTTTTTTTTTTTTTTTTTTTTCTGTTTCCTCATGTGTGTGCTTTGCTTTCTCTTTGGTGTGAAGGATTCCTTCAAGTGTTTGCTGTAGAGCTGGTTTAGTTGTCAGAAATTCGTTTAGCCTGTTTTGGTTGTGGAATGTCCTTATTTCTCCATCAATTTGTATAGATATCTTTGCAGGATAATGTAATCTTGGTTGACAGCTGTTGTCTTTCAGAACTTGGAATACATCATTCCAAGCCCTTCTGGCTTTCAAAGTTTGTGTTGAGTAATCTGCAGCTATTCTGGTGGGCTTGCCTTTATAGGTGACTTGCTTTTTCTCTAACTACTTTCAACATATTTTCTTTGGTTTTTATGCTTAGTGGTTTATTTATAACATGGCAAGGAGAGGTTCTTTCCAGGTTTTGTCTGTTTGGTATTCTAAAAGTTTCCTGTATCTGCATTGGCATTTCTTTACAAATTTTGGGAAAATTTTCTTCTATGATTTTATTGAAAATGTCTACTATGCCTTTGGAACGAAATTCTTTCCTTTTACTGTACTCTGAATTCTTATGTTTGATCTTGTCATAGTGTCCTGTATATCTTGAAATTCCTATTCATACCTTCCTATTAGCTTGTCTTTCTCTTTGTTGAACTGTATTATATGTGCCACCTGGTCTTCTAGTTTAGATATTCTGTTCTCCCCTTCATCCATTCTACTTATGAGACTTTCCACAGAATCTTTATTTGACTTATTGTGTTTTTCAGTGTTAGTACTTCTGCCTAGTTTTTCTTCAGTATTTCTATTTCCTTATTCATGTCTTGTAATAACCTCTTTATTTCATTAAGCTGGTTTTCTGGATTCTCTTGGGATTCCTTTAGGAGTTTGTTTTTTTCTTTAATTCTTTTTTTTTTCTTTGAGTCTTTTGATTTCTTTGAGTATAGATAAAATCATTAAAAAATCTTTTTCAGGCATTTCATCTAATAATAGTCTCATTGGGGGTCATTTCTTTTCTTTTTTTTATTTTTTTTTTATTTTTATTTTTTTTGGTTTTTCGAGGTAGGGTCTCACTCTAGCTCAGGCTGACCTGGAATTCACTATGTAGTCTCAGGGTGGCCTCGAACTCTCGGCGATCCTCCTACCTCTGCCTCCCAAGTGCTGGGATTAAAGGCGTGCGCCACCACGCCCGGCTTCTTTTCTTTTTTTTAAATCAAAAGTGCAGTGCTCTTAGACATGGAAATCTAACTTTATATACATTCAGGGTAGAAATTTAAGATGCCAAGTGTCACTCTTGTACTGAAATCCAACTGCAGAAGTAATCTTAGGTGTTGAGTTTACCTGCCATTCAAGTATTCTAGTAGGCTGTGTGGTGCTACTTACTGGCAATTTCTAAAATTCAACTGAGAAATATACATATTCAATAAAACCCAGCACAGAGTATCCAAGTATAGGGATTAAAACAAATAGATAACTTTATAAAGCCCAAATCCCTAAGGGTATGTGTTGCTCTACACCCTTAATCCTGTCAGCTGGGGTGTTGAGATTTCTGTTCTGAAGTGGGTTCCAGGTCAGCTTGGGTCTGACTCAGACCCTGCCCCCAGTAATGACAGAAGAAAAAGACAAGGGCCCTATGCAACTGAAAGCATAAAAGGCAACAATAGTCAACCCCCAAATGCAGTTTAATTGAGAATGGTAAAGTCAACCAAGAATAGGTAACCCATAACCTGCCCTGCCATGGAAAGAGAGATTAGCACTTCCAGTACAGGCTGTGTACCTGCTTTTTTTTTTTTTTTTTAAGTCGGCCTCTTATTTACCTTTTGGGGTGACTTCCAATCTCATCAATGCTGAGTTCCCACCTTGATCCTTCTATGTTGTACTGCGTATCTGGTGTTCTGATCAGCTGCCAGGGGCTGAATGAGTTCTCTGAAGGTTCATGGTTCTGATGGCTGTGGAATTCCAGAGTGTAGGAAGCCTGGAGCTCTACTGGAACTGTTCAGCTGGAACTGGTCCCACCTGTATCCTGTTCAGCAGTTCTTCAGCTAGTCTCTGCTGTCTCCTCTTCAACTTTCTTGACTTTGCAAGGAGACTGAGAAGGTTGCAATATCCCCTTGTTTTGTCTCTGCTCCTGCAACTCAGCATTGGACCAGGTGGGTGTATGGGTTGAAGCTGTAAGCACCTCAGCGGGATTCTGGCTGGTTTCCTCCTTTCTGGTAGATCTTGGTCTCTCCTGCTTCTCTGCTGCAGCAGATAATAAACCATACACCTTCACTTTTTGGAAGAAGAGTGTATTTTGCTGTGGTTTTGCCTAAATTCCTCCTTAGGCTTGTTTGGTGTGACTCTCATGCCACCATTTTACCCAAAAGTCACATTTTAAAATATATTTTATTTATTTATTTGAGAGAGAGAAAAGGGGGAGAGAGAAAGAAAGAGAGAGAGAGAGAGAGAGAGAGAGAGAGAGAGAGAGAGAGAGAATGGGAATGCCAGGGCCTCCAGCCACTGCAAACAAACTCCAGACACATGCACCCCTCTGTGCATCTGGCTTATGTGGGTCCTGGAGAATTGAACTGGGGTCCTTTGGCTTTTCAGGCAAATGCCTTAGCCACTAAGTCATCTCTCCAGCCCACAACACATTTTTATTAACTCTACTGACACACTGCTTTTACTTGGGTGCTGGGGATCTGACTCAGGTCCTCAGTCTTGTGTGGCAGACACTTTACTCATTGAGTCATCTTAGCTTCCATTATAGTTTTAATGTGCATCTCAGTAAAATTATTTTTGTTGAACATCTTCTCACACATAGATAGAGTTTTGATTGCAAGAGTGTGTTGAAATATGGATATGACCATGGCTTGACAAAGCAGATGAACTAAACACTTTCCATGGGGAGATTTCTGTCCAGAGTGCAAATTTATAAGTGGTGAAGACTCAGTGCTGGCCTGGGATTGTAGACATCAAAGCCCCAAGATACATATAAACACCTCATGTCTTCAGAAAGCAGAACCAGAACTAGTGTCAGCTAAACAAAGAAGCTATAGAAACTCACTGCAGGGGCTACAGTAGGACCCCAGGAAGCTTTCACCTCTTCATGGACCCAGACAACAGAGAAGAGGAAGAAGGAAGAAGGGAGGAGGGAGGAGGACATGCATTCAAGGACTGTAAGAGCTATTTTCTGTGCTCAGGTGGGCACTGAAATGTTTTTCTGAGCTGAAAATTTCTGGGCTGAAAAATTGAAAATGAACTGCCTTACTTTCACTACCAGGAGTCTGTCCATCTCTTTAGAGAGTGAAGAATTGTACTGGGAGGGTATGTTTGACTTGGAATTAGTATCAGATGTGTGTGCAGTATGGTTTTCAGGGATGACCCCTGAAGAAGGAAGCAGAAATCAGACACCAGGGCTCTTGCTATCATCTACTTTCCCCTGCACTCCTCTTCTTCTTCTTATTCCTCTTCCTCCTCCTCTTCCTCTTTGTATCACCTCTGGATGGCCCCAGGGAATTGCACATGCCAGGCAAGCAGTCTACCACTAAGCTACACCTTCAGGCTCATCTATTTTCTTGATGATAACCATTTATATGATCTACTCTACCACTCTTGGGCATATACCTAAAGCACTTCATGTCTTACCACAGAGGTATCTGTACATCTCTGTTTACTGCTGCGTTATTCACAGTAGCTTGGAAATGGAATCAGCCTAGATGCCCATCAACTGATGATGAGTAATGAAGATGTGGTATTTATACCTAATGGAGTTTTATTCAGCTCTAATAAAATTAAATGTTGAGATATTCATGAAAACAAGTGAATCTGGTATTATATTAAGTGAGGTGAGTCAGACTCAGAAAAGCATAAATTACTTATTCTCTATCATGTACGTATTCTAGCCTTTGTGCTTAATGCATGTGTACAAGTGGGTGAGTGTGGGTAGAGGCTATGAAACAAGAAAGGGGAACATAGTTATTGAGGAAGTGGGGGACGGGGAAGCATAGTGGACACATGTAACATGAAGCCTTTGGGGAAGTGGTGGAAGGCAACAAGGGGGTTCAGGGCAGGGAGAGGAGAAGGAGGAAGATCAATAGAAGGAAATTTGTTTGAACACTCAGTAATAGAACCTCACACTTGGTGTGATAATCAAAGACAAAGATGGACAGTACTGATTTCCCCCAAGTTCTGTTCTTTTTTGCAGCTCATTCTTGGAAATATGAATGCATCTTGGGTCACAACCTCTTGTTGTGATTAGTGGTAAGAATTAAAAGCAGAAAGCAGGACCTGAAAACTTCTGCTTTCTGAGTTTCCTGACAGCAGTGACCACAAATAAAGGGACAGTCTTTTCCTCCTTCTTGCACACAGAAAAGTCACCTGTTTCTTTGGTGACTTTTGTCTGTGCAGATTGTCAGAAGTTGTGGTAACTCTGAAGTTTCCTCTAGGATCTCTCTACCTCCATGTCCTGGTCCCTTCCAGGCTGCCATCAATCCCCCTTGGGTGATTTTCTCTTTGTCTCCTTTCTGGTCCTCTTGAATCTGCACTATGACCCCAGTATACTCTTGTGCTTTCTTAATGTTTGGTGTTGGATCTTTTTTTTTTTTTTGCAAACACTCTGGGTCATCTAGGTGAGGAAGAGGGGTGCCCCTTGTAGCCACAGATAAACTTCCATATGTCAACATATTACCATCATGCAAATTTATTTCCCACTCATATAAGGGTTCAACATGGGTGTTCCTGGTTTCATGGCTCTTCAGGGCAAGTCTCTTTCAGAAGTCAGCCAGAATAGCTCTCTGATTAGACTCCAGGCCCCTGCTCTGGGAGGGCATTCATGCCCCACCTCTCCCCGAGAATTTGTAGGCAGTCAACTGTGACTCATGAGGTTCCACAGTTCCTGAGGAGTGAATGGTTCAGGCAGAGGGAAGGGCATGTTCTTCAGTGGTGTAGCCACTGGTAAGTTGCCCATGCTGCAGTTGATAACCTCCCACTCCTGCTTGTGCAGGTGACCCTAATTTAATCATGTGTTAGAAATGAAGCCATAAAAGTGGAAGTAGGCCTAGATGGGAAGAGGACTGGCTCACTGGGAGTGGGTCAAAGAAAATAATGGGGTGTGAATATGAACAAAATACATCATATACCTGTATGAAATTGTCAAAAGGAAAATAAAAATTAAATTGAATGTAGAAAGCCAAGTGCTGCCTTCTGGATACAACATGGCCATTATACTAATAGACTCACAGTAGCTGTGATTTCCTGCACAAGACTGAGCCTGCCAATGTTTTATTATGGAAAGAGGAGGCACTCAAAGGGTGGGGGTCATGTTCTTCTGTGGTGTAGCCAGTGGTAAACTGCTCATTATGCAGTAAATAACCACCACCTATGATCATGCAAGCAACCTTATTTAACACAATGGGTCAAGAACAAAATGAAATGTTAGATGGTTAATAATGGGGAAGAAGAAGGGAGTTAGTGGAAGGGGGTGGTGGATAAGAGAGGGTTATTAGGGGAGAATACAATCAAAATACATTACATGTATGAAAATTCCTGTTGTAGTTTGAATGTATCCCCCTAATAAATTTAGGAGTTTTAATAAAGTTTCTTAGATTTTTCAGCTGCCTGGCTGGAGGAGGTGTTACTGGATCCTGGGGTCAAACCCTAAAGTGTTTATTACTGGAGCATGTTTGAATTACAGCCAAAGATATGCAGAGTGCTTGAGTTCTGCCTGGAGTTCCTGAAGTGTGCTTGCTTGCTTGTGGTGGCTTCTGTCTCTCTCTTCTTAGTCCTGTGAAAGGGGGCCAACTTCTTCTGCCATTATGGAATTTCCTCTTGATCTGTAAACGTTAAATCCCTTCTTCCTCCCATACACTGTGCCTGGTCTGGAAATTTATTACAGCAATGCGAGGCTGACTGCTACAAACTTGGTACCAGAGTGTGGGAATACTGAGATGAATCCAACCATGTAGACTTTGTTTTTTTTACAAATTGTATACTGAAGAAATGGGAAACTTGGTACTTTCAATGGAAGACACCTTCTGGAGCAGTGAGCCAAGTATTATGGACTATTCTGATGAAAATGCTAAGTGCAGAGAAAATTGTATTTGGAGGCTTGGCTTATGAACTTTTAAAAATATATTTAAAAATTTTTTGTTTATTTATTTGAAAGTGACAGACAGAGAGGGGGAAAAGGCAGATGGAGAAAGAGAGGTACACAGAGAGAGAATATATTTTAAAAATATATTTAAAATTTTTTTTGTTTATTTATTTGAAAGTGACAGACAGAGAGGGGGAAAAGGCAGATGGAGAAAGAGAGGTACACAGAGAGAGAATGGGCATACCAGGGCCTCCAGCCACTGCAAACGAACTCCAGACACGTGTGTCCCCTTGTGCATCTGGCTAACATGGGTCCTGGGGAATTGAGCCTTGAACCAGGGTCCTTAGGCTTCACAGGCAAGCACTTAACTGCTAAGACATCTCTCCAGCCCTTGGCTTATGGATTTTTTAAGGGGAAAGAAAGTCTGCAGAAAACTTTGTTGCCACTGGACTACTAGCATAAGGGCTGGCTGTATTCTTCTGCCCATTCCCAGAGTTTGATCATGGTTAAATTTGTAATGGACAGATGTGCTCAGCTGAAGATATGGGACTGAGAGATTTAACATTTTAATTTGGGAAGCCTCAAGCAAATTTAAAATTATTGGCATAGAAACTGGCTGCTGAAGCTGTTCTTGTCATATAAATTAGCATTTGGAAAGAAGATGGCTGAACTGCTTTATATTTAAACAAAGGAGAGAATTCCTGATGTGATCCCACCCCAGAAAGACTGAAGGTAGGAGTGCAAACTTTTTTGAGAGGAGATCTAAATGAAGGAAACTTCTCTTCAAGGTCACAATTTATTTCATCCCTGAATTAAGAATATGGCTGTGTCTTGCACACCTGGTGTTGGTTTTGGAAGCATGAAAAATTCATAGAGTGGGTGAAGTGCATATGGTTCCAGGACATGCTGCTGAAACATGGCATACAGATAGGCCATACTGACTCTGGTAGGGCTGGCAAAGCCATTGGAAGATGGAATGTGGTTTGCATTGGAGACCCAAGAGTATTTAGATATACTGGAACTGTGCAGAGGCTACCATGGAGCTCTGTTGGCTGGGGATGGAAGTTTTTCCTGGCTATTCAGCCAAGCTGGAGGGGCAGAAAATCCAGAGACTGCCAGACACTGGCTATGATATTGGACTTGAATTGAAGATGTTTTGTGTTTGTTTGATGATTATTAAGTTTGCATTGTTCTAGTCTCACCTTGATATGCCTTATAGAAGTTGAAAATACTTACTTTTTTCTTTATATGTGGGGGATATATAACTTGTTTTGATTTTACAGGATCCACAGCTAAGCGATTATCTTGCATCCCAGATGAGACTTGGGACTTTAGAACTATCATGCCCCACCATGGGGACCTTTGAATTTGGACTGAACAAAACATACAATGTGAGATGGTTATGAATCTATTGGGGACCAGGGACTGAATGTGGTGGTTCATTGGATGACCCCCGATAGATTTAGAAGTTTTTTTTTTTTTTTTTTTTTTGAGATAGGGTCTCACTCTGGCCCAGGCTGACCTGGAATTCACTATGGAGTCTCAGGGTGGCCTCTAACTCACGGCAATCCTCCTACCTCTGCCTCCCGAGTGCTGGGATTAAAGGCGTGTGCCACCACGCCTGGCTTGATTTAGAAGTTTTACTAAAGCTTCTTGGATTTCCAGCTACTTGGCTGGAGGAAGTGTCACTGGGTGGATCCTGGAGGCCAGCCCTAAGGTGTTTATTACTGGGGTGTATCTGAATTACAGCCTAATATATGCAGAGTGCTTGAGTTCTGCCTGGAGTTCCTGTGCTCGTTTTTGCTTGTGGTGGCTTCTGTCTCTGCTTGGTCCTGTGAAAGGGGGCCAACTTCTGCCATTATGGAACTTCTCCAAGATCTGTAAGCTTCAAAGAAATTCCTTCTTATTTTTTTTCCCCCCACGTGGTCTGGAGATTTATCCCAGCAACATGAGGCTGAATGCTACAATGTCAAAGGTGAGAAAAATATAAATAAAAATCTTTCAAAATGTAGAGAGTTTTTCATTAAAAAATTTATATGTATGTATGTGTATATGTATGTATGTATGTATACATTCATGTGTGTATGGGTATGTGTGCTGTGACACACGTGTGGAGGTCAGAGGACAACCTTGAGGAGTCTGTGCTCTTCTTCCACCTTCTTTGAGACAGGGTCTCTTGCTGCCTCAAATGAAAGCCAGTGTAGCAGGTCCCTGAGCTTTGGGTTCTCCTGGATCAGCCTGTCATTGTTATAGGTGTGTTGGGTGGGAGGATCATAGACACATGTGCCAGTTTGCATCAAACATAGCCAGGGAGGCTTTGCAAGCAAACACTTGGTAACTGCTGAGCCATATCCCCTGCACAAGTTATTTACTTATATTTATTATTAGATATGGACATATTTTGCATGTAAACATCACATGTTGGTACCATCCTTTCCCTCCTCTCTGCCCCTTTTCTGAAGAGGCCTTACTCATTGGGGATGCAGGTCAACCCCATGGGGATTGTGGGTCATGCATTATGGGGGCAGCAGTCAGTTATGGGGGAAAGGCAATGTGGCTCTGCAAAATGTCCCAACTTGTGGCTCTAACAATCTTTCTGCCTCATCTTCCACAAAATTCCCTGAGCTATACTGGGAGCATTTTAAGTTTACTTCAGTGGTGGGCACTTAGGAACATCTGGATCTCTTGTGTGGTAGGTGTTGAGTGTCCTCAGTATCTTTTTCCATCACACTTGTGCTTATATCAGATTAACTAAGAAAGCAGAATTCTTTCTCATTTCCCCAATTCCTCTGTGGTTTCAGCTGGGGCTGGGGTTGGGTGTGCTGGGTTGTTTAATCTCCTCAGGTCCAGGTCCCATCTGAAAGAGAGAAGCAGATTCTCAAGCAGAGAGTGAAGTCAGCACCAGTCAAATGGGATAAGCATTATTAATTTAGAGAGAACTAAAAGGGTTTAGACACTCTTATAGTCTAAGGATAGTGGAAGCTTGACAATGGAAAGAAGAATCATTATTTGGATATGATTTTGACTTGTTTTCCAGTTCCAGATATGGTTTCCTTTCTCCTGAGCCAATCTGTTGTTAGCCTATCCAGGAGCAATTGGTTGCCTATCATGGCTGTGTGCCACTATTGCACTTGTGTGAGCATCATGTCAAGTTGTTTGCTTCTGAGTTGCTTAGACTTTGAGTTGCTTGGGCAGATGTGGCCCACTTTCCCCTGGTAGCTCATGTAGCACCTTCCAGCACTAGATGGGCTAATTGTATGGGGACTGGCTCTCCTCCAGATTCCAACCATGTCTCTCCATGGTCCATGCCAACAGTGTTTGGTGTCTCCAGCAGTAGGGTCTTACCAGTAACCTCTGTTGGGTAATCAAGTGCTCTGATAGAAGTCCGTCTTGTTTGTTTTGGGAGTTCTAGTATGTCTCTCTGATCTGCACCTCATTGTGGATATAGACCACATCCTGGTACAGGGAATTACAGGCCAGCACCAAGGGAAAAGAAAAAAGAAAAAGCCAAAGAAGAAAGAGAAACAGGAAAAGTTTGAGGTTAGGTTTCATCTCACTCTCTCCAGGGCCCTTTGATTCAGGTGCTCCCTGTAAGGTCCCCTTGAGGGTTCCACCTTTTAGTCAGACTTCCAGGATATAGGATTCTATAGTATCAGTTCAGTTTGGGTTCAGTTTTGTGTCCCTCCACTTTTTCCCTTCCCCCAGCCTACTTTTGGTCCAAGCCTCAAGATGCTATTTATTCAGTTATGTCAGCAATGTGGGCAGGTTAGGAACTGAAGATGAGTGAGATCATGAGACAGTTGTCCTTCTGTGATTGTGTGAGTTCACTCAGAATGATTTGTCCAAAGATTGACTATTTTTTAAATAATTTTTTTGTTTATGTTTATTTATTTACTTTAAAGCAACAGACAGAAAAGAGGCAGAGAGACAGAGAGAGAGAGAGAGAGAGAGAGAGGGAGAATGGGTATGCCAGGGCCTCCAGTCACTGCAAACAAACTCCAGACATGTGCCATTTTTTTTCTTACTGCTGAGTAAAATTGCATTGATATGCCACATTTTGGTTATCCATTCATCCAATGATGGACACTTGGGTTGCTTCCAGTTTTTAGCTATTATGATGAACTGAGCAGCTATAAACGTTGAGCAGATATTTTTGAACTGAGATGTGGAGCTTTTAGTGTAAATGCCCAGTAAGGGAATAACAGGGTCTGTTGGTAACTCTATATTCATCCTTTTCAAGAGTCTCCAAATTGATTTCCACAGTGGTTGTACCAGTTTACAATCCCAACAGTGAATGAGTGTTCCTATTTCTCCACAGCCTTACCAACATTTGTTTTCATTTGATTTTTTAATGTTTGCTATCCTTACTGGGGTAAGATGAAATCTCATAGTTGTTTTAATTTGCATTTCCCTAATGGTTAGGGATGTTGAACATTTCCTTAAGTGTGTATTAGCTATTTGTGATTGTTCCTCTGAGAACTCCCTATTTAGTTCTCTGCCCCACTTTTGGAGTGGGTTGTTTGATTTTTCATTGTTTAGTTTTTAAGTTCTTTGTTGATTCTAGATATTAGGCTTCTGTCAGTGGTATAGCTGGCAAAGATTTTTTTCCCATTCAGTGGGTAATCGATTGGCTCTGTTTATGGTATGTTTGTCTGTGCAAAAGCTTTTCAGTTTCATGATATCACATTGGTTGACTGATTGTTTAATTTCCTTGGTTACTGGGGTATTGTTCAGGAAGTCTTTTCCCAGTCTTATATCATGGAGAGTGCTTCCTACTTTTTCTTCTAGTAGTTGAAGTGTTTCAGATCTTATATTGAGGTATTTAATTCATTTAGAGTTGATTTTTGGGTATGGCAAAATGAGTGGATCTAATTTAATTTTTCTACATATGGTCATCCAATTTGTCCAACACCATTTGTTGAATATGCTGTCTTTTCTCCAGTCTATATTACTGACACCTTTGTCAAAGATCAAGTGGGTGTAGTTGCTTGTCTTAAAGTCTGGGTCTTAAATTCTGTTGCATTGGTCTTTGTTTCTGCTTTTATTCTAGTACCATGCTATTTTGTCAACATGGCTTTGTAATATGTTTTTAGATCAGGTATGGTGATACCACCAGAGGTGTTCCTTTTGTGAAGAGTATATTTGGATATCTGAGACCTTCTCCCATTTCATATAAATTTTGAGATCATTTTTCAGTCTCTGTGAAGAATGATGCTGATATTTTTTTTTATTGGTATTACATTAGATCTATATATTGCTTTTGGTAGAATTGCCATTTTCCCAATATTAATTCTACTGTTCCAGGAGCATGGGAGGTCTTTACATCTTCTCAAGTCCTCCTCTATTTCTTTCTTGAATGTTTTTATGTTTTCATCATATAGTTCCTTCACAACCTTTGCTAGTGTTATTCCAATTTTTATTGCTATTGAAAATGGGACAATGATTTCTTTATCTGTATATTTTTCCTTTGCATATAGAAAAGCTACTGATTTTGTGTATTGATTTTGCATCCTGCCACATTGCTGAAGAAATTGACCACCTTTAGAAGTTTTAGATGGAGACTTTTGGGTCACTTATATATTGATTTCTTCCTTCCCACTTTTAATCCCTTTTATTTCTTTATGCTGTCTTATTGCTTGGGCTAGTACTTCTAGTATTATGTTGAAGATCAGTGGTGAGAGTGGACACGTCTGTCTTGTTCCTGATCTCAGTGAGAACTCCTTGAGTTTTTCCCTCTTAAGTATTATTTGGGCTTTAGGAGCTTTATATATAGCCTTTATTGTACTGAGATATAAACTCTACATGCCTGTTCTTTCCAGTGTTTTTATCATGATGTGGTGTTGTGTTTTGTCAAAGGCCTTCTCTGCATCAATTGAGATGATCATGTGGTTCTTATGGTTCAGTTTACTTATGTGGTGTATCTGTATCCTTGGAATGAAGCCTACTTGATCAAGGTGGATAATGCTTTTGATGTGTTGTTGAATTTGGTTTGTAAGCATTTTGTTTAGGATCTTTGCATCTAAGTTCATTAGGGATATAGGCCTATAATTTGATTTTCCTGTTGCATCTCTGTCTGGTTTTGGTATTAGAGTGATGATTGTTTCATAAAAGGAGTCAGGGAGGATTCCTTGGCCTCCAATTATTTAGAAAAGTTTCAGTTCTGCTTTTAAGGTTTGATAGCATTCAGCTGAGAAGCCATCCAGTCCTGGATCTTTTGGGGGAGGTTTTTGATTATCTTTTCAATCTCTATGGATGTTATAGGTTTAGTTAGGGGATTAATCTGCTCTGAGTTTAGTTTTGGTAGGAGTATGTATTTAGGAATTCATCCATTTCTTCCGGATTATTTAATTTTGTGGAGTAGAGGTTTTGGAAGTATGCCTTGATAATTCTTCCAATTTCACTGATGTCTGTATTGATCTCTCCTTTTCATTTCTGATTTTGTTAATTTGAGAATTCCTTTTCTTTTTTTGCTTGATCAGTTTGGCCAGGCATTTGTTAATATTGTTTATTTTTTCAAAGAACCATCTCTTTGTTTCATCAATTTTTTTTTTTTGAGTTGTCTTCTTAGTTTCTGGTTCATTAATTTCTGCTCTAATCTTGATTATTTCTTTCTGTCTGAAGCTCTTTGGGTTGGATTCTTCTTGTTTTTCCAATGACTTTAGGTGGACAGTCAGGTTATTGGTTTGTAATCTCTCTGTCTTTGTAATGAAGGCATTTAGGGCTATGATTTTTCCTTGCATGACTGCCTTAACTGAGTCCCATTAGTTTTGGTAAGATGTGTTTTCATTATTGTTCAAATACAGGAATTTAAAATTTCTTTCATGACCCAGTCATTGTTTAAAAGTATGCTGTTTAGTCTCCAGGAGTTGGTGGAGTTCTTGACATGTCTTTTTTTTAAAAATTAAATTAATTTTATTTTTTTTCCCAATTTTTAAAAAATATTTTCCAAATTATAAAAAATCTCCCATGGTAATGCCCTCCCTCCCCCTTTTCCCCTTTGAAATTCCCTTTTCCATCATATCCCCTCCCCATCTCAATAAGTATCTCTTTTATTTTGATGTTATGATCTTTCCCTCTTCTTATGATGGTCTTGTGTAGGTAGTGTCAGGAATTATGAGGTCATGGATATTGAGGCCATTTTTGTATGGAGGGAGCATGTTGTAAGGAATCCTACACTTCCTTTGGCTCTTACATTCTTTCCACCAACTCTTGTGCATTAGACCCTGAGCCTTGGAAGGTGTGATTGAGATGTTACTCAGTACTCTAGTCACTTCTTTCCAGCACCATGATACCTTCTGAGTTGTCCCAAGGCCTTTAATCCATTTGGACTTAATTCTTGTACATGGCGAGAGAGAAGAATCTATTTACATATCCAGTTTTCTCAACACCATTTGCTGAAGAGGCTGTCTTTTCTCCAATGAGTATTTTGGGCATTTTTATCGAATATCAGGTGGCGATAGCTACCTGGACTTACATCTGGGTCCTCTATTCTGTTCCATTGATCTACATGTCTGCTTTTGTGCCAGTTTCATGCTGTTTTTGTTACTATGACTCTGTAGTATAGGTTAAAATCAGGTATGGTGATACCACTAGCCTTACTTTTGTTGCTCAGTATTACTTTAGATATTCAAGGTATTTTGTGATTGCAAATGAATTTTTGGATTGTTTTTCTATTTTCATGAACAAGCTTTTGGAATTTTGATGGGGATTACATTAAATGTGTAGATTGCTTTTGGTAATATTGCCATTTTCACAATATTGATTCTTCCAATCCAGGAACAAGGGATGTTTTTCCACTTTCTAGTGTCTTCTGCAATTTCTCGCTTGAATGTTTTAAATTTTCATTCTAGAGATCCTTTACTTCCTTGGTTAGGTTTATTCCAAGGTACTCTATTTTCTTTGATGCAATTGTGAGTGGGAGTGATTCTCTGATTTCATCCTCTGTGTGTTTGTTGTTAGCATATATGAAGGCTACTGATTTATGTGTATTTATTTTGTGTCCTACTACATGGCTGTAGGTTTTTTTATTTTTTTAATTTTTTTAATTTTTTTTTTATCAGCTCTAACAGTTTGCTGGTAGAGTCTTTAGGGTCCTTGATGTATAGAATCATGTCATCTGCAAATAATGATAACTTGATCTCTTCCTTTCCAATTTGTATCCTTTTATGTGTGTCTCTTGCCTTATTGCTATGGCTAAGACTTCCAAAACTATATTAAATAAAAGTGGGGACAGTGGAAACCCTTGTCTTGTTCCTGATTTTAGTGGAAAAGCTTCCAGTTTTTCCCCATTTAGTAATATGTTGGCTGTAGGCTTGTCATAAATAGCCTTTATTAAACTGAGATATGTTCCTTCTGTTCCCAGTATCTGTAGGACTTTTATCATGAAGGGATGTTGGACTTTGTCAAATGCTTTCTCTGCATCTAATGAGATGATCATGTGATTTTTATCCTTTAATCCATTTATATAATGTATTATATTTATTGATTTGCATATATTGAACCACCCTTGCATCTCTGGGATAAAGTCTACTTGGTCAGGGTGAATGATCTTTCTGATATATTATTGTATTCTGCTTGCCAATATTTTGTTGAGAATTTTTGCATCTATGTTCATGAGGGAGATTGGTCTGTAATTTTCTTTTTTTGTTCTATTATTGCCTGTTTTTGGTATCAGGATGATGCTGGCTTTGTAGAAGGAGTTTGGTAGAATTCCTTCTTTTTCTATGTTATGGAAAAGCTCAAGAAGCAATGGTGTTAGCTCTTCCTTGAAGGTCTGGTAAAATATAGCAGTGAATCCATCTGGCCTTGGCTTTTTTTAGTTGGGAGATTTTTGATAACTGTTTGGATCTCCATGCTTGTTATAGGTCTATTTAAGTGATTAAACTCATCTTGATTTAATTTAGGTAGGTCACATAAAGCAAGGAAATCATCCATTTCTTTCAGATTTTCATACTTTGTGGAGTATATGCTTTTATAGTATGTCCCTATGATTTTTTAAATTTTCTGGCATCTGTTGTGATGTTACCCTTTTCATCTCTAATTTTATTAATTTGTGTCTCTTCTCTCTTTTTTTTTTTTGTCAGATTTGCTAAGGGTTTATCAATCTTGTTTATCCTTTCAGCGAACCAACTCTTTGTTTCATTGATTCTTTGGATTTTTTTATTTTTTAGTTTCTATTTCATTAATTTCTACCTGAATCTTTATTATTTATTCCCATCTGTTGATTTTTGGTTTGCCTTGTTCTTCTTTTTCGAAGGCTTTAAGGTGAAGCATTAGGTCGTTTACTTGTGACCTTTCTAATTTCTTTTTTTTTTTCTTTTTTAATTTTTATTAACATTTTCCATGATTATAAAATATATCCCATGGTAATTCCTCCCTCCCCACCCCCACACTTTCCCATTTGAAATTCCATTCTCAATCATATTACCTCCCCATTACAATCATTGTAATTACATATATACAATATCAACCTATTAAGTATCCTCCTCCCTTCCTTTCTCCACCCTTTATGTCTCCTTTTTAACTTACTGGCCTCTGCTACTAAGTATTTTCATTCTCACACAGAAGCCCAGTCATCTGTAGCTAGGATCCCCATATGAGAGAGAACATGTGGCGCTTGGCTTTCTGGGCCTGGGTTACCTGACTTAGTATAATACTTTCCAGGTCCATCCATTTTTCTGCAAATTTCATAACTTCATTTTTCTTTACCGCTGAGTAGAACTCCATTGTATAAATGTACCACATCTTCATTATCCACTCATCTGTTGAGGGACATCTAGGCTGGTTCCATTTCCCAGCTATTATAAATTGAGCAGCAATAAACATGGTTGAGCATGTACTTCTAAGGAAATGAGATGAGTCCTTTGGATATATGTCTAGGAGTGCTATAGCTGGGTCATATGGTAGATCAATCTCTAGCTGCTTTAGGAACCTCCACACTGTTTTCCACAATGGCTGGACCAGATTGCATTCCCACCAGCAGTGCAGAGGGGTTCCTTTTTTTTCCACATCCCCGCCAACATTTATGATCATTTGTTTTCATGATGGTGGCCAATCTGACAGGAGTGAGATGGAATCTCAATGTAGTTTTAATCTGCATTTCCCTGATGACTAGTGACGTAGAACATTTTTTTAGGTGCTTATATGCCATTCGTATTTCTTCCTTTGAGAACTCTCTATTTAGCTCCTTAGCCCATTTTTTGATTGGCTTGTTTGATTCTTTATTAGTTAACTTTTTGAGTTCTTTGTATATCCTAGATATTAATCCTCTATCAGATATATAGCTGGCGAAGATTTTTTCCCATTCTGTAGGTTGCCTCTTTGCTTTTTTCACTGTGTCCTTTGTGGTGCAAAATCTTTGTAATTTCATTAGGTACCAAAACCAGGCAAAGATAGAACAAAAAAAGAAAATAACAGACCAATCTCCCTCATGAACATAGATGCAAAAATTCTCAACAAAATATTGGCAAACAGAATACAAGAGTATACCAAAAAGATCATTCACCCTGACCAAGTAGGCTTTATCCCAGAGAAGCAGGGATGGTTCAACATACGCAAATCTATAAATGTAATACATTACATAAATGGGTTGAAGGACAAAAATCACATGATCATCTCATTAGATGCAGAGAAAGCATTTGACAAAATCCAACAAACCTACAGCAATGTAGCAGGATACAAAATAAATACACAGAAATCAGTAGCCTTCGTATATGCTAACAACAAGCACACAGAGGATGAAATCAGAGAATCACTCCCATTCACAATTGCATCAAAAAAAAATAAAATACCTTGGAATAAATCTAATTTCTTAATATAGGTACTTAAAACTATAAATTTACCTCTTAGGACTACCTTCATTGTGTCCCAGAGATATTGGTATGTTGTGTTCTCATTATTGTTTGACTATAAATATTTTGACTTCCTTCTTGATTTCTTCATTGACCCATTCATCATTTAGTAATGTGTTGTCTAATTTCCATGATTTTGTGTATGCTCTATGGCCTTTCTTGCTATTGATTTGTAGTCTGATTCCACTGTGGTCAGATAGAATGCAAGGAATTATTTCAATTTTCCTGTATTTGTTAAGATTTGCTTTGTGTCCTAATATATGGTCTATTTTAGAGAATGTTCCCTGTGCTGCTGAAAAGAATGTATATTCTGCAGCATTTGGATGAAATATCCTGTATACAACTGTTAGGTCCATTCCTTCTATGACTTAATTTAGTCCAGATGCCTCTTTGTTTATTTTTTCCCAGGATGACCTGTCAATTGATGAGAGTGGGGTATTGAGATCCCCAGGTACCACTGTGTTTAGTGTTATCTGTGACTTTAGTTCTAATAGAGTTTGTTGATGAATTTGGGGGCCTCCATTTTAGGTGCATATATGTTTAGGATTGTAATGTCCTCCTGTTGGAGGGTGTCATTAAGCAATATTAAGTGGCTTTCCTTATCTTTTTTTTTTGTAATTTATGTTTTTTATTTATTTAATTTTTTCTTTTCACAATTTTTATTAACATTTTCCATGATTATAAAAATTATCCCATGGTAATACCCTCCCTCCCCCCTGTACTTTCCCCTTTGAAATTACATTCTCCATCATATTACATCCCCATCTCAATCATTGTACTTACATATATACAATACCAACCTATTAAGTACCCTCCTCCCTTCCTTTCTCTTCCCTTTACATCTCCTTTTTAACTTACTGGCCTCTGCTTCTAAGTATTTTCCTTCTCACATAGAAGCCCAATCATCTGTAGCTAGGATCCACATATGAGGGAGAACATGTGGCGCTTGGCTTTCTGGGTCTGCGTTACCTCACTTAGTATAAACCTTTCCAGATCCATCCATTTTTCTGCAAATTTCATAACTTCATTTTTCTTTACCGCTGAGTAGAACTCCATTGTATAAATGTGCCACATCTTCATGATCCACTCATCAGTTGAGGGACATGTAGGCTGGTTCCATTTCCCAGCTATTATAAATTGAGCAGTAATAAACATGGTTGAGCACGTACTTCTAAGGAAATGAGATGAGTCCTTTGGATATATGCCTAGGAGTGCTATAGCTGGGTCATATGGTAGATCAATCTTTAGCTGTTTTAGGAACCTCCACATTGTTTTCCACAATGGTTGGACCAGATTGCATTCCCACCAGCAGTGTAGAAGGGTTCCTCTTTTTCCACATCCCCGCCAACATTTATGATCATTTGTTTTCATGATGGTGGCCAATCTGATAGGAGTGAAATGGAATCTCAATGTAGTATTAATCTGCATTTCCCTGATGACTAGTGACGTAGAACATTTTTTTAGATGCTTATATGCCATTCATATTTCTTCCTTTGAGAACGCTCTATTTAGCTCCATAGCCCATTTTTTGATTGGCTTGTTTACTTCCTTATTATTTAACTTTTTGAGTTCTTTGTATATCCTAGATATTAATCCTCTATCAGATATATAGCTGGTGAAGATTTTTTCCCATCCTGTAGGTTGCCTCTTTGCTTTTTTCACTGTGTCCTTTGCAGTGCAAAATCTTTGTAATTTCATGAGGTCCCAGTGATTAATCTGTGGTTTTATTGCCTGAGCAATTGGGGTTGTATTCAGAAAGTCTTTGCCAAGACCAATATGTTGAAGGGTTTCCCCTACTTTTTCCTCTAGCACTTTCAGAGTTTCCGGTCTGATGTAAAGGTCTTTAATCCATTTGGACTTAATTCTTGTGCATGGCGAGAGAGAAGAATCTATTTTCATCCTTCTGCAGATATATATCCAGTTTTCCCAACACCATTTGCTGAAGAGGCTGTCTTTTCTCCAATGAGTATTTTGGGCATTTTTATCAAATATCAGGTGGCTGTAGCTACTTGGGCTTACATCTGGGTCCTCTATTTTGTTCCACAGATCTACATGTCTGTTTTTGTGCCAGTACCACGCTGTTTTTGTTACTATGGCTCTGTAGTATAGGTTAAAATCAGGTATGGTGATACCACCAGCCTTATTTTTGTTGCTCAGTATTATTTTAGATATTCGAGGTTTTCTGTGATTCCAAATGAATTTTTGATTGTTTTTTCTATTTTCATGAAGAAGCTTTTGGAATTTTGATGGGGATTACATTAAATGTGTAGATTGCTTTAGGTAAGATTGCCATTTTCACAATATTGATTCTTCCAATCCAGGAACAAGGGATGTTTCTCCACTTTCTAGTGTCTTCTGCAATTTCTCGCTTGAGTGTTTTAAAGTTCTCATTGTAGAGATTCTTTACTTCCTTGGTTAGGTTTATTCCAAGGTACTTTATTTATTTTTTTGATGCAATTGTGAATGGGAGTGATTCTCTGATTTCATCCTCTGTGTGTTTGTTGTTAGCATATATAAAGGCTACTGATTTCTATGTATTTATTTTGTATCCTGCTACATGGATGTAGGTTTTGATCAGCTCTAACATTTTGCTAGTAGAGTTTTTAGGGTCCTTTATGTGTAGAATCATGTCATCTGCAAATAATGATAACTTGATCTCTTCCTTTCCAATTTGTATCCCTTTTATGTGTGTCTCTTGCCTTATTGCTATGGCAAAGACTTCCAGAACTATATTTAATAAAAGTGGGGACAGTAGACACCCTTGTCTTGTTCCTGATTTTAGTGGAAAAGCTTCCAGTTTTTCCCCATTTAGTAATATGTTGGCTGTAGGCTTGTCATAAATAGCTTTTATTATATTGAAATATGTTCCTTCTATTCACAGTCTCTGTAGGACTGTTATCATGAAGGAATGTTGGACTTTGTCAAATGCTTTCTCTGTGTCCAATGAGATGATCATGTGAATTCTGTCCTTCAACCCATTTATATATTGTATTACATTTATAAATTTGTGTATATTGAACCTTCCCTGCATCTCTGGGATAAAGCCTACTCGGTCAGGGTGAATGATCTTTTTGTTATACTCTTGTATTCTGTTTGCCAATATTTTGTTGAGAATTTTTGCATCTATGTTCATGAGGGAGATTGGGCTTCCTGTATCTGCATTGGTACCTCTTTCCCAATTTGGGGGAAATTTTCTTCTATGATTTTGTTGAAGATGCCTACTATGCCTTTGGAGTGAAATTCTTCTCCTTCTACTATGCCCTGAATTCTTGTATTTGATGTTTTCATAGTGTCCCAAATATCTTGAAATTCCCACTCATACTCTTCTATAAGTTTATCTTTCTCTTTGTTGGACTGTATTTGATCTGCCACCTGGTCTTCTAGCTTAGATATGTCTTGTATTGCCTTCTTTATTTCATTAAATTGGTGTCCTGCGTCTTCTTTGATTTCCTCTTTGATTCCTTTGATTTCCTTTTTGATTTCTTCTTTGACTTCTTTGAACATATTTACAATCATTCTTTTGAAATCTTTCTGAGGCATTTCCTCTAACTCGTTCTCACTGGAGGGCACATCTGATGTATATTAATACTTTTAGGTGGATTTATATTGTCTTTTTAGTGTTTCTTGTGTTATAATGTATATATTTTTGCATCTTGGATTAAGTTAATGCTTGGATTTTCTAGGTAGCTGGGTATTCTTAGCTGTATCAATTGATTTGATGTTATATATTTTCAGGGTAGGAGGTTAAGGTGTTAGGTGTGGCTCTTAAGACTCTCAGAGTATACACAAAGGTGTTCCTAGGGGTTGAGTTTCCGTGCTATGGGAGTATTCAAGTAGGCTGAGTGGAATAAAATACAGGTAGATTCTAAAATTTAATTAAACACTGTACACATTCAATCAAAAACAGCTCCGAGTATTTATGCAAGAGTAGTATAACAACCAGATCCTCTATCAACAAAGAGGTTAAGATTTATGGTTTGTTGAGGGATCCAAGTCATCTTGTGACCAAGTGAGACCCTTCCCTGGTGCAATCCCAGTTACCTTGGATGATTTTGGTCTCAGTCAAGTTGCTGCCTGGGTCGTCGGGCTGCTGTCCTGATTTCTGGAGCTGGGCGCTGGCTTTTCCTGTGGGGAACATCGAGCCTGGTTACTGTGGCCCTGAAGATCAGCACCCCTATTGCTGGAACTACTGCTGCTAAAGCTGCTGCTGCTGGGTCTGTCACCGCTGCTGCTGAAGCTGCTGCTGCGGGTGTCCTGCTGCTGCCACTGAGGCTGCCCCTACTGGATCCGCTGCTGCTGGGGCTGCTCTTACCGGTGCCGGAGCTGCTGATGTTGCTGCTGGACTCTGCTCCTGCATGGGTCCTGCTATCTGCTCAAGTTGGTGTGGCTGGGTCCTGGGACCATTGCTCTGTTCGCTGGAGCTGGACACAGGTGGTGGGGGAGGGGAGGGAGCCACAGCTGCTCTAGTTCTTTCACTGTTCCATGTGTTCTTCTACCTTGAGATCTGCTCCTGTGTTGTTCACTGCCGCTCTCCCTTCACATTTCTTGAGTTGTGGAGAGCCCCGGTGTGAGTGGAAGCTCCCCTCACCTGGTTTTTCCTGTGGCTTGAGCCAAGCCTGGCGGCTTTCTGGTGTACTGCCGCCACCACCACCACTGTGGCCGGCAGACCTGCCAGGGCCACTTTTGCTGGCCTGTGCGGGCTCTGGATGCTCAGGATCTCTTCTACTTCTCCGCTGTTGCTTCATTTTCCTATACACCTCGCTCTTTAGTAAAAGTGTGTATTTTGCTTAGTTTTTTTTTTTTGGGTCTCCCCGCCCCCCAGGCTGCTTTGGCATGGTGCCTATGCCGCCATCTTAACCAGAAGATAATCCTCCTTATCTTTCTTAACTAATGTTGGACTGAAGTCTACCTTGTCAGATATTAGGATAGCAACCAATGCTTGTTTTCTAGGTCCATTTGCTTGAAACACTATTTTCCAACCTTTCACCCTAAGATCGTGTCCATCCTCTGTAGAACAGTGGATTTCTTGGAGGCAACAAATTGAAGGATCCTGCTTTTTAACCCAGTCTGAAACCTATGTCTTTTGGTTGGGGCATTGAGGCCACTGATATTAAGAGATATTATTGAAAGATGTGTATTAATTTTTCCCATGTTTTGTAGTTCTTCCGGTTTTATCTCTGCTCTCTTGTGTTAACTAGTATTTGAGTATTGTTAGTTTTTTCTCAGTTCCTTATATGTGTGCTTTTCCTTTTCTTCAGCACGGAGGATTATTTCAAGTATTTTCTGTAGAGCTGGTTTTGTCTTCAAATACTCCTTTGGCCTGCTTTTGTCATGGAATGTCCTTATTTCTCCATCTATTTGAATGGATAGCTTTGCAGGATAAAGTAACCTTGGTTGACAGTTGTTATCTTTCAGAACTTGGAATATATCACTCCAAGCCCTTCTGGCTTTTAAAGTTTGTGTTGAGTAATCTGCTGTAATCCTGATAGGCTTGCCTTTGTAGGTAACTTGATTTTTCTCTCTGACTGCTTTCAATATTTTTTCTTTGGTTTGTATGTTCGGTAGTTTGATTATAATATGGCAAGGAGAGGTTCTTTCCATGATTTGTCTGGCTGGTGTTCTAAAGGATTCCTGTATCTGAATTAGCACCTATTTCACAATTTGGGGGAAGTTTTCCTTTATGATTTTCTTGAAGATGCCAACTCTGCCTTTGGAGCGAAATTCTTCTCCTTCTACTATGCCTTGAATTCTTATGTTTGATCTTCTCATGGTGTCCCGAATATCTTGAAATTCCCAGTTATACTTTTCTATAAGTTAGTCTTTGTCTTTGTTGGACTGTATTTGATCTGCCACCTGGTCTTCTAGCTTAGATATTCTGTCCTCTCCTCCATCCATTCTACTAGTGAGATTTTCTACAGAGTTTTTTATTTCATTAACTGTGTTCTTTATGGCTAGTAATTCTAACTGGTTTTTCTTTATTATTTTTATTTCCTTATTTATGTCTTTTGTTGACCTCTTTATTTCATTGAATTTGTGTCCTGTGTCTTATTTGCTTCCTTTGATTTCTTCTTTGAGTTCAATGAACATATTTATAATCATTCTTTTTAAATATTTCTCTGGTATTTCCTCTAACTCATTCCCACTGGAGGTCAATTCTGATGCATTAATACTTTTTGGTGGATTTATATTGTCTTGATTTTTGCTGTTTCTTGTTTTATAATGTATATATTTTTGCATCTTGGATTATTTAATGATTGGATTTTCCAGTTAGCTGGGTATTATGAGGTGTATCAATCTGATGTTATATATCTTCAGGGTACGAGCTTAAGGTGCTAGGTGTGGCTCTGAAGGCTCTCAGAGTATCTACAAAAGTGACTCTAGGTGTTGGGTGTGCCTGCTATGAGAGTATTCAAGTAGGCTAAGAGGAACGAAATACAGGCAGATTCTAAAATTTAACTAAACAATGTACACTGTCAATGAAAAACAGCACAAAGTATTTATCCAAGAGTATGTATTATTACAACCAGATCCTCTGTCTGTCCCTTAGGCTGTGTGGTGTCTCACCCACTTCCTTAATCCTGACAACAATGTTGTTAAGATTTCTGGTCTGTAGAGGGTTCCAAGTCAGCTTGTGTCCATGTGAGACCCTTCCCTAATGTATAACAAAAGAGTAAACAAAGGCACTATAATTCAAGAAGCAACAAATAACAAGCCCAAAATACAGCTTAGTCAAGAATGTCAAATTTGACCATCCATCTGATTTAACATGTAATTTGTCCTGATATGGAAGGGGCAATTTGCACTTCTGGTTCAGGCATATATACCAGGTTTATTAGGCAGATACTGACCTGGTGTAATCCCACTTACCTTTTGGGATGATTTTTGTCTCAGCTGTGCTCTCGATTGGGTCCCTCTTTGGTGTTCTGTCAGTTCAATAGGCGTGGCTGGGTCCCTGGACTGATGCTCTGTTCCCAAGGGCTGGGCACTGGCGATGGGGAAGGGGAGGGAGCCTATGCTGCTCAGTTTGCCTGCTGTTCCACATGTTCTTCTACCTTGTGATCTGCTCCTCCTTTGTTCACTGCCGTTCTCCCTTCATGTTTCTTGAGTTTGCGGAGAGCTCTGGTGTGAGTGGAAATCCCCTCACCTGGTTTTTCCTGTGGCTCAAGCTGAGCCTGCCATGGTCTCATGCCTTGATGTGTCTTTTTTTTTTAAATTTTTATCTTTAAAGCATTGTGATCTGACATGATGGAGGAAATCACTTCAATTTTTCTGACTTTATAAAAGCATGCCTTATGGTCTAATATATGGTCAGTTTTGTAGAAGGTTCTTGGGCTACTGAGAAGAATGTATATTCTGTAGAGTTGGGGTGGAAAGTTCTGTAGATATCCATTAGGTCTAGTTGATCTATGATGTTGTTGAGGTCTGCTATTTCCCTGTTGATTTTCTGCTTGGATGATCTGTCTGTTGATGATAGTGGAGTATTGAAATGTACGACCATGATGGTGTTTATTTTTGTTTTGTTGTAGAGTAATTTTGTTTTAAAAACTATGGTACCCCTGTGTTTTGTGCATATATATTTATGCCTGTGATGTGGGCACTTTGTATCATTCCCTTTATGAGTAAGACGTGGTCTCCTTTGTCATTATTGTTTACTTATGGCTTAAAGTCTATTGTATCAGATATTGATATAGCAACACCTGCTTGTTTTTTATTTCCATTTGCTTGGAATATCATTTTTCAACCTTTCATCTTGAGGAGGTATGCATCTTTAATGGTGAAGTGGGTTTCTTGAAGACAGCACATAGAAGGGTTCAGTTTTTTGATCCATCCTGATAACCTGTGTATTTTGATGGGTAAGTTAAAACCATTAATATTTAAAGTTATTACTGTGAGGTTTGAATTAATCCCTGTCATGATGAGGTGTTTTATGGGGTTGTGTGCTTACTTATGTTATGTACTGTCTTGAGGCTGGTTTATTTTGGTTATTTGTGATCTTCTTCTAGTTGGCTCTTAAGATTGATTGCTCTATTGTTCTATGTGGAGTATTCCCTCAAGAATTCTCTGTAGATTTGGCTTTGTGTTCATATAATCATAGAGTTGACTTTCTCATAGGAAGTTTTTCTTTCACCATGTATTATGAGGGATACTTTTGCTGGGTAAAGTAGCTTGGGTTGGAAGCCATAGTTTTTCAGACTTTGAAGTGTTCCATTCCAGGCCCTTCTGTTTTTCAGAAGGATTTCCATTGAGAAATCTGATGTTATTCTAATGGAATTTCCTTTGTATGTTATGAATTGCTTCTCTCTTGCTGCTTTTAATACTCTCTTTTTGTTTTCATTGTTGAGAGTTTTAACTATAATGTGCCTTGAAGAGTTTCTTCTTTGGGTCTGCCTGTTTGGTGTTCTGTGGGTTTATTGTATCTGGATGAGCCTCTCTTTTGTATGATTTAGAAATATTTCTTCAATAATTTTCTACACCTCTGGTCTGGATTTCCTCTCCTATGATATACCCATAATCCAGATGTTTGGTCATTTTAGAGTGTCCCACAGTTCCCTTGTATTCTGTTCACTTGATTTAAATATTTTTAAAAAATCATTTTATTTATTTATTAGATACAGAGGGACAGAGGAAGAGAGAATGGGCATGCCAGGGCCTCTAGCCACTGCAAACAAACTGCAGATGTGTGTGCCCCTTGTCCATCTGGCTAATGTGGGTCCTGGGGAATCGAGCTTAGAACCAGGGTCCCT
This sequence comes from Jaculus jaculus, assembly GCF_020740685.1. Lineage (NCBI taxonomy): Eukaryota > Metazoa > Chordata > Mammalia > Rodentia > Dipodidae > Jaculus > Jaculus jaculus. The sequence goes on from NC_059116.1 coordinate 38,210,020, forward strand.
AGGCTTTGCAGGCAAGCATTTAACCACTAAGCCAGCCATCTCTCCAGCCCCGTGAACTCTGATTTTCTTGATGCTTCCTGTAGTTCATTCTTGCATTTGATCAAGTATTCATTAAGCATAATAAACTGATTGTTGAGGTCTTCCATTTCTTGACTTACCTTTAATTTATTCATATCTCTTTGGAGGGTTCTAACACTTTCTTCAATCAAATTAAGGCTACTGTCAAAGGCTGAATACTCTAGGAGACGATTCTGTTCAATTTCATCCATAGATTGTTGATTCTTGGATAGTTTGCTTCAAGTTCAGTGATTTTTTTTTTTTTTATGAGAGTCTCATTGGTTGCTGTGCTTTCATTTTGGGAATGAATTTCTGTTGATTTCTCTATGATTTCATTGGAGGCTTCCATAGTAGGACTAGCCATCCTTGGTGGAGATCTCTTTCTGACTTTCATTGGCTTTTTTGCATTGTAGTCTACTCATTTTAGGAAGTCTCTTTATTTTATTGAGGAGGGAACAAGTTTTTGTCCTTTGGCCCATTCACTCTCTGACTCAGGAGAACAGGTGTGTTGGTACCTAGTGGCCAGTCAGGATACCAGAGCAAAAGGCCTGATTCCACAGCTCACCCAGGGGCCAGGCCTCCCTGAGCAAGGAACAATAGGGCCTACGAGGACCAGGGGTCTAGAAGGGGCAAGGGAACTGGGAACTGGCCTACTTTGTGCTTTGCCCTCCAGGACACAGACTAGTGCAAGGAACCCAGATTGGGGAGGTGTGAGGAGCCCAGATGCAGGGATCCTGGGTACTCACTCCATACCACCATGTTCATCCACACACTGTCCATGCAAGGAACTCAGACCAGGGCCATGGGAGGAGCCCATAAATGGGTACAGCTTCTTCACTCTGCTGCACCTGCCTACATACCAACCACACAAGGAACTCTCAAGTTGTTCATTTTAAAGAGAAGATTTAAATATTTTTTTCTGACAATTTTCTATATGTATATAATGCATTTTGATCACAGTCGCCACCATTACCCTTCTCCTATCCTCCTCCAAATTCTCTTAAATCCTTTATTCTTCTCAACTTCCCTCCTGTTTTCCTGTATTTTTGTGTTACCCACTGAGTTAAACTAATGTTGCTTGCATAAGCATGAGAGGGGAATTATTCACTGGAGAATGAGCAACTTGCAGTAGACATAGCACTGAAGAAAATACCTCCCTCTCCCCAGCAACTATTAACTGCCAGTAGCTCCCCAGGAGGGGCACAGCTAGGTAAGTCCCTCTTCATGCGTGGTGAAGTATCAAAAGACCTAATCTTGTGCAAGAAGCCTCAGCTGCTGTGAATGCACTAGTACAATGGCCATGTCCTGTGGCCAATTCAGTGTTCCACAGCCCTCCTTCCCATCCTCTGGCTCTGATATTTTTCTGCTCTCTCTTCTGCAGTGACCAAGTCTGACAGTACCACTAGTCTATGGGTGTAAACATAAATATTTAGAAGGCAGTTTGACAACATATCGATGCAGCTGAACAGTAGTAGTATATCCACATTGCACTCCAGGGCCTATGTCCTCCCCAGCGATAGGCTTTTGACTGAGTTTACAGTACTTGGCAAAACAAAGGCTTTATCAGATGGAAAGCACACTTGATATTAAGTATCTCATTTAACACAAAATGCTCATCTGTAATCCATTTTGTGAACATTCGTAGAGAATTACCTATGTTTATTACAGAATCAGACACTTTGTAAACATTTTGAGTGACATTATATTTAAGAAAACCTGAACTTTGACCTTAGAACTTTAATTATATTTAACTTTTAACTCTCTCTCAGCCAGAAATTTAATAACCCTTTAAAACCCTTTTAATTTATTAGCACACATTATATATTCTATATCCTATTCAGGATCAGGTCTTTGGTCAGAATGCAGTGGCTTTTCCCCTTTCAATGATACCAGGGACACAGGAAATTCGGTTTGTATTTTAATGACCTCAAAGTCTAATTTCAGTGGACATAGACTCCAACTTCTTTATGGGTGAGAGACACTGGGTTCAAAGTCTGACTTCTTTAAGCTAAAGTGGGAAGACGAGAAAAAAATAGGGTGTGTGTGGATATCTACTCCTACTGACTTGTAGGCCCTGGAGAACGTCAAAAGCATCCAGATAGATGCAGTGAGGCTGTTATGGGACCCTCTGAGGTGCATTGATGGAACTGTAAGGGTCCAGAAGGTCATTTACATCAGTCTTGTACTTTTAAAAATATTTTATTTATTTATTAGACAGAGAGAGAGAGAGAGAGAGAGAGAGAGAGAGAGAGAGAGAAGGAGGGAGGGAGAGAAAGGAAGAGGGAGAGAGAGAATGGGTGCCCCAGAACCTCCAGCCACTGCAAATGAACTCCGGACACATGTGCCCCCTTGTGCATCTGGCTTACATGGGTCCTGGGGAATCAAACCAGGGTCCTTAGATTTCGAAGACAAATGTCTTATCCGCTAAGCCATCCCTCCAGCCCATCAGTCTTGTACTTTTGACTTTTGTGTCACACTTATATTAGACTTAAACAAACAGACAAAACTAGTTAAAATATCTTGATTTTGCTAATGACTCAGTTTCAAAGCTTAACATAGTAGGAAACCTATGTGTATCTGAACTTTAACCTTAATATGAGACAATAAATTTGTTGACTTATTATAAGGAGTTAAGTTTGAATTATATAAACAATTAAGGCAAGAGAAATACAGAGAAACAACTTTTTATGTTAAGTCATTTTATCTTTACTGAAAACATACTTTATAATTGTAATCTTGATGGTCCCTTTCTGTATTTATTATAAAAAATTAGAAATTGAGCTTAAATCAAGGAAGCTGTGGCTAGATAGAGAGCATGTATATTGTAACTTAACAGTTATAAACGCAGGTAAAACATATCAACATTTTTGTTGCTTGTCAGTAAACCCAAATTAATTACTTCTTTAAAGATTTAAGTCATAATAAACATTCAGAAAGGAATGTTAGAAGCAGGATTAAATTAAATCTTGGTGTATAAACATGCCTATTTATGTAGTAAGCATTAATAAGCATAAAGCCAAAAGTTCAGAAATAACTTATTTTAAGTATATTTACAAACCTGTTTTTACCAATTTAACACCATCTCAAAATATATCTATGAGCATCTGAATGCTTAATAACCACAATCACTAGAGCAATTACTGCTCAGAATTTAGTTCCACATAAAGACAATGTGAAATGTAGAACACATAACATGACATGACATGACATAACATGACATGACATGACATGGGTGGCCAGCGTCAGATATGACAAGGAACATGATTAGAAAGAAGTTCTTTCTAAGAGTTTTGTTATACTTCAAATTGATGATGACTTAAGTTAACTTGATATTTTAAAATTTGTATGAGTACTTGTTTGTGAGCCAATGCTTCTATATCAGTAATATAGACAATATACAGCTGTTTGCAGTTTGAATTTAAAATTGACACTTTTTTTCCTTTTTCCTTGAGAAGACTGAAACATGTGGGAGTGGCCTGTATACCCTGGGGGAGGCATGGAGTTGATGGCCAGGTCCTGTTAACTTTATCTGGTGTCACAAAGAACAATTTATATGGCCACTGTTTAGGAATGGTAAAGGAAGACCTACACAGGGGAGATAGAGTCACTATCTTACCATGTGGCAGCAAATGTTAGGAGAAAAGGCTGTCACTAAGTCATGAGAGTGGGGCTTGGGGAGGTCTGGAAGAGCTGAGGCTGAGGGGAAGGAGTCAGGGATGACTATGGCCTCTGCAATGGTAGCTGTAGTGACTGAGGAGGAAGAGGAGGAGAAGGAGGAGGCAGAATCAGACATGGTGGGAAGAGTTAGGGTTAATATCTGACTTTTAGATTTTTTTTTTTTTTATGAGGAAGGCCAATGGACTATCTTTGGAATGGAATGACTATTACCCATTTTGGTGTTTTAGCTATAGGCCAAGATTAACTTTGACTCTGGGACAAAAGGTTGTCTGAAATGAAACACTTTCTTGGAATTTTTCAAAGCAACCCAGAAAAACCTACTGAGACAGACCCCTCCTTTTGGCCTAAGGCCTTAGAAATTGAAGTCACAATCATGTGACTGCCTTCTGGCTATTGTAAATGTAAATCTAATCCCTGAATTCTTTCTCTGTATGTTTGTCATTGATATGTAGAAAGGCTATTGATTTTGGGGTGTTGATTTTATATCCTACAATTTTGTTGAAAGAATTGATCACTTATAGGAGATTTCTTTTCCTGTGTATGGAGTCTCTTGGGTCACTTATGCATAAAATCATATCATGTTCAAACAGTGCTAGTTTCACTTCTTCTTTCTCAGTTTGTATCTGTAGCAGGAAACTTTTTTCCCCAGGGGGATGTGAATACACATCTTCACCCTAAATCAGGATCAGATGTCAGACCAAAGTTATGATTGCACCAATACCACCTTGACGAATGTTGCAGTCCGGTTCACATTGCTGGTAGAAATCACCTAACCAAGAGCAGCTTCTGGGAAAAAGAGTTTTATTTTGGCTTACAGGCTCGAGGGGAAGCTCCACAATGGCAGGGGAAAATGATGGCATGAGCAGAAGGTGGACATCACCCCCTGGCCAACATAAGATGGACCACAGCAACAGGAGGGTGTGCCAAACACTGGCAAGGGGAAACTGGCTTTAATACCCATAAGCCCGCCCCCAACAATACACTCCCTCCAGGAGGCGTTAATTCCCAAATCTCTATCAGCTGGGAACCTAGCATTCACAACACCTAAGTTTATGGGGGACACCTGAATCAAACCGCTACAACGAACCAATGAGTTTATTGGGGCTACATACAGAGCAGAGTGAGGAGTTATTTATAGAAAGGTGGAGCCTCCAAAGCAGTCTCTCTGACGGGGCTTCCTGTGTCAAGGTTACTTCTTAGGTGCTCCTTCCTCAGCCTTGGGGTGAGGGCTTACTTACAGAGCATGGGGACCCCAGAGCAGCCACAATACCAAGAACTCTCATCCCATCCCAAATGATGACTTCCCTGTGGACCCTTCAAAGAGCTCCTTGTCCCTCTCCAGGAATGTGAGCCCCCACAGCAGCACTTCAGTGGGGGGTCACTATGTTGGTATTACCCTCAAGGATGGTCCTCCCTCAGCCTTGGAGTGAGGGCTTACTTATAGAGCATGGAGATGCCAAAGAAACCACTTAGATGGAGCTCACTGTACCTTGATCTTTTATGCTGTATATATTCTACCTCTCCTGAGGTCATGAGACCTCATGCATTTTGCATCCAGCTGGAACAGGGAGTGTCTTTGATCTTAGGTGGGGGTCTGATGGCCTTCTCCATGAGTTCTCTTGTGAGTTGTCCTAGGTGCTTTTGATAAAAGCTGGCAAAGTTTATTGCTGTCAAGCAGAGGAATATTGCTATACAACAATATCCTTTTTATTACTTTCTCTTTTCTTTTAAAAAAAGATTTATTTTTATTTATTTATTTGAGAGAGAGAAAGAGAGAGAGGGGGGGGAGGGAGGGAGAGAGAGAGGGAGAATGGGCATGCCAGGGCCACTAGTCCCTGCAAATGAACTCCAGACGCACATACCACATGTGCATCTGGCTTATGTGGGACCTGGAGAATTGAACCTGGGTCCTTAGGCTTCACAGGCAAGTGCCTTAGTCGCTAAGCCATCTCTCCAGCCCACTTTCTCTTTTCTTATTGCTAAGAGTTCAAGTATTATATTGAAAAGAAAGTGGGCATCCTTGTGTTGTTCCCAACCTTAATGGAAATGCTTCACGTTTTTCCACATTTAGAGTGATAGGGACCTTAGGTCTGTTATATAGCCCTGATTATGTTGACATATTATTCCTTCATCCCTAATCTGCCCAGTGTTTTAATCATGAAGTGATGTTTTATTTTGTTGAAGGACTTTATTGTACCTATTGAAAAGCTGATGTGTTTCCTGTCTTTAAGTTTATTTATGTGATGCATTACATTTATTAATTTCTGTATGTTGAATCATCCTGCATTTCTGAGATGAAACCTACATAATTGATAACTTTGAATGTGTTCTTTGATTTTGTTTGCAAGAATTTTATTGAAATTTTTTGCTAGTAAGTTCATCAGGGATATCAGTCTATAATTTTCTTTTTTTCTTCCACATGCATATAATGTACTTTTATTGTATTCTCCATTATTATCCTTTGTTATTCTTCATTTAACTTCCTACATCCTTACTATTTCCCTGTTACTTATGTGTTTCTTAAATGCCATACCTGAGAGAAAATACTTCATATTTGTCTTCTTTTTTTTTAATTAAATTTATTAGTTTTCTTTTCAGTAAATACAGGCAGTTTGGTACCATTGTTTAGGTTCATCTGTGATCTACCCCCTCCCATTGGACCCTCCTTGTTGATGAAAATGGGTCGTGCATTGTGGAGTTAGCCCCCAGTTATTGGTATGATAAATGTCTCTGCAAATCATGACCCAACATGTGACTCTGACATTCTTTCTGACCACTCTTCTGCAAGATTTCCCTGAGCCATGTTGGGTTCATTTTTGGTCTGCTTCAGTGCTGAGGTGTTGGGGGCCTCTGAGGCTCTGGCTCTCTGATTTGGTAGGAGTTGATTTTTCTCTGCGTTGGTCTCCTTCCCCTTTGTGCTGGTATCCAGTTCACAGGAAAACATCACCCTTGCTTGTTCTGCCAGTTGTCCTTAGTTTCAGTTGGGCCCCTTTTAAGGTATGTTGGCACAGCTCTCTTCTTAGGATCTGCATCTATCTGGAAAAGTGAAGCAGATTCTACAACGGAGAGTAAGTTAGCACCCAGAAAATTGAGATAACACTTACTTTTTTGATAGACAGTATGATAGGTGTAGGCCCTCTTATACCCCATGATTGATGGTAGCTTGATATTGTAGAGTGGGCTTGTGTTTGGGTATGGTTCTGACTTGTTTCCCAGCTCCAGCTATGGGTCTAGTACCACTGAGTGGATCAGTTAGCCAAATCAAGAGCAATTGATTCCTCACCATGGTTGTGTACCACTATTGCACTTGTGTGGGCATTACATCCGGTTATTTGTTGCTAATTAGGTTAAACAATGTGTTGCTTGGACAGATCTTGGTCATTTCCCCCAGTCACCTACGTAGCGCCTGCTGGCACTAGACACGCTGACTGTCTGGGGACTGACTCTCTCCTGGCTTCCAGCCATGTCATTCCATTTTACGCGTCAGCTGCGTATGGAGTCTTCAGCAATAGGGTCTTACCACTGGCCTTTGGTGGGTCATCAAGTACTCTGACAGAAGTCTGTCATTGTTTTGGGAAACCTTGTAGGTTTCTCTGATCAAAAGCTCATTGTGGATGGTAGGCCCAAGCTGGAAGAGGGGGTTACAGGTCAGTGTCCACTAAGAAATTGAGGAAAAAGATGACTAATATACAAGAGTTAGAGAACAGAGAGATAGAGGGGAGGGGGGAGAGGGAGGGAGGGAAGATGTAGGAGATTTAGGTCAGTCTTGATCCTACCCTCTCCAGTGTCTTGTGGTTCAGGTGATTCCTGTAAGGGTCTAGTGAGGGTTCAGCCATTTGGTCTGTCTTTTAGGAAGTAGAATTTTATGGTACCATTGCCGTTTGGGTCTGGATTACTGTTTTCCTCCCTTCGATGCCCTCTCCACCCTCCCATCCATCTTCTTGTCTAGTCCATGAGGTGCTTGCTGGGTATGTAAGGTATCTTGGGTAGATTCAGGTTAGGTGTTGTAGATGAGTGAGACTATGTGTCGATTTTTTTTCTGTGATTGGGTAAGTTCACTGAGAATGATTTGTTCCAGGTTCAACCATTTTTCCTCAAATTTCTTTATGTCGTTTTTTCTTATTGCTGTATAGAATTCCATTGTGTAGATATACCACATCTTTGTTATCCATTCTTCTAATGATGGACATCTGGGTTGATTCCAGCTTTTAGCTATTATGAATTGAGCCGCTACAAATATGGTTGAGCAAATCTCTCTGGCTTTTGGTTTGAAGGTTTTAGGGTAGATGCCCAGTAATGGTATAACTGGGTCTGTTGGTATTACTGTAGTCAGCATTTTCAGGAGTCTCCATATTGCTTTCCAAAGTGGTTGTACCATCCTGCATTCCCACCAAGAGTGAATGAGTGTTCCTCCTTCTGCACATCCTCGCCAGCATTTATTTTCATTTGACCTTTTGATGTTGGCTATCCTTATTGGGGTAAGGTGGAATCTCATAGTTGTTTTAATTTGCATTTCTCTGATGATTAGGGATGATGAACATTTTCTTAAGTGTGTGTTTTCCATTTGTATCTCTTCCTGTGTGAATTGCCTGTTTAACTCTGTGCCCCATTGTTATGAGTGGGGTATTTGTCTTCTTATTGTTTAGACTTTTGAGTTCTTTGTAAATTATAGAGATAAGGCCTCTATCAGTTGGATAACCTGCAAATATTTTCTCCCATTCTGTGGGTATTCTATTGGATTTGCTTATTATATGCTTGTCTGTAAAGAAACTCTTCAGCTTCATATGATCCCAATGGTTGAGTGACTGTTTAAGAACTTGAGCTACTGGGGTTTTGTTCAGGAAGTCTTTTTCCATTCCTATATCATCGAAAGTACTTCCTAAATTTTCTTCCAGTAGTTTTTGAGTTTCTGGTCTTATGTTGAGGTCTTTGATCCATTTGGATTTGAGTGTAGTGCATGGTGAAATGTGTGGATCAAGTTTTAGTTTCCTGCATGTGGTTATCCAGTTTGTCCAGCACCATTTGTTGAAGATGCTATCTTTTTTTCAGTCTATATTGTTTGGGCCTTTGTCAAATATCAAGTAGCTATAGTTGCTTGACCCAAAATCTGGGTCCTCAAGTCTATTCCATTGGTGTATACTCCTGTTTTTATGCTAGTACCATGCTGTTTTTATTACTATGGCTTTGTAATCTAGCTTTAGATCAGGTATGATGATGCCACCAGAGGTATTTCTTTTGCTGAGGATATGTTTGGATATGTGAGGCCTTCTGCCTTTCCATATGAAATTTGAGATCATTTTTTCTATCTCTGTGAAGAACACTGTTGGGATTTTAATTGGAATTGTGTTAAATCTATATATTGCCTTTGGTAGGATTGTCATCTTCACAATGTTAATTCTGCCTATCCAGGAGCATGGGAGGTCTTTCCATCGTTTCAAGTCCTCCTCAATTTCTTTTTTGAGAGTTTTTATATTTTCATTGTATAGATCTTTTACTTCCTTGGTTAATGTTATTCCAAGGTATTTTATTTTTTTTGTTGCTATTGAAAATGGGACTATGTCCTTTATTTCTTTTTCTGTGTCTTTATCATTTGCATACAGAAATGCTACCAATTTTTGTGCATTGATTTTGTATCGTGCTACTTTGCTATAGGAGTTAATCACCTTCAGGAGTTTTAGGATGGAGTCTCTTGGGTCTCTTACATATGCAATCATGTCATCAGCGAAAAGAGCTAACTTAACTTCTCCCTTTCCAACTTGTATCCCTTTTATTTCCTTCTCCTGCCTTATTGCTTGGGCTAGGACTTCCAGAACTATATTGAAAAGCAGAGGTGAGAGAGGACATCCCTGTCTTGTTCCTGATCTCAATGGGAATTCCTCCAGTCTCTCTCCATTAAGTATTATTTGGGCCTTTGGAGCTTTGTATATTGCCTTTATTATGTTAAGATGTGAACCGGCCATGCCGATTCTCTCCAATGTTTTGATCATGAAGTGATGTTGTATCTTGTCAAAGGCCTTTTCTGCATCTATCGAAATGATTATGTGGTATTTATGTTTAAGCTTGCTTATGTGGTGTATTACATTGGCAGATTTTCGTATATTGAACCACCCTTGTGTTCCTGGGATAAATCCCACTTGGTCAAGGTGGATAATGCTTTTGATGTGTTGTTGGATTCGGTTAGCGAGTATTTTGTTGAGGATCTTTGCATCTATGTTCATTAGGTAAATAGGCTGATAGTTTTCTTTTCTTGTAGCATCTCTGCCTGGTTTTGGGATTAGGGTGATACTAGCTTCATAGAAGGAGTTGGGTAGCTTTCCCTGTTCTTCAATTGTGTGGCACAGTTTTAGGAAGATTGGTTTGAGTTCTTCCCTGAAGGTTTGATTAAATTCGGCTGGGAATCCATCTGGTCCTGGACTCTTCTTTTTTGGAATGTTTTTGAGTGTGAGTGTGATGGGTTCATTGAGGTGATTAATCTGCTCTGAGTTTAGCTTTGGTAGATGATATGCATCCAGGAATTTATCCATCTCCTCCACATTTTCTTTTTTTTTAAAATTTTTATTAATATTTTTCTCCTCCACATTTTCTTGTTTTGTGGAGTAGAGGTTTTTGAAATAAGTCCTGATGATTCTGCTGATTTCACTCATGTCTGTTGTGATCTCTCCTTTTGCATTTTGAATTTTGTTAATTTGGAGTCTCTCCTTTTTTTGCTTGATCAAATTGGCCAGAGGTTTGTCAATCTGGTCTATTTTTTCAAAGAACCAGCTCTTTGTTTTGTCAATTGCCTTAATTGTTTCCTTGGTTTCCAATTAATTAATTTCTGCTCTGATTTTAATTATTTCTCTCCTTCTGGAGCTCTTTGGGTTGGATTTTTCTTGTTTTACCAATGCCTTTAAGTGGATGGTTAGGCTATTGATTTGGGATCTTTCTGTCCTTTTTTTTTTTTTTAATTTTTTATTTATTTATTTGAGAGTGACAGACACAGAGAGAAAGATAGAGGGAGAGAGAGAGAGAATGGGCGCGCCAGGGCTTCCAGCCTCTGCAAATGAACTCCAGATGCGCGCGCCCCCTTCTGCTTCTGGCTAACATGGTACCTGGGGTACCGAGCCTTGAACCGGGGTCCTTAGGCTTCACAGGCAAGCGCTTAACCGCTAAGCCATCTCTCCAGCCCTCTTTCTGTCTTTTTTATGAAGGCATTGAGTGCTATGAATTTTCCCCTGAGGACTGCCTTCATTGTGTCCCATAAGTTTTGGTATGATGTGTTCTCATTGTCATTCAATTCCAGGAATTTTGCAATTTCATTTTTTATTTCATCCACTATCCATTTATTGTTTAAGAGTGTGCTATTCAGTTTCCAGTTGCTGTTGGGGTTCTTGTTGGTTTTTTTGTTGTTGATTTCTAGGAATATAGCATTATGATCTCATATCATGCAGGGAATTATGCCAATTTTCCTAAATATGTGGAGGCTGTCTTTGTGACCCAGTATATGGTCTATTTTAGAGAATGTTCATGGGCTGCTGAGAAGAATGTGTAGTCTGTGGGTTTGGGATGGAAAGTTCTGTAGATGTCTGTTAGGTCTAAGTGCTCTATGGTTTTGTTGAGCTCTCTTACTTCCCTGTTGAGCTTCTGTTTGGATGATTTGTCTATTACTGATAATGGTGTGTTAAAGTCCCCAGCTATAATGGTGTTGGTGGTTATTTCTGTTTTATTGTTAAGTAGGTTTTGTTTTATGAACTGTGGTGCCCCTGTGTTTGGTGCATACAGATTTATGATTGTAATATCCTCTTTATTTAAATTTTTATTTATTTATTTGAGAGTGACAGAGAGAGAGAGAGGCAAATAGACAGACAGAGAGAGAAAGAATGGGTGCGTCAGGGCCTCCAGCAACTGCAAACGAACTCCAGACACGTGCACCCCCTTATGCATCTGGCTAACGTGGGTCCTGGGGAATCGAGCCTTGAACTGGGGTCCTCAGGCTTCACAGGCAAGCACTTAACCGCTAAGCCATCTCTCCATCCCTGTAATATCCTCTTGATGGATTGTTCCCTTGATAAGTAGGAAGTAGCCTTCTTTGTCTTTTTTGATTGTTTTTGGTTTGAAGTCAACTTTATCTGATATTAATATAGCTACACCTGCTTGTTTCTTATTCCCATTTGCTTGGAATATTGTTTTCCACCCTTTCACCCTGAGGAGGTTTCTGTCTTTAGTGGTAAGGTGGGTTTCTTGAAGGCAGCATATTGAGGGGTCTAATGTTTTGATCCACCCTGTTAGCTTGTGTCTCTTGATGGGTGAATTAAGGCCATTTTTGTTTAGGGTGATGACTGTAAGATTTGATTTGATCCCTGTCATGTTGTGGTTGTAGAGATGTGTTGGCATTTCCATGGAATTTATTTATTTATTTTTTCTATCTACTCTGGGTTTGGTTGCTGTGATCTGCTTCTTGTAGGCATTTGTTTTTGGTTATTTGTTTCTTGTCTGTGGAGAATTTCCTGGAGTACTTTCTGTAGGTTTGGTTTTGTGTTCATATAATTGTAAAGCTGAGTTTTGTCATGGAAAGTTTTCCTTTCACCATCTGTTATAAGGGAGACTTTTGCCGGGTAGAATAGTTTGGGTTGGAAGCCATAGTTTCTTAGAGTGTGTAGAGTTTCATTCCAGGCCCTTCTAGCTTTCAGGGTTTCCATTGAGAAGTCTGAAGGCCCTTCTAGCTTTCAGGGTTTCCATTGAGAAGTCTGAAGGCCCTTCTAGCTTTCAGGGTTTCCATTGAGAAGTCTGAAGTAATTCTGATGGGGTTTCCTTTGAAAGTGGTGTGCTGTTTTTCCCTAGCTACTTTTAGGATTTTTTCCTTGGTGTCAGTGTTTAGAGTCTTAATGATAATATGTCTTGGGAGTTTCTCCTTTGGTCTAGTCGGTTAGGAGTTCTGTTTGCTTCTTGAATCTTGATGGGCCTTTCTTTTAAGAGACTGGGGAAGTTTTCTTCAATTATTGTGTTAAATAAGTTCTCCATGCCTTTGGTCTGAAATTCTTCTCCTTCTGGTATTCCAATGATTCTGATATTAGGATGTTTAAGTGTATCCCACAGTTCTCTCATGTTCTGTTCACAGGAACTTTTGAACTTACTGAAATTTTTGGACTCTCGAACTGTTTCTTCCAGATCAGAACTTCTATCTTCCACTTCGCTGACTCTATTCTTGAGAGCCTCTAGCAAGTTTTGGACTTGTTCAATTAAGTTTGCATTTTCTACTACTTTCCTATGTATCACTTCCATCATTTTGTCCAGCTCCCTTTTTGTCTCATTTTCTGATATTTTCTTGATGATTCTTGGAACTCATCCTTGCATTTCTTTATGTTTTCATTTAGTGTGGCCAGCTGATTTTTAAGGTCCTCTTTTTTTTTCACTCTCCCTCAACTCTCTTAGCTCTCTTTGAATTCCTTCCAGTGTCTTATCATATTGCTCTAGCTTAGGGATGGTAGCATCCACACGATTATCTATCCTTTGTAGCTTTCCTGCCAGTTCTAGCAGTAGGTTGGTCAGCGTTGCATTGTTCATTGCTTCCACTTGATGTTCTGATCCTAAACACTCTTCTATGTTTTGGTTAGATATAATCCTTATTGGACTGGGTGATCTGTCTGGATTTTCTTGCATTCTATTTTTCACATTATTTCTTTTGCGCTGTGGTCTACCCATGTCAGTGTATGGGCAGGTAGGTGGGTGGAGCAGCCTGGGATCTAGCTTAATGAGAATCCAAGCCAGCCTGGGGCAGTTGCAAGCAGCCTGTGTTTTTGCTCACTCTTGCCAAAGCCGCCTATCTATAGCCTGACAGGGGCACCAAAGTTGCCTGAATTCTCACCCAGTAATGCACCTAAGCTGCCTGCCTTCGAGCTTGAAAGGGGACTGAGGTAGCAAGCCCTGAAGCTGCCCAAACTCTGGCTAGGTACACTGGGGCCTGTAAACAGTCTGTGCTCTCCCGCTTCAGGGGAGTGGGGGATGGGTGGCGATGTACAGGTAGGGGATGGCACCTGCGCTGGCACTAGTGACTCAGTGTCAACTTGTATGGCTCTTGCTGTGGGACTGGGCCCGCTGCACGTGCAATTGTAGTGCAGAGGCAGATGATGTGGGTACGGGATCAGGACACAGCAGAGGCTGACTGGTGGCAAGTGATGTGAGCACAGCAACAGGGGATCTGGCAGCCACCTATTCACAGCAGGGGTGGCCCCCATGGGCCTGGGAACCTAGCACCACAGGGCTGGTCACTCGCAGGATCAGAGAACAAGGGCAAGGTAGGAGGTCTCAGCTTCAGTGCAGCAGGCTGGCAGGCATGGCTGGTGGGTGCCTGATCAGAGCACAGCCTCACGGGCTGCGGGGCGTGCGGAGGGTGCGCGGGCGCAGGGGGCAGGTGGGTGGCGTGGGGCACGATAGGGCGTACGGGGCGAGTGGTGGCACGGGGGGTGTGGGGCACCTGGGGGGGCATGGGGCACGCCGGGGCACCGGGCGCTCAGGGCGGGGCATGCGGGAGTCAGCGGGGCGCAGGGGGTGCGGGGGAGGGGGCGCCTGGGAGGGGCGGGGGCGTGGGGTGCTCGGGTCGGTCAGGAAGGGGGCGAGGGGCATGTGGTGGGCATGGGGGGCTGCTGGGCATGTGGGGGGTGTGTGGGGTGCGCGGGGGGCACGGGGTGTGCTGGGGCATGGGATGCCGTGGGGTCCTCGGGACGCGCAGTGCGCATGGGGCGCCGAGGTGTGTGCAGGGCTAGGGTCGCGGGGCGCTTGGCGTGCGGGGGGTGTGGGGCACATCAGGGTGTGGGACGCCGCGGGGCGCTCGGGATGCGCGGGGTGGGCGGGGCTCGCAGGGGGGGGCGTGGGGCGCACGGGGGTGGGGCGTGGGGGTCGCGGGCATGCGGGGGGCGTGGGGCGCGTGGGGGGCTTGGGCACGCCGGGGCTTGGGATGCTGTGGGGTGCGCGGGGCTCACCGGGTCGCGGGGTGTGTGTGGCACGTGGGGGTTGCGGGGCGCGTGGGGGGCGCGGGGCACACCGGGGCGCGCTGGGGCGCTTGATGCTGTGGGACGTTGCGGGGTGCTCGGGATGTGCAGGGCGTGCGAGCTGCGTGTGGAGGGGGGGCACGGGGCGCGCGGAGGGGGTCGCCCGGTGCACGGAGCTGCCGGGGCGCGTGGGGCTCGGTGCGTGCTGGGCCGCCAGGGCACCGGGCGGTGCTGCGATGCGGCGGGTCGCGGGGGTGCGGGGTCGCGGGTTGCGGGGGTGTGTGCTTCCTTGTTTTACCCCAATCTGTGCCCTCCCTCTTGCAAAATGTTCCTAATTGCCCTCTAATACTTGCCTTTTTTTCCCCTTGGTATCTGGAGTGCAACTAGGAGGTTGCCATCTTGGCCGGAAATGTCTTCTTTTCTTTAATTTTTTTTTTTTATTATGGACATGTGACATATTATGTGTTGGTACCATCCTTTCACCATTCCCTGACCCCATTCTGCTGGTGTCCCATCTCAGTCGGGTTGCTGGTATTCCCTATAGGACTGTGGGTTATGCATTGTGAAAGCAGCTGTCAGATACTGGGGTAGGAAATGCCTCTAGGTATGGCGTCCTCACCTGTGGCTCTTACAATCTTTCTGCCCCCTCATCTGAAAATTCCCTGAACCATGGTGGGTATTTTTTAAGTCTACTTCAGTAATGAGCTTTTAGGAGCCTTTGGATTTCTGCTTTGGTATGTGTTGAATGTCCTCAGCATCTGTCTCCTTCACTCTGGAGCTGCTTGTCAGGCTCACCATGGAAGCAGAACTTTTGCTCATATCCCCAATTCCTTTGTGATTTCAGCTGGGCCTTGGCTGAAATGCAAGGAGTGCTTTATTTCCTCTGGTCTTGCTACCTTCTGAAAAATAAAAACAGATTTTCCAATAGGAAGTGAGTCAGCATAGGTTAACTTAGGGAGAATTTAATGGATGTAGTCCCTCTTTTAGCCAAAGGCGAGTGGGATATTGTCATTGGAGGGCATAATCATTGTCTCCATATGATTCAGACCTGGTTCCCAGTTTAAGATATGGGTTACTTTCCATGGAGCTGATCCCTTAGCCAATCAGAAAGCTACTGGTTATCCACCATGACTGTGTGCCACCATTTCACTGGTGTGTACATCTTGTCAGGGTGTTTGTTTCTGAGTAGCTTAGTCCCCTGGTTGCTCAGACTGTTGTTGGCCATTTTCCCCCAGTAGCTCATGTAGCACTTGCCAGCATTAGAAAGGCTAAAGTCTGGAGAATATCTGTCTTCTGGATTCCAGCCAGGACTCTCCATGCTCTGTGTCAGCTGGTGTTTTCAGCAATATAGTCTTACCTTTTATTTCAGGTGAGCAATCAAGTGCTTTGACAGAAGGCTGTCTTGTCTTGGGGAACTCATAGGTCTCTATTGGTAAGTTGTGTTTTCATTATCATTCATTTCCAGGAATTTTACAATTTCTTTTTTGATATCTTCCACAACACATTCATCGTTTAAAAGTGTTGTTCAGTTGTCAGGACCTGGTGGAGTTCCTGATGTGTATCTTTTTGATATCTAGCTTTAAAGCATTGTGATCTGATATGATGTAGGAAGTTATGCCAATTTTCCTGAATTTATGGAGGCATGCTTTATGGCCTAATATATGGTCTATTTTGGAGAAAGTTCCATGGGCTGCAAAGAAGAATATGTATTCTGTAGAATTGGGGGTGGAAAGTTCTCTACTAGTTGGTCTATGGTGTTGTTGAGCTCTATCATTTTCCTGTTGATTTTCTGCTTGGATGATCTGTATATTGTTGATAGTGGAGTATTGAAGTCTCCAACTGTGGTGGTGTTGGTGTTTATTTCTGTTTTGTTGTCAAGTGGGTTTTGTCTAATAAACTGTGGTGCACCTGGTTTTGGTACATATAGATTTATGATTGTGATGTCCTCTTGTTGGATCATTCCCTTGATGAGTAAGAAGTGTTTTTCTTTGTCCTTTTTGATTACTTTTGGTTTAAAGTCTATTTTTTCAAATATCAACATAACAACATCTGCTTGTTTCTTATTTCCATTTGCTTAGAATATCATTTTCCATCCTTTTACCCCGAGGAGGTGTGTGTCTTTAGTGGTGGTGGGGGGTTCTTGAAGACAGCAGATAGAAGAGTCCATTTTTTTGATTCACTCTGTTAACTTGTGTCTTTTGATGAGTGAGTTAAGACCATTTATGTTTAAGGTTATAACTGTGAGGTTTGATTTAATCCTTGCCATGATGGGGTGCTTTCTTGTGTTTTGTACTTTCTTGAGCCTGGTCTAGTTGGTTATCATAATCTTCTTGTAGGCCTTTAAGATTGGTTGTTTGACTCTTCAGTGTGGAATGTTCCCTGAAGTATTCTCTGTAGGTTTGACTTTGTGTTCATATAATTATGGAAAGATTATTCATGAAAAGTTTCTTTTCACCATCTATTATGAGGTATACTTTCACTGGGTACAGTAGTTTGGGTTGGAAGCCATATTTTTTTTTAGACTTTGAAGTGTTCCATTCCAGGCCCTCTGGCTTCACAGGCAAGTGCTTAACCACTAGGCAATCTCTCCAGCCCCACTCTCTGTTTTCATTGTTGAGAGTTTTAACTGATGTCCCTTGGAGAATTTCTTCTTTGGTCCTGTCTGTTTGGGTTCTGTGGGCTTCTTGTATCTGTATTAGACTCTCTTTTGAGAGATTGGGAAAATTTTCTTCAGTAATTTTGTTGATTACATTCTCTATGCCTCTGTCCTATATTTCCTCTCCTTCTGGTATACCCATGATATGGATGATTAGTTGTTTTAGGGTATCCCACAGTTCCATTGTATTCTGTTCACATGATTTTTTTGAACTTAGCAGTGTTTTTGGTCTCCTGATTAATTTCTTCTGCCTTGTCTTCCAGGTCAGAGGTTCTGTCTTACACATGAGTAACTCTCTTAGTGAGGGGTTCTAGAGAGGTTTTTCAAAGCTCTATTTGATTTTTGTTTTCTATTGTGTTAAGTTCCATGATATCCATCTCTCTCTCTTTTTTGTTTGAGAGAGAGAGAGAGAGAGAGAGATCTGGTATGCCAAAGTCTCAGCCACTGTAATCAAACTCCGCACTCTTGTGACGCCTAGTGGGCATGTGCAACCTTGTGCTTGCCTCACCTTGTGCATTTGACTTACATGGGATCTGGAGAGTTGAGCATGGATTTTTAGGCTTGGTGGGCAAGTGCCTTAACAGCTAAGCCATTTCTCCTGCCCTCCATCTCTTTTTTTTTTTTTAAATTATTTATTTATTTATTTGAGAGCGACAGACACAGAGAGAAAGACAGATAGAGGGAGAGAGAGAGAATGGGCGTGCCAGGGCTTCCAGCCTCTGCAAACGAACTCCAGACAAGTGCGCCCCCTTGTGCATCTGGCTAACGTGGGACCTGGGGAACCAAGCCTTGAACCGGGGTCCTTAGGCTTCATAGGCAAGTGCTTAACCGCTAAGCCATCTCTCCAGCCCCCTCCATCTCTTTTTTGAGGTAGGATTTCAGTTCAAGGTCTGGTTTTCTTGATTCTTCCTGGAATTCATCCTTGCATTTAATAAAGTCTTCTTTAAGCTTAATCAGCTGGTTATTGAGATCTTCCATTTGTTGACTCACCTGCAATCCAATTATCTTTCTTTTGAAGCTTCTAAGGTTTTTTTTCAATTAAGTTAGTTCTACTGTCAAAAGCTGAGTGTCCTAAGAGATGATTCTACTCAATTTCATTTATGTAATTGTTGTTTTTTGTGGTAATTATTTTTTTATTTTGGAGAGAGTGAGAATTGGCACTCCAGGACCTCAGCCACTGCAATTGAACTCCAGAAGCTTGTGCTTGCCTCATCTTTGTGCATCTGGCTTATGTGGGATCTTGAGAGTTGACCATGGTTCCTTAGGTTTCACAAGCAAGCACCTTAACTGCTAAGTCATATCTCCAGCCTGATTGTTGGCTTTTTGATGGCTTGATTACAGTTTAGAAATTCTTTTTCTCAGGGTCACAGTGGTAGTTGTGTTTTCATTTTGGGATTCAAGGAGATCTGTTTTCTGACTTTTTTTTTTTTGGGTTGTGATCTACCCATCTTGGGGAAACATTTTATTCTATTGAGGGGAAGAAAGTATTTGTCCTTGTAGAATCTTCAGTGGGTGCTCTATTTTAAATGTTAGCCAGATTGGTATATGATTGGGTTATAACCATAGATGTGCAGATTGTGGAGATTACAAACACATCATGGTAACTGGGAGGTGGTAACTGGGAGCTCTGGCCTGTTCACCCCACTTGCATGTACTTTTTAGCACACAGAAATCAGGGGTTGGGGAATCAGGAGCTGGGAAGCTGGAGAGCCAGGGGCAAGAGGCTAGCTCCTACAGTGGCTTGTGCATCTTTTGATCCAGGGGAATAGGATCTGGTTATCCAGGGGCCATTAATTTGGGAAACCAGAGCAAAAGGCCTGCTTCCTCAGCCCACACACAGAGACTAGGCCTCCCCAAGGCAGCAGTAGGGGTACTGGGACAAGGGAACTGGGAGGTGGGAACCAACCAGGATATCTGGCCTACTCACTCCACATGTGCACCCTCCATTGTGAAGTATCCAGTATCCAAGAATTGGGGACAGAGGGACCATTCACTCAGCATGGTAGAGCAAGGGGCCTGCTTTTGCAGCAAGCTTGCAGGGTCTAGGAAGCCCTAAGCCAGCAGCAGTGGAACTGACCGGGACCAGGGAATCTGCACACATACTCTCTGGAGCAGGGGATCTGGAAATGGAGATCCATGGGCACTTCAATCAGAATGGTGGAGTTTATCAGACAGCTTCAGTTCATTGGGATGAACTTCCAGACCAGGCATAGTTATGGAGGAATGGATTTATTGAAGCTTAAAAATCCAGGGGAAGTTCCATAATGACAGAAGAAGCTGGCCTGTTTTCACAGGAACAAGCACAAAGAGAAGCACAAGCCTAACAGCCAAAAGCCACACAGAACAGCGCACTTCAGGAACTACAGCTAGGCACACTTTCCATGTCTTTAGATTTCAATCTCAAACCCACCACCACACCTTAAGATCTGCCCAGTGAAACCACCTCCAGTCAGGTGACTGCAGATGTAAACTACAAAGTAATAAAACATTGAATTTATTGGGTGCCATTTATTCAGACTACCACATTTTGCCCTGGCCCCCAATAGATTCATAACCATCACACATTGTAAATTGTACTCAGTTCAATTTCAAAGGTCCCCACAGTTTTGACTAACTTAAGATAATAAGTCCTGTAAAATCAAACAAGTTAAATACTTCCAACATATAAAGGCACAGAGTAAACATTTTCAACTGGTATAAGGCATACCAGAGAGACTAAAACAATGCAAACTCAACCACCATCAAACAAACATCAAAGTTCTGTAGTTTAAGTCCAATACAACCAGAGACTGATAGTCTCCAGATTTTCTAATTTTATCCCTCCAGCTGAGCAGAGTAGTCAGGGAACACTTCTATCCCAGGCCAACAGTGTGCTCTGTGGTAGCCCTTGTATAGTCTTGGTATATCCAAAACATCTTCAGGTCTTCATGCAAAGTTGGCTTACCATTCCAGAAGGCATCTTCAGTTGCGAGCACCAAGTCCATGTCTGTTCTTCCAAAACAAAAGTTTCAAAAGACCAATATCCACATGGTCAGGTTTATCTCACTCCATTTCTGGTACCAACTTCTGTAGCAGACAGCTTCAGGCTCACTGAGATGAACTTTCAGACCAGGCACAGTTATAGAGGAAGGGATATTTATTGAAACTTATGGATCCAGGGGAAGTTCCATAATGGCAGAAGAAGCTGGCATGTTTTCACAGGAACACACACACACACACACACACACACACACAGAGAGAGAGAGAGAGAGAGAGAGAGAGAGAGAGAGAGAGAGAGAAGCACAAGCCTAAAAGCCAAAAGCCACACAGCACAGTACACTTCAGGAACTCCAGCTAGGCACACTGCATGTCTTTAGATTACAATCTCACACCTACAACCATGCCTTAAGATCCACCTAATGAAACCGCCTCCAGTCAGGTGGCTGCAGATACAAACTACAAAGTAATAAAACGCTGAATATATTAGGAGCCATCTATTCAAACTACCACATGGCGAAAGGATCCCGATTCTGCCAAAAGCTCACAGGGTCCACCCAGCCCAAAGCAAGCATCAGGGGAACCTGCTGGGACGACTGAACTGGGAGGAGGTGGGGGGCAGGAAGATCTGACTTACTTACTATGTAGGTGGGTATGCACCCTCTGGAGCAGGTGATATGTGAATGGGGACCCAGAGGCCCTTCAATAAGGAAGGTAGAGCAAGGGGCCTGCTTCTGCAGCAAGGTCACAAGGTCCAGGCAGCCCCAAGCCAGCACCAGAGGAACTGACTGGGATCAGGGAATCTGGGAGCTGGGGAACCAACCAGGATCTCTGGCCTACTCACTCCACATGCACACCTACTGGAGCAGGGGATCTCGGATTTGGGGACCTAGAGGCCATTCAGCCAGGAGGGTGGAGCAAGAGGCCTGCTTCTCTAGCAAGCTTTCAGGGTCCAGACAGCCCAAGTCAGCAGCAGGTGAACTGGACCAGGGAACTGGGGGAGGAGGGGAGGAGAGCATAGGGATAATCTAAATATAAATATTTTAAAAAGGAAGATCTAGGGCTGGAAAGTTTGCTTAGTGGTTAAGGCATTTGTCTGTGAGGCCCAATAACCAATGTTTGACTCTCCAGGTCCCACCTAAGCCAGATGTACAACCTTGAGTTTGGATTTTCCAAGGCCAATGTGGGTGGGAGAATTCCTTTCCAGTATTTCTGCAATTGCTGGCAAGGGCAGTGCAGGATTCGTTAAATAAAGGAACTTCCCCGTGGCTACAGGCTAGAGCTGAGTCCTTGCTGGTTGTGTGATTGCGGGAAGCCTGTTGTTCCCTCCTGCTTTTCTGCATTGGTCTCCCCTCTGTTAATAATTCCTTACACACTTTCACTTTTTGGTAAGAGTATGTTGTATGTCATCTTACCTTCCTTCCCCCAGGTTTCTTTGGCATGGCTCCCATTCTAGACACATCATTTTTGTTTAGCAAAACAATGTCAGTGGCCTCCGACTGACAGGGGCTATGAGACACCCTGTCCCCCAGCCATAAGTTTTTGTCTTGACATACAATTCTTTCTTTAAATCTAAGCAGAAAGTGGTTGGTTGTTTGCAGCCATAACGGTCATGCCACTATTACACAGTGGAAACATTTCATCTGGTATGTTGGTAGTGTAGCATACAGGATCCATAGAATAGTAGGATTGTTAATGATAATTCTCCTCCAGCAGCCTACAGAGTGATACCAGCTAGTAGTTGGGTTGTTTTTCACCTAATAAAAGATAAGAGACAAAAATAAGAATTTTATTAATGGAAAGGCTCCCTTGGGAATAGGAGGTTGAGTTTTATTTGTTTTAGAATGGCTCTCCATTTCCCTTGCTCATTCTTGGAGTGGGCTTCAGAGAGTGTAGCTTGTTTATTGGGTATTTGTGGACTCATGATTAGATTCCCTATTGGCTGGTTAAGTTCTGCTGGCAACTTGATCAGATTAGGAATACATAGACATTTGTCTTGGTTGGGTTTCTGAGGTTGCTTCCACGAAGGATTAACCAAAGGAGGAAGGCCTTGCTCCAGAGTGAGCCCTTCCTCTAGAGTGGGAGGACCTCTTAGAGGGGTGCTTTATGTAAGGAAGCTCTGGGAGAAAAGAATCTCTTCCTCCCACCAGGCTTCCAGTGCTGCTTGCTGGTGAGTGCTTCACTTGTATGTGCATCTTTCCTCTTCTGCTATCCTACCTTGGTATTGGAACCATGTTTTCTCACCCTTCCTGCATGGACTGAAGATCAGTGTGGACTGACAACCAGCAGCACTGTAGGAAGCCTTCAAGTCTTCAGTGCTGGATTGGAACTGCTGAGGCATCTGGCCTTGTGGACTGAGAAATTACTGGGTTCCTTGGCTTTTGGGCCTAAAGAGTGCTGTTGTTGGACTGTCATAACCTAATCCAATATATACCCCCTTTAAAAATTACTTACTTACTTTATTTATTTATGAGAGAGAGAGAGAGAGAGAGAGAGAGAGAGAGAGAGAGAGAGAGAGAGAATGGGCACACCACAGCCTCTAGTTATTGCTAATGAATTCCAGACACATCAGACACATGCACTACATTCTGCAACTGCTTTATGTCATTAACATAGTAGGACTGTGGGTATTGGAGAATTGAACCTGCGTCATTAGGCTGCACGGGCAAGTACCTTAACTTCTAAGTTATCTCTCAGACCAAATCCCCCCCACTTTTTAAAAATATTTTTATTTATTTATTTTACAGAGACTGAGGAGAGAGAGAGAGAGAGAGAGAGAGAGAGAGAGAGAGAGAGAGAGGGAGAGGAAGCATGCCATAGCTTCCAGCCACTGCAAACGAACTCCAGACAAATGCAGCCCTTGTGCATCTGGCTAATGCAGGTCCTGGGGAATTGAACCTGGGTCCTTTGGCTTGGCAGGCAAATGACTTAATCACCAAAAATTACCTCCAGCCTTCACCCTTTTTAATTACAATTCATTCTATTGGTTCTAGAGAAGCCCGACTGATACACCCTACTTGGTCCATGTCCTGCCTTGGTCAGAGCTGGGGAGCTCTGGGCTTGAAAGCTGGAACTGATATGATTCTGGCAACCCAAATACTTTGGAGCTGAAGCAGGCTTAGGGGGACATAGGCAGGTAGGGAATGGGTACAAGGAGACTGATGAAACAGGGAAATGATAATGCAGACATTCGGAAGGCAAACAGATTATTTTTAATAGACGACAAGGACAAAGAAAATCATAATAAAGAAGCTGGTAAAGACAAATGTTTAAAAGTCTAGAGCAGCCTGGAGCAAGGAACCCCAGAAGTTTTGATTTTTTGGGACAGAGGGGCTAATGGGGTGAGTTAAACCTCATTGCCATGGAAAGAAGGAGAGGAGGGAGAAGAAACATGATAAAAAATAAGAGCAGAGGACAATAAGATAGATTCTCAGGTTTGGGGATCAAAATTCCAGGAGATGCAGTCCATGGAGAAGTCAGCAGTGTGCTAAGAGTTGGAAGATGAAATCCATCGAGGTGGAATCAGCAGTGCGCACAGTTAGAGGAGATGAAGTCCATCAGGGTGGAGTCAGCAGTGCTCAGTGTTAGAGGAGACGAAGTCGATCAGGGAGGAGTCAGCAGTGGTCACAGTTAGAGGAGATGAAGTCGATCAGGGTGGAGTCAGCAGTGTGCACAGTTAGAGGAAATGAAGTCCATCATGGTGGAGTCTGCAGTGTTCACAGTTAGAGGAGATGAAGTCCATCAGGGTGGAGTCAGCAGTGCTCACAGTAGAGGAGAAGAAGTCCATCATGGTAGAGTCTGCAGTGTTCACAGTTAGAGGAGATGAAGTCCATCAGGGTGGAGTCAGCAGTGCTCACAGTAGAGGAGAAGAAGTCCATCATGGTAGAGTCTGCAGTGTTCACAGTTAGAGGAGATGAAGTCCATCAGGGTGGAGTCAGCAGTGCTCACAGTAGAGGAGATGAAGTCCATCACGGTGGAGTCAGCAGTGCTCAGTGTTAGAGGAGATGAAGTCCATCAGGGTGGAGTCAGCAGTGCTCAGTGTTAGAGGAGATGAAGTCGATCAGGGTGGAGTCAGCAGTGCGCACAGTAGAGGAGATGAAGTCCATCATGGTGGATTCAGCAGTTCTCAGTGTGAAGAGGAGATGAAGTCCATCAGGGTGGAGTCAGCAGTGCTCACAGTAGAGGAGATGAAGTCCATCATGGTGGAGTCAGCAGTGCGCACGGTTAAAAGATATGAAGTCCAGCAAGTTGGAGTCAACAGTGTGCACAGTTAGAGGAGATAAAGACCATCATGGTGGAGTCAGCAGTGCACACAGTAGATGAGATGAAGTCCATCATGGTGGAGTCTGCAGTGTTCACAGTTAGAGGAGATGAAGTCCATCAGGGTGGAGTCTGCAGTGTTCACAGTTAGAGGAGATGAAGTCCATCAGGGTGGAGTCAGCAGTGCTCACAGTAGAGGAGATGAAGTCCATCATGGTGAATTCAGCAGTTCTCAGTGTTAGAGGAGATGAAGTCCATCAGGGTGGAGTCAGCAGTGCTCAGTGTTAGAGGAGATGAAGTCGATCAGGGTGGAGTCAGCAGTGCGCACAGTTAGAGGAAATGAAGTCCATCATGGTGGAGTCTGCAGTGTTCACAGTTAGAGGAGATGCAGTCCATCAGGGTGGAGTCAGCAGTGCTCACAGTAGAGGAAATGAAGTCCATCATGGTAGAGTCTGCAGTGTTCACAGTTAGAGTAGATGAAGTCCATCATGGTGGAGTCAGCAGTCTTCACAGTTAGAGGAGATGAAGTCCATCAGTGTGGTGTCAGCAGTGTTCACAGTAGAGGAGATGAAGTCCATCATGGTGGAGTCTGCAGTGTTCACAGTTAGAGTAGATGAAGTCCATCAGGGTGGAGTCATCAGTCTTCACAGTTAGAGGAGATGAAGTCCATCAGTTTGGTGTCAGCAGTGTTCACAGTAGAGGAGATGAATCCATCATGGTGGAGTCAGCAGTCTTCAGAGTTAGAGGAGATGAAGTCCATCAGGGTGAGTCATCAGTGTTCACAGTAGAGGAGATGAAGTCCATCATGGTGGAGTCAGCAGTCTTCACAGTTAGAGGGGATGAAGTCCATCATGGTGGAATCAGCAGTCTTCACAGTTAGAGGAGATGAAGTCCATCATGGTGGAGTCTGCAGTGTTCACTGTTACAGGAGATGAAGTCCATCAGTGTGGTGTCAGCAGTGCACACAGTGGAGGAGATGAACTCCATCATGGTGGAGTCTGCAGTGTTCACAGTAGAGATGAAGTCCATCATGGTGGAGTCTGCAGTGTTCACAGTAGAGGAGATAAGTCCATCTTGGTGGAGTCTGCAGTGTTCACAGTAGAGGAGATGAAGTCCATCATGGTGGAGTCATCAGTCTTCACAATTAGAGGAGATGAAGTCCATCAGGGTGGAGTCAGCAGTCTTCACAGTTAGAGGAGATGAAGTCCATCATGGTAGAGTCTGAAGTGTTCACAGTAGATGAGATGAAGTCCATCATGGTGGAGTCAGCAGTCTTCACAGTTAGCGGAAATGAAGTCCATCAGTGTGGTGTCAGCAGTGTTCACAGTAGAGGAGATGAATCCATCAGGGTGGAGTCATCAGTCTTCACAGTTAGAGGAGATGAAGTCCATCAGTGTGGTGTCAGCAGTGTTCACAGTAGAGGAGATGAATCCATCATGGTGGAGTCAGCAGTCTTCAGAGTTAGAGGAGATGAAGTCCATCAGGGTGGAGTCTGCAGTCTTCACAGTTAGAGGAGATGAAGTCCATCAGTGTGGTGTCAGCACTGCACACAGTAGAGGAGATGAAGTCCATCATGGTGGAGTCTGCAGTGTTCACAGTTAGAGGAGATGAAGTCCATCAGGGTGGAGTCAGCAGTGCTCACAGTAGAGGAGATGAAGTCCATCATCGTGGATTCAGCAGTTCTCAGTGTTAGAGGAGATGAAGTCCATCAGGGTGGAGTCAGCAGTGCTCACAGTAGAGGAGATGAAGTCCATCATGGTGGATTCAGCAGTTCTCAGTGTTAGAGGAGATGAAGTCCATCAGGGTGGAGTCAGCAGTGCTCACAGTAGAGGAGATGAAGTCCATCATGGTGGAGTCAGCAGTGCGCACGGTTAGAGGAGATGAAGTCCAGCAAGTTGAGTCAACAGTGTGCACAGTTAGAGGAGATAAAGACCATCATGGTGGAGTCAGCAGTGCACACAGTAGATGAGATGATGTCCATCATGGTGGAGTCTGCAGTGTTCACAAAGAGGAGATGAAGTCCATCATGGTGGAGTCTGCAGTCTTCACAGTTAGAGGGGATGAAGTCCATCATGGTGGAATCAGCAGTCTTCACAGTTAGAGGAGATGAAGTCCATCACGGTGGAGTCTGCAGTGTTCACAGTTAGAACAGATGAAGTCCATCATGGTGGAGTCTGCAGTGTTCACAGTAGAGGAGATGAAGTCCATCATGGTGGAGTCAGCAGTCTTCACAGTTAGAGGAGATGAAGTCCATCAGGGTGGAGTGAGCAGTCTTCGCAGTTAGAGGAGATGAAGTCCATCAGTGTGGTGTCAGCAGTCTTCACAGTAGAGGAGATGAAGTCCATCATGGTGGAGTCAGCAGTCTTCACAGTTAGAGGAGATGAAGTCCATCAGGGTCGAGTCAGCAGTGTTCACAGTAGAGAAGATGAAGTCCATCATGGTGGAGTCAGCAGTCTTCACAGTTAGAGGAGATGAAATCCATCAGGGTCGAGTCAGCAGTGTTCACAGTAGAGAAGATGAAGTCCATCATGGTGGAGTCAGCAGTCTTCACAGTTAGAGGAGATGAAGTCCATCAGGGTGGAGTCAGCACTGTGCACAGTTAGAAGGGATGAAGTCCATCATGGTGGAGTGTGCAGTGTTCACAGTAGAGGAGATGAAGTCCATCCTGGTGGAGTCTGCAGTGCTCACAGTTAGAGGAGATGAATTCCATCATGGTGGAGTCTGCAGTGTCCACAGTAGAGGAGATAAAGTCTATTATGGTGGAGTCATCAGTGTTCACAGTAGATGAGATGAAGTCCATCATGGTGGAGTCAGCAGTCTTCACAGCTAGAGCAGATGAAGTCCATCATGGTGGAGTCTGCAGTGTTCACAGTAGAGGAGATGAAGACCATCATGGTGGAGTCAGCAGTCTTCACAGCTAGAGCAGATGAAGTCCATCATGGTGGAGTCTGCAGTGTTCACAGTAGAGGAGATGAAGTCCATCCTGGTGGAGTCTGCAGTGCTCACAGTTAGAGGAGATGAATTCCATCATGGTGGAGTCTGCAGTGTCCACAGTAGAGGAGATAAAGTCTATTATGGTGGAGTCATCAGTGTTCACAGTAGATGAGATGAAGTCCATCATGGTGGAGTCAGCAGTCTTCACAGCTAGAGCAGATGAAGTCCATCATGGTGGAGTCTGCAGTGTTCACAGTAGAGGAGATGAAGACCATCATGGTGGAGTCAGCAGTCTTCACAGTTAGAGGAGATGAAGTCCATTAGTGTGGTGTCAGCAGTGGTCACAGTTAGAGGAGATGAACTCCATCATGGTGGAGTCTGCAGTGCAACCATTATGTGGCTGGTTACATCATTTCTGTAGTTAGAACGTATAGAAAGATGTCATTGCTCATGCTTAGCTCACTGTCCATATTGTACCTTTTCTCAAATGTGAGTGAATTTGTGCATGTATTTATGTATCTGGACGCATGTGTTTTTGTAGGTGCATGTGTGGGTGTGTGTGCTTTTATGTGGAGACTAAATGACAACCTTTGCAACACTTTCTACCTTCTTTTTGAGAGAAGATCTTTTGCTGAAACTAGAGGTCATTATTTTGCCCAAACTAGTTAGTCAGTGTTCCTCAAGGATTTTCCTTTCTCTAGCTTCCCAACACTGGGATTATACGCATGTTACTCCATGTCTTCCATTTTGTGGGCTGTGGGGCTCAGACTGAGGTCCCCATGTTTGTGAGGCGAGTCCTTCCCCACTGTGTCATTATCTACCCATGCTTCTTTCCTTTCATTCAGTCCATGATTTCAGCTATGAAATGGTAGCGATTTCAAGGAGGGTTTTTCTGTTGTAGTTAAATCTTTGTAGTAATGTTTCACAGTCATGCCCAGAGGTATGTCTCCTTGGTGATTATAAATCCAGTCAAATTGAGAAGGATGTGATCTTAGCTATGGCTGAAACTCAGCTTCAGCCCTGCTGTGTGAATGGCACCATGAAATTGACCTTGTTTGGGAGACCAGATTAGGAGTTTAGTGCTTCTGTGATCTTCAGATATGTAGGTTCAGTGTATAGTTTTGTGCAGCTCTTGAGCTAAGGAAAAGGGAAGCTGTTAGCTGGTGTCAGGCAATGATAAGAGAACCTGGAGGATGGGCAGACCAACTTGTTCAAAGTGTCTGGGTTGGGAAATACACAGGGGCTCTAATCACTGAGGATGTCTAAAGTTTTCGGAATATGGGGGCAGTGGATCAAGATGGGGACACACAAGAATGATTATGCAGGGTCTTGATAATGAGCTTGAAGTTAATCAAGAACCATGAAAGAACTTTGGGATGGGAGGATTATGTTTGAATTAGATAGGGTTGCTCTGAGACCTTCCTTGTGAGCCCCCAAGTTCCCTAGGAAGACAGTGAGTGACATTTCAGAGGCTCTTCTAGGCAGACTTCTCCAATCTTGGGCACCTCATGATTTCTCCTTTACTGGGAATGTTATAAAGGGGAGGCTTGTGTAGGTTGCTTGTTTAGAGTCAGTCATTTTCTCTGCCCTGTCTTTCTCCTACTAGTCCCCATCTGGCTCTCCAGGATCTCAGCAGTTCAAATGGGACAGCCTTCATTACCACTTTTAGTTTGCAAGGTGTGTAGTGTCTTGTGACTTTAATGATTCTCTGGAATTCAAGACTCCCCTGGGTGGGAAGAGTCATGATTGACTCCTCTCACCACGAATGCATATATTCTGATCAAGACCTATGGATATTTTCTCTTCCAGTGCAAAATGGGCTTTGCAGTTAGGGCTTGGTTAATGATCTTGAGATGGGAATATTACATAGATGGCCTAATGTTACTCTTAAGGCCCTTAAAAGAGCATGAAGGAGAAGGAGAGAGAGAGAGAGAGAAAGAGAGAGAGAAGAGAAGATAAAGTCCATCATGGTGGAGAAAGGAGAAATAGGCAGAGACATGAGAGACAGTGATAGATGGACAGAGAGGGAGATAGAGTCATGATAGAAGAGGAGAAGAGGAGGAGGGACACAAAGACAAAGATAAGAGATAGAGATAGGATAGAGAGAAGGGAAAGAGGAAGGAGAGAGAGGAGAGGAGAGAAGAGAGAGATGAGAGGGGGGAGAGACAGAGACACCTGAGTTACAAAGACACAAAGTAGATAGAATCATGAGAGACAGAAGAGGAAGGAAGGAGGGTTGGAGGGAGAAACACAGAGAGATATGGAGACGGGGAGAGACCCTGTCTCAAAGAGTAAGGAAGATGGCTATTGAGGAAGACACACACACACACACACACACACACACACACACACAGAGAGAGAGAGAGAGAGAGAGAGAGAGAGAGAGAGAGAGAGAGAGAGAGAGAGATTAACACTCTAGAAGACAGATGAAGAGTTACGAGTGGAGGAAGGCTGGAAGACAAGGAATAGGTTCTTCCCTGAAGCTTCAAGAGGGACCACAGCCCTGTTGACACCTAGATTCTAGTTTCATGTCAAGATGCAGTGTTCTGATTTCCAGAAAGTAATGCAATCAGGGTGTAAGCCACCAAGTTTGTGATAATGCATTTCTGCAGCTCCTGCTTCATTCTTCCCCATTTGCCAGGTGGCATCCGGGTGTGAGCATAACATTTTCAGTCCTTCAGTTTTAGCTCCTCTTTTGTCTCATTTCTCACATCCACATCCTATTATCTTCCCTCATTCCTTCCTATCTTCCCATTTGTGACCTCACTCTGGATCATGCACATGTCACAGATATCATATCCTATGACCTTGTTGAGCCCATTTATAATATCTTGAAGATAAACTTGAAACTGATATCTATGTTACAAGGTCCTGTACAATATGAACTTTTCTGACTTCTCCAATTAAATTACATTAATTAGTTATTCCTTTTGTGTGTATGGGTGTGTGTCTATCATAGCATGCATGTAGAGGTCAGCGGACAACCTTGCATTGTCCGTCGTCTTATTCCACCTTCTGAGACAGGGCCTCTCTTGCTGTGCTGCACTTGCCCAGTCTAGCTGGTCTGCATGCCTCTTCTGACTCTGCCTTCCGTTGCCATAGGTGTACTGGGATTTCAGATATGTGTTAGCCATTTTGCATCGGGCTTTATATGAATGTTGGGGAGGAATGAACTCTGGTCAGGAGGCTTGCAAGCAAACACCTTTAACCACTGAGCAATTTCCCCAAGTCCCAGTTTATGGTGAGATAAGTTCTCACTATGGCCTCTGACTTTTACTCCTCTTGCCTCAGTCTCCTGGGTGCTGGGGCCACAGCTGCGCATCAATATGCCTGTCTTCAAGGTTTTTTTTTTTTTTTTTTTGCATGTGCATATGTATGTTTGTGTGTGTGTGTGTGTGTGTGTGTGTGTGTGTGTGAGACCTCAAGTTGGCTTCAGTCTCTACCTTATTTTTTGAGACAGGATCTCTCACTGAGCCTGGAGCTTACAAATTTGGCTAGACTAGCTGGTCAGTGAGCTCCAGAAATGTGTGGAACTCTTTTTAAATCACCACATTGGTGTCTGCTTCAAGGAGCCACATTCTTGGGCACATTTAATAGTACTTGCAGAAGAAAGAAAGAGTGCTCGTGATTGCTCCCTGCTGACATCACCCCATGGAATGCAGACATCTGCAGTCTCTCCACTATTGATTTGCATGTGGAGAAATTCCCCTTCTTCATTCTTGTGGCTACTTGAGCTCCCGGGACTTCCCTCATACCCAGACTTGTATGATCAGGGGCACTGTCCATTCTTTTTTTTAAGACAAGGGTCTCTCTGAACCTGGAGCTTTCCAGTTAGGCTAGACTGGTAGGTCTGCAAGTTCCAGGGATCCTTCTGGCGTTTAAGGGGGATCCTGGCAATCAACCTCAGGTTCTCATGCTTGCACAGCAAGTGTTTTACCCACTAAGCAATCTCCTAGGCCTAGCTGTGTTTTTCCTATTGATGGAACTATATCTACTGGAGCCTACCATCTGTTTAGGGGCTCAGGACCAAAGTATCATGAAGCTGAATCTCCTGACTGAAGACAGAGGGTGTGTCAAACCACAGCTCCCTCAAACCCCACCAGGAAAGACTGGGAAATGTCCTTTGTGTAGCCTTCCAGCAGCTCTACTTTCTAAACTCATAACTGTTTTGGTTACAAGTAGTCTTGGCTCTTTGCTTTCCCTCACTCCCCTACTCCCCAGAGGGTTTTGATTTTTCTGGTTCTATCTTTCTGATCTCCATATACTTTTTAATTTAATTTAACTTTTTATTTATGAGAGAGAGAGAGAGAATCGGCATACCAGGGCCTCTAGCCACTGCAAACAAACTCCAAACACATGCACTACCTTGTACATCTATTTGACTTAGGCCCTAGGGAATCAAACCAATGTCCTTTGGCTTTGCAGGCAAGTGCCTTAACTGTTAAGTCATCTCTTCAGCCCGATCTCTACTTTTAGTAAGATCCTTGTCTTAGTGGATATACGGGGGGGACACTAGTTAACCTATCACTAGCCACTGAGTTTATGAGATGGTGTGTCTGCACCATGTTGGGTGGGGCCTGGGAGCGAGGCTGGGCATCATGCTATGCAGTGATCAGAGAAGGAGAGGAAGAAGGGAGCAGTCATGCACACTGTAGTCAGGGGCTCTTGGGTCAAAATCCAGAGTCTGAGGAATATGCAGCAAACCAGTTTCCTTTGTGTGTGTGGTGGGGAATCACTATTCTACAGGACTGATATGACGGGATAATTAAATTTTGTTGGTCACATGCCTATTAATTGCAGGGTTAATTACAGGGACTGGTCCAACATGATTATGAGGGTTGTTTTTAGAAAAGGATGGAGTCAGGTATGGTGGCTCATGCCTTTAATCCCAGTACTTGGGAGGCAGAGGTAGGAGGATTGCCATGAGTTCTAGGCCACCCTCTGAATACAGAGTGAATTCCAGGTCAGCCTGAGCTAGAGTGAAACCATACCTTGAAAAACAAAACAAAACAAAACAAAACAAAACAAAACAAAACAAAACAAAACAAAACAAAACAAAACAAAACAAAAAAAGTATTGAAAGAGATCCTTAGGTGAAATTTTCTTTGTTGGGGACAGTATGTTGAATCAGACTTATTGGGTGCAATGATTGAAGATAAATATTGGTGGTGTGAGGGAAGAGATAGTGAAGGAAGAAGGAAGAGAAAGATGAGGGATAGATAGACACTGAGATAGATAAATAGAGCAAGAGACAGAGGAGGAGAGGGAGAGAGAAGGAAAAGAAGGGAAAGAAGAAGGAGAGAATGAGAAGAGGAAAGAGAAGAGGAGGTGAGTAGGAGAGAAGGAGGCAGGAGGGCAGGGGAAGGAGGAGAGGAGAAGGAGAGGAGGCAGGAGGTCAGGGGAAGGAGGAGAGGAGAAGGAGAGGAGGCAGGAGGGCAGGGGAAGGAGGAGAGGAGAAGGAGAGGAGGCAGGAGGGCAGGAGAAGGAGGAGAGGAGAAGGAGAGGAGGCAGGAGGGCAGGGGAAGGAGGAGAGGAGAAGGAGAGGAGGCAGGAGGGCAGGGGAAGGAGGAGAGGAGATCAGAGTTAAGGGAACACTGGAGGCTTGCCACACTGCCTTGTGAAGAAGGTGGCAAGTCAGCAGAAAGCTCTCTGATACCATCTGAGGGCACTGAGCAACTGGCCCCGCCTTTTCTTCAGCAAGAAAACTTAAAAGGGAAGGCCACTTCACTCAGTGACAACAGCACCATGTGGGGCTTCAGACTGCTCCTCTTCTGGGGTGAGTGGGATATTGAGTGATGGGGGAGGGCTGGCAGAGGTTGCAGGGAGAAGAGAGTCCCCTTCCTTAAGGAGATCTTTGGCAAAATCACTGGATTCAGGGAAACCCATTTATCCAGGATAGGATTTTTTTTTTTCTTTTTCTGGCAGTGGTTAGATGTGTATTTCGAGATGACCCACTTGTAGCAAGGATACAGTGATGAGTAAGCAAATGGGTGCTGTGCTCACAGATCTGGTGCAAAAGAAAAGGATGAAGTCAAGGAGATTTCCTTCCTTCCTTCCTTCCTTCCTTCCTTCCTTCCTTCCTTCCTTCCTTCCTTCCTTCCTTCCTCCCTCCCTCCCTCCCTCCCTCCCTTCCTCCCTTCCTTCCTTCCTTCCTTTCTCCCTTCCTCCCTCCCTCCTTTTTTCTCTCTTTCTCTGTCTCTCTTCTCCTTCCATCCCTTCCTTCCCTAACCTTGCTGGGGAGACATTTCTTACAGGGTTGATATTTGTGCTGAGCGGATACTCTTTGAGAAGCTCCCCATAGTGGCTGCACCACTTTGCACTCCCACCAACAGTGGGTGAGGATTCTCCTTTCCCTACACTTTTGTCAGTATTTGTTACCATTTGAATTTTTGATGACAGCCATCCTGACCAGAGTGATAAGGAATCTCAAAGTAGTTTTAATTTGAATTTCCTTGTTGGCTAAAGATGTTGAATGTTTTAAAAATATATATATTGGCCTTTTATATTTCTTTCGAGAATGCTCTGTTCAGTTCCATGACCCCCTTTTTTGTGTGTGTGGGGGGAGAGGTAGGGTCTCTCTCTAGCCCAAGCTGACCTGGAATTTACTATGTAGCCTCAGGCTGGCTTCGAACTCAAACAGTACCTCTTGCCCTGCAAGTACTGGGATTAAAGGCATGTGCTACTATGCCTGGCCCATGGCACAGTTTTTATTTTTTATTTATTATTATTTTTCTTTATTAGTTATGTATTTAGTTAGTGTGTAAACCATGTTGGTACCATCCTTAGCCTCCTCCCTGTCCTCCCCCCTTGGAAGGGAACCTCCTCATTGGGAATGCAAGTTATCTCCATGGGGATTGTGGATCGTGCATTGTGGGGGTAGCAATCAATTGTGGGGAAGAGACAGTGCCTTTGTGCATAATATCCCAACTTGTGGCTCTAACAGTCTTTCTGCCCCCTCTTCTGTGAATTTCCCTAAGTCATGGTACAGTTTTTGGTTTTTTATTGCTTAGTTTTTGGAGATTTTTGTGTATTCTAAGTATTAATCTTCTGTCAGATACACAGCTGTTATGCTTGTTGTGATAAAGACTACTTCCTTTATTTCTTTCTTAGTATGTTTATTGTTGGTATATAAGAAGGCTACTAATATTTTAAATTAGAAACTGTGATATAATACTTGAACATAGGGTAATTTGATAGTGCTCCTATCTCCCTTACCTCTAGTCCCCTGAGGACCATCTTCAGGGGTACTTCAAAGTAGTCCTTCCTCTTGTTTTGTCTTGTTTCTTTTGTCCTCCTCTGTCCTGCATGTGGAAATGTTGATGAATGCCAGGTGTGGTGTCTCACATCTTTAATCCCAGCTGATGAGAAAGATTGCTATGAGTTTAAGGCCAGACTAAGGCTATAGAAGTGAGTTCCAATTCAGCCTGAGCTAGAATGAGACCTACTTAAAAAAAAACGTCAACAGGCTCAAAACTGTGATGGTCTTGTGGGGGTACTGGTGACCACCATGGGTCATGAATGTTGCAAGTTGGTTCATAAAGGGAGGACAGTGCTCCACAGTATGCCTCGGTACCTTGTGGCTCTGGCATTCTTACAGTACACCCAGATACCTTGTGGCTCTTATATTCTTTCCCTCATCTTCCACAACGTTCCCTGAGCCTTGGGGATGGGAGGCTGTTAGTGTTGAGTAGCCTCTTATTTTCTCCTTGATGAGATTTAATTCTCCTCAGTGTCTGTTGCCAACTCCACAGAGATGGTTGTCAGGCCAGGAGTGAGAGTGGCCTTCATATTCATTCTGCCACCTTCTCTGAAATGGTTTCTGAATTCTGGTGGGTGTGTTAGAGATGATATGTCAGGTGCTGGGCTTGTTCTTCTTCTGGTTATATTGCTGAGTCTTTTGTGTCCCCAGTTTTTATCTCCAGCTATAAAAAGGCCATACACATTTAGAAATCTTTTTGATGGCCATTACATCTGTTTAGCCAAAGGGCAGTGGAAGCTTCCCTCTGAGGTCTATGACTTTCCAGGCCATAGGCTTCTGACTTGTTTCTTAGTACCAGGTACGAATTCCCTCCCACTGAGCCACCTCATATCCCATCAGAGTGCAGGTGATTACCCCCAAAGCCTGTGTGCCACCATTGTACCCATGGGTACATCTTGCCCAGATGGGTGATTTTGTAGCTTGCAGGATCCATTACTTGTTCAGACTGTAGATGCCTTTTCTCTCCCCATCCGCTCACACAGCGCCTTCCAGCACTATGACAGCTAGCCGGCAGGGAGATGGCTTCCATCTCAGCTCCAGCTTGATTTCTCGGTGTTCTGCAACCACAAGAGTACTGATTCTTGCATGTCAAGTTTGTTGAAAGTGTCTGTCTGTTATAGGAGTTTTCTTGTGGTATCTTTAGGGTCTCATATATAGAACCACATTGCCTGCAAACAAGGATCATTTAACTTTTTCCTTTTTAGTCTGTATCAATTTTCTTTCTTTCTGTCTTATCACCCTGGCTAAGACATGAAAGATTATATTGAATAGAAGCAGAGGGAGGGGACATTTCTGTGTTCTAGATTTTAGTGGGAATACTTTGAGTCTGTTTTCCATTTAGTATTATGTTGGCTATATGTTTGTTACAATATAGCCTGTATTATGTTGAGATATGCAGCTTTTATTCCTAGTCTGTCCAGCATTTAAAAATCATTTCTTTATTTGTGTGTACAAGGGTGAACGAATACCACGTATTAACTGCACATTTTGTGTCCAACTTATGTGGTGGCTTGGGAATTGAATCCAGGCCTCCAGGCTTTGGAAACAAATACCATAACTGCTGAGTCGTCTCTCCAGTTCTCTTATTAGGAGCTTTAATACATGACAGCATTGTAAGCTGGTTGAAGTGACTTTTATTGTGTATGATTAATTTGGGTTTGAAGTCTTATTTGGTAGATATTTGAATAGCAACACCTGCTTGCTTCCTGCTTCCATTTGCTGGGAATAGCTTTTCCTATCCTCTCACCCAGAGATAGTGTCCGTCTTTACAGTTAGTTGAGTTTCATGCAGATAGCATAAGGTTGGAACCTGTTGTTGATCCAGCTGGATAATGTGTGTCTTTTTTGAGTAGTTGAGACAATTAATATTCAGAGCTATTTCAAAAAGTGCCTGTTAACCTCTGTCATGCTGATGGCTTTGTGGAGGGTGGCTTTTGGTTTTTGCTATTGACTATGTTGATTCTTCCCTTTGATGCCAAATAATTCATCAACTACCCTCTGAAGAGATGGTTTAATTCTTATAAAGTCATTTGGCCTCCTTTAACATGGAAAGGTTTTCTTTTTCCTTCTAGTCTGAGAGATACTTCTGCTGGGTATAGTAGTTCTCTTGGCAGCTGTGGTCTTTCAGTACTTGAAACACAACATTCCAAGCCCCTGCCCTTCTGGCTTTTACTGCTTCCATTGAAAATTTTTTGTTATTCTGATGGGTTTGCTTTTACATAGGATTTGCAGTTTCCCTTTTGCATCTTTTGGTGTTCTTTCTTTGTTCTGTGTACTTAGTGTTTTACCTGTAATATGACATGGAGAGCTTCTTTTCTGGTCTACTCTGTATGCCCTTTGTGCATGGATGGCAGCTTTACCCCTAGATTTTGGAAATTTTCTCCTACAACTTTTATGAAAAATGTTTTCTATGCCATTGATCTTCTTGTACATCCACAATGCAAACATTTGGTCTTTTAAAGGTATCCTCATTTCTCTCATGTTCCATTTATATTTGTCTTTGAATTTCTCATTGGTGTTCACTAACTGATCCAGTTCCTCTTCCTTGTCTTCAAGGTTTCCTAGTCTGTCTTTCACTTGATTTATTCTATTTATGAAGCTTTCTGTAGGTAGTGGTCAGTCTTGGAGGTCTTGGTGCTGCTCTGTGGATGGGGTAGATAAGAGAGTTTCAATTTGGTTGCAGTTGAGCTTGAACTTATACTTGAGTTCCAGCCAAAATGGGAGATCCTTGGTGCCCCATGGTGAAGTGAGGAGCACTGGTGAAGGGAATCTAAGTGCTGGAAGTCAACAGAAGTCCTAGTACATTCGCACCTGTGGGGTGAAGAGCAAGGATTTCTGAGGGGAATACAAGTGCTGTGACTTGAACAATGCTCCCAGTCATATTGGTGGATTATCTGTTCTCGCAGGGTTAAATAAAGAGGATTCCTAAAGGGGCTGTGGGTATTAGAACTTACATGTTGGCCCCATTCAGGTTTCAATTACAATGTCAGCATAGAGTGAAGGGGAGAGGATTCCCAGAAGGATTCTGGGAGCCAGAACTTACTTTGGGGGTCTTTGCACCTGTGTGGGATTCACTTTCCTTTTTTGAGACAAAGTCTCATGTTTTCCTAGCTGGCTTCAAACTCACTATAGCTGAGGATGACCTTGAACTTATTATCCTTTTGCTTCCCCTTCTGGGTTCTGGGGTTTGACTATGGTGTGGGTTTCCGACCTAACATTGTGACATGATGTTCCCATTTAAAAAATTCACATCCGAGAACTGTGCAGTTGCGTTACAAAAAGAAATCACAAAAACTCTCATGTTTCAAGTTTACAATTTTGTGTTGGGCAACATTCCTAGCTATTCTGGACACATATGGGTACATGGGGCATACAGGCCATGAGGTGGACGTCCCTGAAAATCTGTGTTATTAAGCATTAGGCTCTTTATCCTCTAAAATAACTAATAATAATTAATAGTTAATAGAATTTATGTTACATGTAACAAATGGAAATGTTGGGAGTTTGAGTTTTAAGGATTACTTAATTTTAAAGACTCTTCTTTTTTTCCATTTTAATTAGCATGTACTAATTGCACAAAGTAATGGGCTTAGTTGTGATTCTTATTCATGCATTTAGCATACTTTGATCATATTCACCTGCTTTATTATCATCTGAATCACTCTCCCATTTCTTCTTCCACATCTCTAAACTACTAGTCTTTTTTTCTTGCATCACTTCCCTACCTAAGTTTCACATATGAGAGAAAGCATGTGACACTTGCCTTTTGAGCCTGGCATACTTCACCCAGTCTGATTATCTGTAATTCCATCCATTTTCCTGTAAATGATATAATTTAGTTCTTTATGTGAACAAAACCACACTGCATCTATACCTGTATTGCCTGTTTCTATATCTCTATACCATCTGTATCTATGCCATCTATTTTATCATATCAGTCATGTTTATCAATATTTTTGGGTTTATTTCTTTTTTATTATTATTATTTATTATTTTTAGAGAGAGAGAGAAAAAAAAGAGGCAGAAAGAGAGAAAGGGAGAGAGAGGGCACACCAAGGCCTTCAGCCACTGCAACTGAACTCCAGATACATGCACCCCCTTGTGTGCATGTGCAACATTGCACATTTGTGTCACTGTGCATCTGGCTACCTGGGACCTGGATATTTGAGCAAGAGTTCTTAGGCTTTGCAGGCAAGCACCTTAAATGCTAAGCCATCTCTCCAGCTCTATTTGGGTTTCCATCTGTGTTGTTGGACATGTGGATGGTCCATAACTTGATGATTGTGGCTAGCACTCTGATAACGTGTATGTGCTGGCATCTCTAGTGCTTTGCTAATGTGAATGTGCTGGCATCTCTATAGGAAACTGACTTTGACTCTTTTGAATCTGTGACTGGAAATCAAGACACAGCAAATGGAACTGGGTGTGGTGATTCACACCCACAACCCCAGCCCTTGTGAAGCTGAGGCAGGAAGAACACAAGTTTGAGGCCAACCTGGTTGCCTCGGGCTTCTTGTCTCACAAACAAGACAAACGAAAACAAGGTGCAGATGTTTTATGAATCTTAAAAAGAGGATCATAGGCTGTTACTTTGAGGTGTCAAAACTAGTATCTATCACTAGAAGCTGCCACTCTGTCTTGGAAGTTGTTATGAGGTATCTCAGTGTGCAGAGTATTTGCCTAGCTTTCTGTAGCAGTTGCCTTCCAAATCCTTCCATATCCCTCCTGCAAACCAGTTCCCAAAGACGAAAACCCACTTAGTCAGGTTCTCTGCAGCAAAGGTCCCACTTATCTGTAGAAGTTACCTCCTTGTTTGGTGTGACAAAACATCTGACCAGAAGCAATTTATGGGAAAAAAGGGTTGATTTCAGGTTAAGTTTCAAGGGGGAAGTTTCAATATGGTGAAGAAAACTTGCAGAGCAGGTACCCAGCTCATGTCTTCATACATAAACAGCTGGATGGGAGCAGTGAGAGTGAGCTAGCTCTGAACACCCCTTGGGCTGAACTAATAAATCCCAAGATCCTCCCCCAGACACATGTCCCATGAAGGCTCTGCTTCTCAAAAGCTCCACCAGCTGTGGAGTCTGTAGGAGGCTTAATCACAAACACTTGAGGTAATCTGGGGCATTTTACATTCAAACCACCTCACACACATGAAACCCTGGTTCCATTCTCAGCATTAATAATCCAGGTGTGGTAGCACACTTTTGTCCCAGACAGCACCCGGAACGTGGAGGCATGAGGACCCTTTGGCTGCTTAGAGAGTTTGAGGCTAGCCTGAGCTACATGAGACCCCATCTCAAAAATAAATCTTGTGATGGTACTGATGGCGATGATGTCAGTGATAAGGATTATGACTTTAGGGATGGTGATGGTGATTCCTCAGAGGGATGCCCGGAGCCTTGTTTCCTAGGTGATCCTAGGTCTTCTCAAGTTGAAGGAATGTTATTGCAATCCTTTGAAGATGCTATGTCTCTTTTCTGTTCCATGTTTCTTGACCTTTAGTTGACGTGTATACAGGTCTTAGAACGTATTCTCATATAAGGAAATAATAAATCTTTGGGGAAAATTATAGAGATCAAAGTCAAAATAAAAGTTATATCCCAAAGCCGGGCATGGTGGCACACACCTTTAATCCCAGCACTCGGGAGGCAGAGGTAGGACTATCGCTGAAAGTTCGAGGCCACCCTGAGAATACATAGTGAACTCCAGGTCAGCCTGAGCTAGAGTGAGACCCTACCTTAGAACCCCCCCCAAAAAAGTTATATCCCACACAGCTAAAAAAGTCAGAAACAGAGAACAGAGCAGTGGAGATTTCTCAGTAGATAAAAACTCTTGCTATACCTGAGCTTGGATTCCCAGAACTCACATACAGCTGTCTGGAGTATGATGCTCTGGAAACCCAGCCTGTGGAAAGATGGAGGCGAGACAAAAGACCCTCTGGAAGCTCACAGGACAGCTAATTTAATGAATGCAGCAGTCAAGAGACCTCTCCCAAACAAGGTGCAAGGAGAGGACCACACCTGAGGTTGCCCTCTCACTGCCACAGATGGGTCGTGACATGTGTGCTCCCACAACCGTACATATACATATGCCTCTTTCTCTCTCTCTCATACACACACACACACACACTCTCTCTCTCTTTCTCTCTCTCTCTCTCTCACACACACACAAATAAAAACCAAAGTGCATAAATCCAGGAATGATCGCTGTAAAGGTTTGTGAAATAACATGTCTGTCCCTTTCCCATTCAACTTTGTCAATCTATTCATGTGAGGTCAAGCCAACATTGATTTTTCAGCCATATACAAGTATCTGTGGCCTTTTCATGATATTTTTCTTTTCTCTCTCCACAGGGTGTGGTGGTATACTCAGATGGGGGATGAGCTCACTACCCCCCCTGGCACACAACATGGGTAAGCTAGCTGAGGACCATCTCTGTGTCTGATGTGCTTAAGGGTATCTCCTGGAGAGGAGAGTCCTTGTGTCCCAGGAGGCTCATGTGGTTGTGTTCTGAGAGTGAGTTAGGGGGTGGAACTGTTATGTAGGTCTCTCAACTCCTGCTTGAGGCAACTTCTTTTGTGCTCTGAAATTGTTATGTGACCTCATGTATGATATAAAACCTTCCTGGTCCTCAGTTTCCTCAACTGAAATACAGATAATGATGTTAAATACTCATGCTTGTGTTGCAAGCCCTTTATCTACTGAGTCACCACCCAGCCTAAATTAGAGCATCTCATTTTACACTTGCTGCTAAAAATTCTTTATTTTTCCTGAAAAAAAAAAATTCCTTTGCTAGAAGGGATTAAGGGCAGAGGAGAGAAAATCATTACCTATGTGTTCCCAAAAAGGTCATACTTGATATCTGCCCAAAAAGCCTTTGGAGGGGGAGAATTTCCTGTACTCATTTGCGCAGCCCTTAGACCTAGCATCATACTGGCTCTTAGCCCACCGAGGTGGATGTTTAAGAGGAGGATGTATGTCACATGTGTGGAGCTTGGAGTGGCTCCTCCCAGGTGGGAAACTTGTGGGATTCAACCCATATGGTGGCACTGAAGTGAGTCTTCCCATCTGAGGCTGGTGTTCATGGCTATGGTGACCTCAGATATCTGTAGAATTTCCCCAGGACTTTGGTTTTCATGAGATAGAAGGTGGGGTACACTGAGAGTTAAAGGAGAAGTGTCATGAATGTTGAGAATGATGCATGGGACAAAACAAGAGCTTTATAGTGCTAATGGCCCCGACTCTTCCTCTCCCCTTCCCTTCTTCCTCTCCATTTTCCTGTTCCCTCTCCATTTTCTTCTTCCCTCTCTCCTCCTCTCCTCAACTTATCCTTGCATTCTTCTTGTCTTCCTCCTTCTTTTACTCTTCATCGTTTCTTCTTCTCTTCCTCTCCTTTCCTTCCTTCTCCTCCTTCCCTCTTCATCTTCTTCATCACTTCTCCTCATCTTCTTCCCCTTCTCTATATTCTCTATTCACAGGGCTTTTTATTTTCCTGAAAGAGCCCACAATAAGCAACTCTAATTCATGAAGTTCTTGTGGATGAATGTGGGATGTGGCATTGGAATTTTTAACTGCTTTCCGCAGCCTGGGAAGAAGGGTCACTGCCCTTCACACAGTAGGGGAGGGTGTTACTCCCTCCACATAGTAAGAAATCAGTTTGAGCTTCGAAGTGACATGCTCAGGAGCACACATCTAGCAAGTCTCAGCTCGGATTTGAATCTGGATCCAGCTGGCACTGTGTTCTTTAGGCCATTGGACCTTTCAAATGTCAGGTAGACAGTAGGTGATTGAGTCTGTGGCATCAAATCAATGGTAAACAAGGACATTTGCCTCAAGGCAGATGGAAGATTGTAGGGAGCCTGCACATTGGAAATCTGGGACTCCTTTATGTCCAACCTCACTGTGGCAGGTGTGCCAAAGCAGTGTGAGTGTGTGTGTGTGTGTGACAGAGAGAGAGAGAGAGAGAGAAAGTTAAAGTTTGGTGTTTTCCCCAGTCACTCTCCACCTTTAAAAAATTTTATTTATTTATAAGAGAGAGAGAGAGAGAGACACAGAGAGAGAGAGAGAGACAGAGACACCACCATGGGCATCTGAGCATCTGGAATATGTGGGTCCTGGGGAATCGAACCTGGGTCCTTTGGCTTTGTAGGCAACTGCCTTAACTGCTAAGCCATTTCTCCAGCCTTTTTTTTTTTTTTTTGGAGACAGGGTGTGTAACTGAACCTAGAGCTCACTGATTCAGCTAGACTGGCTAGTGAGTCCCCAGAACCCTTCTATCCCCACCTCTCAGCATTAGGAATACAGGTGCACACTACCATGCCCAGCATTAGGTGGGTGCTGGGATTGAACTCAAGTCCTTATCCTGAGCAGCAAGTACTTATCCCCTGAGCCACCACCCCAGCCCTCTACCTTACCTTCTTTTGAGACAGGGTCTCTTGCTGAACCCACATCTCAGTGACTCAGCTAGGCCAGCTAGCCAGCAAGCCCCAGAGGGCTTCTCCTATCTGCATTTCCAGAGCTGGGATTGCAGGCACAGGACACATACCTGGATTTTATGTGGTGCTGTATTCTGAACTCAGGTTTCCCAGCCCTGGCTTTGGACTGTTCCTTATGACTTTACTTGCCAAGTATCCTGCTCTGATTTACTTTCCTTCTGAGAATTATGTATGTTTTACTTTAAAAAGACACTAGCTGGATATTTTGGTAGAATTTTTAAAAAAAGGGATCTATTGGTTGGAAAATTTTCTTCAGAAGGTGACATTTTTTAAAAAAAATTTTATTTATTTATTTGAGAACGACAGACACAGAGAGAAAGACAGATAGAGGGAGAGAGAGAGAATGGGCGCACCAGGGCTTCCAGCCTCTGCAAACGAACTCCAGACGCGTGCGCCCCCTTGTGCATCTGGCTAACGTGGGACCTGGGGAACCGAGCCTCGAACCGGGGTCCTTAGGCTTCACAGGCAAGCGCTTAACCGCTACGCCATCTCTCCAGCCCAGAAGGTGACAATTTTGTTACAAGGATGGAGGGACTCAACTTACCTAGACCAAAGAGTAGGGAGGGAATGGAGCGGGTCTGATAGCCAGAGTAGCATGTACCAAGGTCCTG
This sequence comes from Jaculus jaculus, assembly GCF_020740685.1. NCBI lineage: Eukaryota > Metazoa > Chordata > Mammalia > Rodentia > Dipodidae > Jaculus > Jaculus jaculus. The sequence continues at coordinate 38,253,914 of NC_059116.1, forward strand.
AGGCTGGGGGAGCATTTGTAGAGTTGAGTAAAGATTAGTGTGGCTGCTAGGCCTGGGCAGAAAATGAGCTGGGGAGGCTGGTGGGTGACCAGCCACACAGGACAGGGTTGTGTCACTCTGGTTTTGGAAGGGCTTGAGATAAGAAAGATTTAAGATAGAGGATGCAAGAAGTCTGCGGAGGCCACTGTACATAAAAGAGGAAGATGGAAGTGAGCGAGAGATATGATCTGAGGCCCCTGCGGCAGGAGCTTAGAGCTCAGCTGTCAAGACCTGTCACACAGTGACAGTGTCACAACAACAGGAGTGCAAGTATGAGTCATGACAACCACCAACACTCCATCATGGACGGTGGACAAGGGCACGAGGCCCCGTCCTTCCACGAGGTGGCACCACAGATTTTTACTGAGAGCCTACTTTATACCAGACGCCGCGTTGTTGGGATTCAAAGTTGAACTTTTAACCTGCTCTGCACCTGTCCTACTGGCATTGTGCCAATCCACAGAAACAGATATATTTCATTAATCTTATAAGAAAGTGCCTCTAACCACTGAAAAATCTCCTTAGTTGCTCACTAATCTTATATCTTCTGTCTTCATATATATTTTTAACTTTTTTTATTAAGTAGAATCTTTGTATGGAACACATCATGTGTTGGAACCATCATTTCACTCCTCCATGCTCCATTCCACTGAGGGCCCTCCTCAGCGAGATTGTTGGTGTTCACCATGGGGTTGTGGGCTGTGAGCAGTTAGTCATTATTGGTGGGGCAATGCCTCTGGATACTCCCTCTCACCCTGTGGCTCTTACATTCTTTCTACTCCCTCTTCTGCAAAATTTCCTGAGCCCCAGTGGGTGTGTTTTAAGTCTACTTTAGTGCTGAGCTCTCGGCAGGTTCTGGACTTTTGCTTTGGTGTGTCTTGAGCATCCTCGGCGACTATCTGCATCACCCAGGCCCAGGTTGTCAGGCTCACCATGGAGGCAGCACTCTTGTTCATCTCGCCAATTCCTCTGCGGTTTCACCTGGTCCCTGGCTGCTGTGTGAGGGGTGGTTCATCTCCTGCCAGGGAGTCAGCTATCTTTTCTGTCTTGTTGATAAATTTTGGCTTTCCTCCATTCTATTTATCTTCTGAAAAAGAAAGTGAAAACAGATTCTCCAGTGGAGAGTGAGGTCAGCATAGGTTAAAAGAAATAAGCATTGTTAATTTACAGAGACTTTGATGGCTGTAGCTTCTCTTTTGGCCAAAACTAGTGGGAGCTTTTCACTGGAGACTATAATCTTTGTCTCCATGGAATTCTGACTTGATTCCCAGTTCCAGCTATGGTTCCTTTACACTGATCAGATCTCTTAGCCAATCAGAAAGCCAGTGGTTTCCCACCAATGCTGGGTGCCACCATTGCACAGGCGTGTGTCTTGTCAGGCTGGCTGTTTCCATGCATCAGTGTCCCTGCTTGCTTATCCTATTGGCCATTTTCCCCCAACAGCTCATGTAGTGCTTTGCAGCACTATGCAGGCTAACCCCATGAGAACTGGCTTCCTCCTAGATTCCAGCCAAATCTCTTGATATTCTGTGTTGGCAGCATGTGGTGTCTTCAGCAATAGGGTCTTACCTTTTACTTCAGGCTGGTCATCAAGTGCTTTGTCAGAAGCCTGCCTTGTTTGGGGAACCTTTTAGGTCTCTCTGATCAACAGTTCCATGTAGGTTAAAACTGATTTATAAGCCAGACTTATAAGCCAGAGCCAAAAGTTTTAGGGTTGGGTTTCATCCCACCCTCTCCTGGGCCCTTCTTAGCAGGTGATCCCCCCATATTCCTACTGAGGGTTACATCATTTATATCGTCTTCTCTCTAAGGATGGAGATTTCTATGGTACCAAATCATTTTGGATTTAGTTTTGTGTGTATCTCCCTCAACTCTTCCACCCCCCTCACCACCCCTACTGTCTGTTTCCCAAACCCTTCCATCATCATCGTCTGTGCCTCATGTCGTCTGTTGCCTGCAACTCAAGCTGTTCCAGGTTAGGAACCACAAATGAGGGAGAACATGCAGTGTTAGTCTTTCTGTGTTTGTGTTGAGTTCACATAGTATGATTTGTTCCATGTCTGCCCATTTTCCTACAAATTTCAGCATTTCATTTTTCCTTACCATTGAATAGAATTCCATTTTACATATGTATCACATCTTCATTATCCATTTGTCAGAATAATGGGTATTTGAGTTGATCCAAGTTCTTAGCTATTGTGAATTAAGCAGCTATAGACATGGTTGAGCGAGTATCTCTACAGTGAAGAGTGGAGCCTTTAGGGTAAATGCCCAATAGAGGAATAGCTGGGTCAGTTGGTAGCTCTATTTTCATCTTTTCAGGAGTCTCTGTCTTGATTTCCATAGTGATTTTACAAATTTGCATTCCCACCAGTAGTGAATGAGGGTTCCTCTTTCCCCACATCTTCACCATCATTTATTGCTTTTTTAGTGACTGCCATCCTGACTGGAGAAAGGTAGAATCTGTGTAAGTAGGGCCATCTGAGGTCAGGCAGTCAGGACAACCATGTGATTGGCCTTTCCCCTCACCCCTGCCATTCTATTTTATTTTCCTGCCTCCTCTGCACACTAGACCAGAAACTCTAACTCCCCCCTGTCTTCTCTTTAGATAGGATGAGTCCGTACTCTCTTTCAGCTATAAACTCCTTTGATGGTTAGCTTTTAGAAAAGATTCCTAGGCGTACTTCCTTTAAAATCTGCAGTCAGTTCCTGCCTCTTGCCTGAAATCATGATGTTGATATGTCTTCCTTGAGATATACTCACTTAAACTCTTTAATTAGCTACTGCTATTTAAACCTTCACCTATAACCTTGAAAATGAACAGGTATACCTTTCCTAATAAAAAGACTAGCACCCCTCTTGGTGTGTGATACTCTGCCTGAAGTTTCTACCCTGCGAGGAGGCAGCTCAAAGACAATTTTGTTTGTTTGAGAGACCTCTTGTCTGTGACTCTGTTACTGAGTACCCACTATGTACTGGGCACTGAGTGCCTACTATTAATCAAGCACTGCTCCATACAGTGATGTGATGGTTAATTTCTGGTTGTTAAGTTGGCAGATTTAGAATCACCAAGTAGATGAGATTAATTGAGGTAGAAAGACCCATCCTAACTGTGGGTGGCACTATTCTATGAGCTGGGGTCCTGGACTGCATACAGGGGAGAAAGTGAGCTGAAAACTAGCATTCCTCTCTTACTACTTCCTGACTGTGGACTGAAAGTTACCAGCTGCCTCCTGATCCTGCCACCATGCTCTCATCATCATGATGGACTGCACCCTTGAACTGTGAGCTGAGAAACTCATTTCCTCCTTAAGCTGTTTCTGGCTGAGTGTTTGGTTATAGCATCAAGAAGAGTAGCTGACACACTCAACACACAGACATGCTGATCCCTGCTTTCTGGAGTCTTCAGTCCATTAGACAGGCTTAAAACAATGATCTCAAAACTTTTTCCATAGGATGGTCTTGAAAATTTCCTGGAAGTTTACTTCAATTTCAACTGGACTTAACTCTTTTCTCATAGCAGTAGTTAACATAATTAGTTTGTAAATTTTTAAAGGCCTGATCTTGTCATTTGCTAGATGTGTGATTTTGGGCAAATAATTAAAAAATATTTTTATTTATTTGCAAGGAGAGAGAGAGAGAGAGAGAGAGAGAGAGAGAGAGAGAGAGAGGGAGAGAGAGAGAAATATGAATGGGCACACTAGGGCCCATAGATACTGCAAATGAACTCCAGATGCATGTACCACCTTGTGCATCTGGCTTATGTGGGTCCTGGGGAATTGAACCTAGGTTCTTAGGTTTTGCAAGCAAGCACCTTAACTGCTAAGCCATCTCTGCAGTCCCTAAACTTCCTCCCTCTTAAAAAAATTATTTTTGTTTATTTTTATTTATTTATTTATTTGAGAGCAACAGACAGAGAGAGAAAGAGGGAGGAAGGGAGGGAGAGAGAGAGAGAGGGAGAGAGAGAGGGAGAGAATGGGTGTGCCAGGGCCTCCAGCCACTGCAAATGAACTCCAGATGCATATACCCCCTTGTGCATCTGGCTAACGTGGGAATTGAGCCTCAAACAGGGGTCCTTAGACTTCACAGGCAAGAGCTTAACTGCTAAGCCATCTCTGAAGCCCAACTTTCTCCCTCTTAAGATATATTAATGTGTGTGTCCATGCATAAGTGTGTGTACATGTTCACGGGGCACATATACATGTGTGCAGGTTAGAGGACAACCCTGGGTCCTCATCTTGTCTGAGGCAGAGTCTGTCATAGTTCACTGCTGTGTTTGTGAGTCTAGCTGGTCCGAACCTCCAGGCAATTCTTCTGTCTTAGCCTCCCTTCATGCCCTAGGTGTTGGGATTGCAGATGCTATGGCTACAACATCTGGCTTTATGTGGGTTCTGGGATCCAAACTCAGGTCCTCATGCTTGTGTGGCAAGTTATTTACCTCTGAACCATGTCCCTATGCCTCTTTGAGATTTCTTAAGGCAAGCAGTTCCAGAGCAGATATATAAACTTTGATGTAGAGGAGCCAGTGTATATTTCAGAGAACAAGTCCCCCACTGTGCAGTGTGATGAGGTGGGAAGGGACTGGGCAGTGTAATGGGGTGGGATGTGGGAAGGATCAGCTTGCTGGCATAAAGGAAGCAATGCTCTAGGCCTGAGCACTGAAACCTTATAAATTTTTAAAAAGTTATTATTTTTTGAGACTGGAGGGATGGATTAGTGGTTAAGATGCTTGTCTGCAAAGCCAAAGGACCCAGATTTAAATACCTAGGACCCATGTAAACTAGATGCACAAGGTAGAGGCCCTGGTGTACCCATTCTCTCTATCTGCCTCTCTCTCTCTCTTTCCCTGTCTTTTGTCAAAGCCATAAATAAAAATATACAAAAACAGAAAAAATAAAGAAAAAAGTTATTTTCTGAGAAACAACAGATACGATGCAGTACCCCAGTAACAAATGATATTATTCACTCAAGAATGTACCTTATTTTGGCATGTGTATATGTGTATGCTGTGTGTGCATTTGCTTATACATGTTTGTATGAATTTGGATGTGCAAATGTGTAGTTACCTTGGAGTTGCTGGGGTTTAAACACCTGACCAAAGGCAGCTGATATGAGGAAAGGTTTTTTTCTTTTGGCTTACAGTCTTGAGGGGAAGCTCCATGATGGCAGGAGAAAAATGGTAGAGCAGAGGCCAAACACCACAGTTTTCTATAGCAGGTGGAAAACAGCAGCAAGAGAGTGAGCTGAACTCTGGCGAGGGCAAGGCAAGACCCGTGAAGCCTGACTCTGCTGACAGCGCCTCCTGTAAGGCTCAGCCGCCCAGCTTGACACCAACAGGGCACCAAGCATTTGAAACACATGAGTTCATGAGGGGCATGTGATTCGAACCACCACATGCATGCATGTGTGTGCGTGCATGTGCGTGTGTGCATGTGCGTATGTCTGTATGCATGCGCGTGTGTGTGCATGTGTGTGTATATGTGTGTGTGTGTGTGCTTGCATGTGCATGGCAGCCAGAGACTGACATAGAGTGTCTTAATATTTCTCTACCTTATTCTTTGAGACAGGGTCTCACTGAACCTGAAGCTCACTGATCCAATTAGACCAGATGCCAAGCAAGCCCTGGGGATCCTCCTGCCTCCACCTCCTCAGTGCTGGATGGCAGCTGTACTCCACCACACTCACATTTTATGTGGGTTCTGAGATTGAACTCAGGTCCTTGTGCTTGTGTGGCAAGCACTTTACCCACTTAGCCATAGCTCCAGCCCCCTGCATTTACTTTTGTTTTTGTTTTAAACTTCTTTTCTTTTTATAAATTTTTGGTCAGTAAATGAAGAAGTGTGTTTCACTGTGATGTTTTCATGTAGCACACTGTGTTCTTATCCTCCTCCCCCAACACCCTTCCCCATACGCTCTCTCTTCCTCTTTGTACTCTCCTTCCTCCCTACACATACTTCCCTTTTCTGCTTTCTTATCAATAAATTCCATCACCCTCTTTGCGTCCCATCCTCCCTTAAACCTTCTTCCTGCTTTCTCACAGTCCCCTTTCTATTTTCATGTGCTACATACGTACATGTGTACAGAAGTTGAAATCTCGATTTCACATGGGAGAGAAACAAGACATAGTTGTCTTTCTGACACTGAGAAGGCAGAGAATGGTGACTGCTTGGGTCAGCTGCCTCCTTTTCCTGGCTCGACTTCCCCTCCACTTATGCTGCCACTTAGGGTGTTCCTTCCACTTCAAATAACAAAGTCTAAAATTTCCTAGACATTCATAGCTCTGTTTCTAAGTCTTGTCAAGTTGACGGCCAGAGACTTTCATGACTACTGCAACAGTAAACATGGCCATCGTGTGTTGTAATTTTGAGTCCGCTGGGTGTGATCCAGGAGGGACGGGGCTGGGTTATACGACAGCTCTGTGTTTAGGTTTCTTTGAATCAAGCCTAACAGACTGGCCTTTTATTTATTTTTTGTTTTTTCGAGGTGGGGTCTCACTCTGGCTCAGGCTGACCTGGAATTCACTCTGTATTCTCAGGGTGGCCTTGAACTCATGGCGATCCTCCTACTTCTGCCTCCCAAGTGCTGGGATTAAAGGCATGTGCCACCATGCCCTGCTTGGTGGGACAATTTGATTTTTGAGGTTTAATTCTTGGAATTCTATAAAGATTCTTGACATTAATTGATGAAGAGTTGGCAAAGATTTCTCTCATTATGTGGGCTGTCTCTTCACTTTGATATGTGGAAGGTATTTTTAAATTTTATTTAATCGCATTTGTCAATGATTGTTTTTCTTTCCTGTGCCATCTGACCCCTTTTCAGAAACTCCTTGACTATACCTGTAGTTTGAAATGTTTTACCCTAGCAGTTTTAGAGTTTTCAGGTCTTACAGTAATGTCTTTAATCCAGTTTTAGTTAGGTTTTGTTCAGGGTGTGAGATTTCAACCAAGTTCCATTCTTCTATATGCGCATATCCACTTATCCCAGCGCCATTCATAGAAGAGGTTTTTCAATGTATGTTTTTGACATGTTTGTTAAAGATTAGGTGGCTGTAGTTATTGGGTTTATTTCTGGATCATATGTATTATGTTCCATTGGTCTAATGCTTGTACCTATGACACTAACATGCTATTTTTGTTACCATGTTTCTGTAAAATAGCTTGAGTTTAGATATTGTGATACCTCAAGCATTGTTCTTTCTACTTAGTAAATTGCTTTAGTTATTTGGGATCTTTTGTGCCTCCGTATAAATTTTAGAATTTTTTAAAAAAGGTCTTTCGAGGAAGGGTCTCACTGTAGCCCAGGCTGACCTGGAATTCACTATGGAGTCTCAGGGTGGCCTCAAACTCACAGTGATCCTCCTACCTCTGCCTCCCGAGTGCTGGGATTAAAGGTGTGCGCCACCACACCCAGCAGGATTTATTTATTTTTTTAATTCTGGGAAGAATGTCATTGGCTTTTTGTTACTGAATCTGAGAATAGCCATTTTTTAGAGAGCAAGAGTTAGAGAGCAAGAGAGAGGGGGGGGGGGGAAACTGGTGTGCCAGGGCCTCAGCCAATGAAATCAAACTCCAGACACTTGCACCACCTATTTCTCAGGTACGATGCTGTGATGTGTCACCTTTGTGCATCTGGCTTATGTGAGATATGGATAGATATTGAACATGGGTCCTTAGGGTTCGCAGGCAAGCACTTTAACTGCTAAGCCATCTCTTCAGCCCCCAATTAGCCATTTTAAAAACACTAATTTTGTTAATCCATATACATAGGTGGTCTTTCTATCTGTAGCATATTGTTCAATTTTTCTTTGATGTTTCAAATTTTTCACTGTAGAAAAATTTAACTTCCTTGGGTAGTTTTTTTTTTTTTTTTTTTTTTTTTCGAGGTAGGGTCTCACTCTAGCCCAGGCTGACCTGGAATTCACTATGGAGTCTCAGGGTGGCCTCGAATTTATGGCAATCCTCCTACCTCTGCCTCCCGAGTGCTGGGATTAAAGGCGTGCGCCACCACACCCGGCTAATTTTTTTAAAAAGTATTTTATGTGTTGAAGTTATTGTAAATGGTACTTTTTCCTAATTTCTTTCTTGAAAGTTCATTATTAGTAATTAGATTAGCTTCTGGTTTTTCTATGCCAATTTTGTATCCTGCTACTTTGCTAACAGTGTTTATCATATCTGAAATTTTCTGGTAGACACTTTAGGGTGTATTTGGTATAGAATCATATTGTCTACAAATAGGGATACTTTATTTCTTTTCTATGTGTATCCCTTTTATTTCTTTTGTCTTATTGCTCTAGCAAGACTTCAAGAACTCTATTGAATAAGAGCAGAGACAGTGGCACCCATATGTTGCTCCTGACTTTAGAGGAAAGGTTTGCAGTTTTCCCTTTTTAACATACAAATTTGGCTCTAGATGTGTCACATATAGGCTTTATTATGTTGAGGTATGCTCCTTCTACACCTACTTTCTTCAAGGCTTTTAATCATGAACCTTGTGAAAGATCTTTTCTGCATCCACGGAGATGATAATGGTAGTTTCTATTAAGTCCCTGTGGTGGTTTGATTCAAGTGTACCCCATAAACTTAGGTGTTCTGAATGCTAGGTTCCCAGCTGATGGAGATTTGGGAATTAATGCCTCCTGGAGACAGTTTATTGTTTGGGGTGGGCTTATGGGTATTATAGCCAGTTTCCCCTGTCAATGTTTGGCACACTTTCCTGTTGCTATTGTCCACCTGATGTTGGTGAGGAAGTGATATCCACCCTCTGCTCATGCCATCATTTTCCCTGCCATCATGGAGCTTCCTTTCTAGCCTGTAAGCCAAAATAAACCGTTCCCCCCCCCACCCCCATGCTGCTCTTGGTCAGGTGATTTCTGCCAGCAATGCAAACCTGACTGCAACAGTCTCTTTATGAGATGTATTACATTTATGGGTTTATGTGTATTGAACTTTTCTGGAGTGAAATCAACTTGGCTATGGAGTACAATTTTCTTAATGTTTTCTCACATTTGGCTTACAAGTAATTTAATGAGAAAGTTTTAGCAATCATCATCATCAAAACTGATGTATAGTTTTCCTTTTCCATAGTATCCTTACCTGGCTTTGGTATCAAAGGAATGTTGGCTTTGCTGAATGAATTTGGAAGTGTTCTTTCACCTATTTTATGGCACAATTGGAGTCACATTGGTGTTAGGTCTTTTTTTGCAAGGTAGGGTCTCACTGACCTGGAATTCAATATGTAGTCTCAAGCTAGCCTCAAACTCATGGCAATTCTCTGCCTCCTGAGTGCTGGGATTAAAAGCATGCACCACCATGCCTGGCTTGGTGTTAGATCTTTAAAGTTTTGGAAAAGTCTACAGTGAATCTATCCTGACCCACACTATTCTTTGGTGGATGACTCTGTATTACTGCTGCAATCCAAGAGCTTATTGTATATCTATTTAAGTGGCTTTTATTATCTTGGTCTAATTTGGGAAAGTCTTATGTATCTAGGAATTGCTTTATTTCTTCTAGGTTTTTCCATTTTTCTTTTGGAGTGTATTGCTTGGAGACAACAGATAGCTCAACCTTGTCTTTTTTTTTTTTTTTCCAACTGAGTCACTTATTCTATGTCTTTTTTATTATTAAGAAAAACTATGTATGGCTATATCATGTGTTGGTACCATCATTTCCCTCATCTCTGCCCCTACTCCATTGAAGGCCTTCCTCAGTGGGATTGCTGGTATTCATCATGGAATTGCATGTTATGAGTTGTGAGAGCAGCAGCCAGTCATTGTGGGTTGATGGGCAATACCTCTGGATATTCCCTGCCACCATGTGGCTCTTGCATTCTTTCTGCCCATCTTCTGAAAAATCTCCTGAGCCTTGTTGGGTGTGCTTTAAGTCTGCTTTAATGTTGAGCTCTCAGCAGCTTCTGGATTTCTGCTTTGGTAATTTTGAGTTTTGTCATCATCTGTCTCCATCCCCTGGTGCACGTTGTCAGGCTCCCTGTGGAAACAGCAAGAACTCATCTCACCAGTTCCTCTGTGGTTTCACCTAGGCCATAGCTGCTGGGCTAGGGGTGGTTTATCTCCTTCCAGGGAGTCAAATATCTATTCTTGTTGATAGATTTTGGTTGTCCTCAGTTCTTACTGCTTTCTGAAAAAGAGAAACAGATTCTCCAATGGAGAGTGAGATCAGGATAGGTTAAAGGGGATAAGCATTGCTAATTTGCAGAGATTTTGATGAATATAGCCTCACTTTGGGCCAAAGACTAGAGGAAGATTCTCACTGGAGTCTATAAACTTGGTCTCCATAGGATCCTGACTCAGTTTCCAGTTCTAGCTATAGGTTCTTTTCCACTAAGTAAATCTCTTGAGTGGCTATAAATATGGTTGAGCAATATCTCTTCAGTGAAGAGTGGAGCATTTAGGGGGATGCCCAGTAGAGGAATGGTTGGGTCAGTTGGTAGCTCTATTTCAGGAATCTCTATATTGATTTCCATAGTGATTGCACAGGGTTGCACTTCCACAATCAGTAAATGAGGGCTCCTCTTTCCTCACATCCTTAAAAACATTTGTTGTTAGTTGATTTCTTAATGATTGCCATCCTTTCTAGAGTAAGGTGGAATCTCATAGTTGTTTTAATTTTCATTTCCCTGATGGTAAAGATGTGAACATTTTCTTAGGTGAGTATTAGCTATTGGTATTTGTTACTTTAAGAATTCTCTATTCAGCTCTCTGCACCATTTTTTTGATTGGATTGTTTGATATTTTTTATTTCTTAGGTTTAAAAAACCCTTTATTTTTTTGACAACTTCCATGATTACAGAAAATAAACCATGATTAATTCCTTCCCTTTCCACACCTTCCCCTTCACAAATACACTCTCCATCCCATCCCATCCTTCTCTCAATCAGTCTCTCTTTTATTTTGATGTCATTATATTTTCCTCCTACTATGAGGGTCTTGTTAAGGTAATGCTAGGCAATGAAAGGTCATGGATTTTGAGGCCAATTTCTGTCTGAATGATTGCATTGTAAGAAGTCCTACCCTTCTTTGGTTCTTACCTTCTTTTTTTTTTTATTTATTTTTTTTGGTTTTTTTGAGGTAGGGTCTCACTCTAGCCCAGGCTGACCTGGAATTCACTATGGAATCTCAGGGTGGCCTCGAACTCACGGCAATCCTCCTCCTCTGCCTCCCGAGTGCTGGGATTAAAAGGCGTGTGCCACCACGCTCAGCTTGGTTCTTACATTCTTTCTTCCACCTCTTCTGTAATGGACCATGAAGCTTGGAAGATATGATAAAGATATTTCAGTGCTGAATACTCCTCTGTCACTTCTCAGCACTATGGTGCCTTTTAGGTCATCTTAGTGGACACTTCCACTTGAAAAAGAGAAGCTTTTCAAGCCAAAAGTGAGAATATATTGCTTAGATTTTTTATTTCTTTGTAGATTCTAGATATTAGGCCTCTGTCAGCTGGCAAAGATTTTCTGCTTTTCTGTGGGTAGTCTGTTGGTTCTGTTTATGGTATGTTTGTCTGTATAAAAGCTTTTCAGCTTCATGAGAGCCCACTGGTTGAGGGATTGTTTAATTTCCCAGGATACTGGGGTATTGTTTAGGAAGTCTTCCACTCTTACATTGTGATGAAATTCTCCCTATTTTTCATGTAGTAGTTTGAGAATTTCAGGTCTTGTGTTGAGGTCTTTAATCCATTTGAGGTTGATTTTTGTGCTTGGTGAGAGGAGTGGGTCTAGTTCCATTCTTTTACATGTGGTTAACTGATTTGTCCAGCACCATTTGTTGTCTTTTCTTCAGTGTATGTGTTGGCTCCTTTGTCAAAAATCAAGTAGCTGAAGTTTCTTGAACTAAGGACTGGGTTTTCAAGGTGTTCCATTGGTCTATATGTCAGTACCATGCTGTTCTTGTTTCTATGGCTTTGTAATATAGCTTTAAATATATTTTTTAATTAATTAATTAATTAATTAATTAATTAATTTATGAGAGAGAGAGAGAATGGGTACACCAGGGCCTCCAGACATTGCAAACAAACTCCAGATACATGAGCCCCCTTATCTGGCTTATATGGGTCCTGGAGAATTGAACTGGGATCCTTTGGCTTTGGCAGGCAAATACCTTAAGCACTAAGCCATCTCTCCAGCCATGTAGTATAGCTTTAGATCGGGTATGGTGATACCTCTAGAAGTGTTTCTTTTGCTGAGGACATTTTTGGATATCTGGGGCCCTTTGCCATTCCATATGAATTTTGAGATTTTTTTTCTATCTCTGTGAGAATGATGCTGTGGTTTTTATTGGCATTGTGCTGAATCTGCACATTACTTTTATTAGAATTGCCATTTTCACAATATTAATTCTACCTATCCAGGAGCATGGAAAGTCTTTCCATCTTCTCATGTCTGCCTCAATTTCTTTCTTGAATGTTTTTATGTTCTCATTATATAGGTCTTTGAGTTCCTTGTTTTGTGTTATTCCAAGGTATTTGATTTTTTCTTTTTTGGTGGCTATTGAAAATTGGGCAGCCTCAGTGACTTCTTTCTCTGTATATTTGTCTTTTATGTATAGGAAGGCTACTGACTTTTGTGTGTTGATTTTCTACCCTGCCACTTTGCTGAAGGGACTTACCACCTTTAAAGTTTTATGGTTGAGTCTTTCAGGTCACTTATGTATAAGATCATGCTATCTGACAATAGGGTAAGTTGTACTTCTTCCTTTCCAATTTGTGTCCCCCCCCCACCTTTTTTTTGAGGTAGGGTCTCACTCTAGTACAGGCTGATCTGGAATTCACTATGTAGTCTTAGGGTGGCCTTGAACTCATGGTGATCATGGAGACCTATGTCTCCTGAGTGTTTGGATTAAAGGCGTGCACCACAATTTGTATCCCTTTTATATCTTTCTTCTGTCTTATTGCTTAGAATAAGACTTCTAATACTATGTTGAAGAGCAGTGGTGAGGGTAGGCACCCCCTGAATGCCTCCTGATCATTAATGGGAACTTCTTGAGTCTTTCCCCATTAAATATTATTTGGGATTTAGGTGCTTTGTATATAGCCTTTATTATGCTGAGGTATTATTAATTTAGGGAGAATTTTATTATGTAACCCCTCTTTTATCCAAAGACTAGTGAGATCTTGACACTGGAGAGCATAATTTTTGTTTCCATAGGATTCTGTGTAGTTCCAAATTCCAGATGTGGGTTCCTTTCCACTGAGTGGATCTCTTAGCCAATCAGAAAGCCATTGGTTACCCACCAAGGCTGCATGCCACTATTGCACTGGTATGTACATTCTGTCAGGGCATTTGCTTCTGAGTAGCTTAACCCTCTGGTTGCTCAGTGGAAGCCATAGCTTTTAAGATGTTGACATGCTCCATTTCAATCCTTTCTCACTTTCAAGATTTCCACTGAAAAAATCTGAGGTAATTCTGATGGGATTGCTTTTGCATGTTATGAGTTGTTTCTCTCTTGCTTCTTTTAGCATTCACTATTTGCTTTTGTTGTTTAGAGTTTTCACTATGATGTTCCCTGGAGAATGTTTTCTTTGTTCCAGTCTGTTTGGTGTTCTGTGAGCTTCTTGTTTCTGGATGGGTCTCTCTTTTGAGAGAGTGGCAAAGTTTACTTCAATAATTTCGTTGAGTGTGTTCTCTGTCCCATTGGCCCTAATTTCCTCCCCTCCTGGTATATCCATGATCCAGAAGTTTGGTCATTTTAGGGTATCCCACAATTTCCTCATATTCAGTTTGCATGATTTTTTGAACTTACCCATTTTTGGTCTCCTGACCAATTTCTTCTGTCTTGTCTTCCACATCTGAGGTTCTGTCCTTCACATGATTAACTCTGTTAGTAAGGGCTTCTAGAGAGATTTTCATAATCTCTATTTGTTTTTGTGTTGGAGTTTTCAGTATTGTATCTATCCCTTTATTGAGTCCAATTTCAGGGTGTTGCTTGATTTTCTTGATTCTTCTTGAAAGTCATCCTTGCATTTAATCCTGTCTTCATTAAGCTTAATCAGCTGGTTACAGAGAACCTCTATTTGTTTACTCACCTTAAATTCATTTATCTCTTTTTTTGAGGTCTCTCTCTCTCTCTCTCTCTCTCTCTCTCTCTGTCTTTGAGGTAGTGTCTCACTCTAGTCCAGGCTGACATGGAATCCACTACGTAGTTTCAGGCTGGCCTTGAGCTCACAGCAATCCTCCTACCTCTGCCTCCCAAGTGCTGGGATTAAAGGCATGCATCGTCATGCCTGGCTTTCATTTTCTTCAACTAAGTTAAGCCTACTGTGTGCTGTAAGAGGTGATTCTGCTAAATTTCATTTATATGATTGTTGGTTTTTTGGAATATTTCTTCCAGTTCAGCTACTCATTTGCTCAGGGTCAGTAAGATTATTGTGCTTTTATTTTGGGATTCAATTTCTGTTGCCTCCTTTACGTTTTCATTGGAGATGTCCATTGTGGGGCTGGGCAACTTTGGTGGAGATCTCTCATTTTTTTTTTTTTTTTTTTTGAGGTAGGATCTTACTCTAGCTCAGGCTGACCTGAAATTCACTCTCTAGTGTCAGGGTAGCCTCAAATTTACAGAAATCCTCCTACCTCTACCTCCCGAGTTTTGGGAATAAAGGTGTGTGCCACCATGCCCAGCTTTGTTGTGCTTTTTTTTTTTTTTTTTAAACATTGAGATCTACCCATGTCCATGTAAAAGTTGGTTTTATTAAGGAGGTAACAAGTATTTGCCCTTCTATGATCTTCAGTGAGTGTTCTATTTTGGGTTTGAACCAGATTGGAATGGGAAGATGGTGGTATATGCACAGATGTGAGGGTTATATGGGTTGCAACTTCACTTGCAGCTCTGGGCCGGTGGCTGATAAGAGAGTTGTATTTGGACATCTGGAATCTCTTCAGCCCACAACCAGAGCTGTGCTTTGCCTGTGGGGCTCAGAGGCCTTAGCACTTGCCCCTGTTCCCTTACTGTACCTAGCTGAGCAGGTTGTAGAGGACTCATTGGTACCCCCTAGTGGGTGGTTGTTAGAAATTCCTGTGTTCCTCATCTGGGGCAGGAGCAATGTCCCAAGGGGGCACCAGTAGATGGATGCCAGCAGTGGGGGTGGGGTTTGAGGACAGGAGGGGTGTGTGGGGCACTGGTCTCCATGGACCAGGATGGAGCTTGGGTTGGAGGAGTTAACTGCAGTAAGGGAGTTGTGGATCAGAGGCCGCCAGTAGCATGCCTTGGCACCATCAGAGGAAGTGGAAGAGGCCCAAAAGTTCTGCTAGAGCACCAGGCATGGGGTATGGAGATGGACAGGTGTGTCGGTAGAATGGAGTGGGTGCACAGACCCCAAACATACCCTGTCTCTCACCAGCCTGGAGTGCACAGTCCTTAAACATGCTGGTTCCTGAACACACAGGCCCCATACACTCCAAGCCCCTCTCCTGCCTGGACCTCACAGGCCATGAACACTTCACTGTGCATCACTAGCCTGGAGCACACAGGCCCCCAAACAAGCTGCCTCTGTGTCTTTTTTATTGGTGGTCCTAGTGCATTAACATTTAATGGTATTATTAATAGAGGTTTTATAATTTCTGTAATTTTTAAAGTTGGGATGATTGTTGTTCATTCTTTTCTTTCTTCACTAGCAGTATTAAGGGGTTTGCTGGTTTTCTGTGTTGGACATGTTTTTTAGCTATCATTCATTCATCAGTTCTTCTTATGAAACATTCTTTGCACTGATTTCATGATTGAGACTTTCTTCTTCCTCCATGTATAATATTCCTTTAAGTATCTTCTGCAGTGTTGCTTTGATGGTTCTGAACTGTATCAGTTTGTGCTTATCTTGAAATGCCTTTATTTCTATTTTGATTTCAAAAGACAGCTTTGTTGGGTATACCAATACTAGTGGTCATATGTTTGCTTATATGGCTCAAAAAAAATTATTTCATTCTTTGTTGGCTGTTAAGGTTATGAATGAATGATTTTGATGTTATTCTGACATGATTACCTTGATAGGTGAATTGGCATTTTATCCTTACAGATTTTAATGTTGTTCCTTTATTTTGTATCTTTGACATCATGAGTATAATATATCATAAAGAGGTTTTTCTTTGGTTATATCTATTGGATTTCAAATGACTCTTGTATTGGGATGTCTAATTCTGTCTCTAGATTTAGGATCTGTTCAGCCTTAATGTTATTGAATAGATTATCTATTTCTTTATTTTTGTTTCAGACCCCTTCAGGTTTGGTCTCCCAGAGTTCTTAGAAGCCATGATTATGCTCTTTTAATATTTTTTTCATGAGTGATGTTTGAAGGCAACATTTCCTCAGTCTTGTCCTTCTCCCCTGTCATTCTTTCTTCTGCTTGCTGAAGTATATTGCTGACATTTTCCACTGCATTTTCAAATTTTATTTATTGAGTTTTTCTTTCCAACATTTCTATTTATTTATTTTTTCCAGGTAGGGTCTCACTATGGAATTCACTATGTATTCTCAAGGTGGCCTTGAACTCATGGTGATTCTCCTACCTCTGTCTCCCAAGTGCTGGGATTAAAGGTGTGTGTCCCCACACACCTGTATTATTATTATTATTTTAAAATTTTTATTAGCATTTTCCATGATTATAAAAAAATCCCATGGTAATTCCCTCCCCTCCCACACTTTCCCCTTTGAAATTCCATTCTCCATCATATTACCTCCCCATCACAATCATTGTATATTATTATTTAAATCCCAATTTCCTTTGTGAATTTATTGTGCATTTTCTTACTTCTCCATTCATATTGTTGATTTTTCTCATCCACTTTTGTCTTTGTTCTCCATCTTGCTGGGTTTTCTCCGCAGGTCCCAGGTTGACTGCCTTTCTTCCTTCGTATGCTGCCTCTACCACCTTCGAGGGCATAGATCATAGTGTTGGTGAACTTTTAAGATCTTCATACAGAATCTTGCCCATTTCAGCATCTTCAAGTTCAGTAGCTGAGCAGCTGTGGTCTTTTGAGGAGCTGTGCTGCCCTGCTTTCTCATGTTCTTGTGTTTCTGTGTTGTTGTTTGTGCCTGTGTTGCTGTAAATGTCACTTCTGATTTTATTTGGGAATCTTCTTACTGGGCAGTTAGTTATCCCAGATGAAGGATTACCCAACTCCTGCACTACTTCATAGAACTTACATCTTTCATCTACAAAGGCCTGTTCTCAAATAAGATACACTGATACATACAAAGGTTTAGGACATCAGCATATTTTTTGGGATACCTAAATCAACACACATTAATCACCTCCATTTCTCCTGTGTTCCCTGGAAGCTCCTCTATGGTGCTGTAACCTCAGGCATACTCTTCTTTCCACACTGCCTAGATGTGAATGAGTGTGAGGACACCTCTATATGCCCAGCTTATGCCACCTGCACCAACACTGAAAACAGTTATTTCTGCACCTGTAAACGAGGATTTCAGTCCAGCAATGGGAAAAATTGGTTCAAGGGCCCAGGAGTGGCATGTGAAGGTGAGTAAATGTTGCCTCAAAACTCTCCCGAACTTGATAGAAAGATCAGGTGGGCACTGCTTGTGTAGTGGCTGACGGTACTCTCTCTTCCTCTCACCAGACACCCAAGCTTCCTTGATTTTCTGATCTTACTGCCTATACTTCATGAGTGCTAGGATTGTAGACATACACCCCCATACCTAGCTCTTCTTTGTTCTTATCTTGTCCTCCATTCATCCATAGATGCATCCAAGTGCACACGAGCCTCTGTACTTATTCCCTCAGTCCTAGCCTCTGCTTTCATTTGTCCCTCTCCCCACCCACAATCTATCCATCAACCTACACACCCACCCATCCATCCACCTATCCATCCACCCATCCACTCATCCTTTTGTTCACCGTCATCCATCCATCCATCCATCCATCCATCCATCCATCCATCCATCCATCCAGACACCAATCTACACACCTCCATGGCCTTTCCTCTCTTTTTCTTTTCTCTTTCCTTTTCTGACTTCTGCTGTTTGTAAAAGTTCACTAAGGCTTGTGCTCCAGGATTCAGCATCACCAAGAGAACAAGATGGAAGTATTTGATATTCTTAACATCTATCACAGTACTATTACATCCAGTCAACATGTCTACCACAGTTACAAGCACACAAGATTGCGGAGAGGGACCACAGGCCTCACCAAATAATGAACAAGGAGAATGTGGAATAGGAGATGGTATTTCAGCTCGTATGTCCAGGGTGAGAGTGATCTGTCATTTCAAACTTTTTTTTTACTGCGCAGATATTGATGAATGTATTCAAAGTCCATCACCTTGTGGTCCTTACTCCACTTGCACGAACATGCCAGGGAGATACCAGTGCAGCTGTGATCCCGGCTTCTCTTCTCCCACTGGAAACAACTGGGTCAGAGGAAGTAAGGGCCACTTCACGTGTAAAGGTGATGCTCTTGGGCACTGTGGAGTGGGTCTTTGGTGACCCACTACATGCCTCTCTGGATGTAGATGAGCTCTGTTCTTCACTCACCACGCCCCTCTGACTGTAGATGTTGACGAGTGTCAGACCGCTGGGATCTGCCCTGAACACTCCTTCTGCTCCAATTCTGTGGGAAGTTATGGCTGCACATGCCAGGATGGATTCATCTTCAATAACTCGACTTGTGAAGGTATGGCTATCTGAATTTCACCATTTTTCAAAATAATGTTGTCCCTGCTGGTGTTCAGGACTAAACTACATCACGATTCTTGTTTTGGCAAGTGTGTGTGTATGTCTTTCTCTCTCTCCCTCCTTCCTTCCCCCTCTGTCTGTCTGTCTGTCTGTTTGTCTCTCTCTCTGTGTTGTGTAGATGCACATACATGGAGATCAAAGGTCCACATTGATTCTTTTAGTCTCTCTCAATATATATAATATTTAATTTAATGTATTTGTTTGAGAGATAGGGGAATGGGAGAATGGGCCCATTTTGTTCTTCCTCACAGTGAGTTAAGTTTTATCTCCAACTCATCAGATGTGGATGAATGCATGAATTCTGGAACTTGCCCCTTGATATAACACTCTTGGAGGCTATTATTGTATGTGCGACTCCAGACTTGAATATAGTAGTACAGGCTCAAACTTCCACTTCCAGGTCTGGAAGCAATATGTAAAGGTCAGTGGAAATATCTACCAGGAACTGAAGTCTATGGCTATTTGAAAAGATGATAATAAGAGGTTTGAGGGCTGAGGAGATGGTTGAGTGTGTAAAGTTCTTGTGCAAGCCAGAGTTTGGATCCCCAGAACCTACATAGAAGCTGGACATGATAATGCATACTGTAATTTCACTGCTCTTATGGCAAGATGGGAGGTAGAGACAGGCATGGAAGGCAATGTACACATGATTAGTTGGACTCAGACTCTCACAGCATGTCCACCTAATCAAGAGTGTGGGTTGTACCCCAAACAGTGGCAGGCTGTATCAGATTTCCATGTACCCAGGTATTCCTCCACACAGTGATGTTCTGAGCAATGAAGGATGTTTTCAAGAATGTTGAGCTGTGGGGGGAGCTATAGAGATAGTTCAGTCAATAGTGTTTGCTATGCAAGCATTAGTACTTGACTTTGGATCCTCAGATACTATGTAAAAGCCAGAGGCTGTGGCAGGCTTCTGCAATCCCATTGTGCCTATAGTGAGAATTGAGGTGGAGTTAGAAGAATTTTCCAGAAGCTCATGGAACAGGTGGAGAGCAAAGGCTTACATCTGAAAGTTGTCCTTTGACTTCCACATGTGCCCTGTGCATGCACATATCCTCACTCTCACACATGCATTTGCACACATTGTTGTGTTGCCTTTTCTTGGGGAGATATGACTGGATACCTATTCACCCCCAGATAGTGCACTGAATGCAGACCAAGGAAACAATTCCACCCAAGTCTAGCTTAGTGGTTCAGTGAGCTTACAGTGGTCCTGATAGGAGCATGGGTGTGGAGTTGTCTACAGGAGCATGGGTGACTCAAAGGCAGCTGCACCACTGGAAAGCCTGTGCTAGCATAGCTGCTGACCCGCAGAAGCTGTGTCTCTGGAGCTCACTGCAGAGCTCACAGGCAGATTCGCTGGTCAGAGACTTTCTTCCTCAAGCAGTTCTTAGTCGTTATATCACCTTGAGGAGGGGTTTTGTAGCTCTTCTAAGTTTAGTAACTTCCTGAGTTGTGTGAGTTTTGGAGCCATATTTAGTTCGTGGCCTTCTTGTCTTTCTTCTGGAGTCTTAAGCAACCAATATTTCTTGAAATTTTTTTATTTATTTAAAATTAATTTATTTTTATTTTTATATTTTATAATTTATTTATTTATTTTTATTAATTAGTTTTGTACTCAGTGAAGGCACTCAAGTTGGTACCATTGTTAGGCTCATCCATGTCCTACTCCCTCCCCCTGGCCCCTCTCTATTGAGGTATATGGGTCATGCATTGTGGAGTTAGCCCACAGTTATGTGTAGGAGAAAAGTCTCTGCATATCATGACCCCGTGTGTGGCTCTGACATTCTTTTTGTCCCATCTTATGCAAAATTTCCCTGAGCCATGTTGGGTTCATTTTTGGTCTGCTTCAGTGATGAGGTGTTGGGGGCCTCTGGGTCTCTGGATATCTGATTTGGTAGGAGTTGATTGTTCTCTGCGTTGATCTCCTTCACCCTTGTTCTGGTACCCAGTTCGCCAAGAAAACAGCATCCTTGCTTGTTTCACCAATTGTTCTTAGTTTCAGCTGGGGCCATTTTGAGGTATGATGGGGTGGTTCTCTCCTTAGGATCTGCATCTATCTGAAAAAGAGAAGCAGATTCTCCAATGGAGAGTAAAGTTAGCACCAAACAAATGGGATAGCCCTTATTTTTTTTAATAGAGAATTTAATAGGTGTAAGCCCTCTTGTAGCCAATGATGGGTGGTGGCTTGATAATGGAGAGTGGGCTCATGTTTGGATATGGTTCTGACTTGTTTCCCAGCTCCAGCTATGGGTCCCGTTCCACTGAGGGGATCAATTAGCCAAATCAAGAGCAGTTGGTTTCCCACCATGGCTGTGTGCCACTATTGCACTTGTGAGCATCACGACAGGTTATTTGTTGCTAATTAGGTTAGACCATGAGTTGCTTGGATGGATATTGGTCATTTTCCCCCAGTCACCCATGTAGCACATCTGGCACTAGACGTATTAACAGTCTGGGGACTGACTCTCTTCTAGCTTCCAGCCATGTCATTCCATTTTATGTGTCAACTGCATATGGTGTCTTCAGCAGTAAGGACTTACCACTAACCTTTGGTGGGTCATCAAGTATTCTGATAGAAATCTGTCTTTCTTTTAGGAAACCTTGTAGGTATCTCTGATCAAAAGCTCATTGTGGATGATAGCCACCTGCTGGTACTGGTAGTTACAGTTCAGTGCCCACTAAGAAAAGGAAGAAAAAGATAACTAATATAAAAGAGTGTGTGTGTGTGTGTGTGTGTGTGTGTGTGTGTGTGTGCTGTGTGAGAGAGAGAGAGACAGACAGACAGAGAGAGAGAGAGAGAGAGAGAGAGAGAGAGAGAGAGGCTGTAGAAGATTAAGGTCAGTCTTCATCATACCCTCTCCAGCGTCTTGTGGCTCAGGTGTTCCCTCTAAGGGCCTGGTGAAGGTTCAACCATTTGGTCTGCCTTTTAGGATGTAGAATTTTATGATACCATTGCTGTTTGAGTCTAGATTTGTGTCTCCCACCCCACCCTTGCCCTTGCCTCCCTACCCACTCATCCTACTGTCTAGTCCTTGAGATTCTTGCTGGGTATGTCAGCATCTTGGGTAGATTCAGGTTAGGTGATGTAGATGAGTAGACTATGAGGCAATTTTCTTTCTGTGATTGGTCAAGTTCACTGAGAATGATCTGTTCCAGGTTCAACCATTTTTCCTCAAATTTCATCCTGTCATTTTTTTCTTACTGCTGTGTAGAATTCCATTGTGTAGATATACCACATCTCAATTATTCATTCTTCTAGTGATGGGCTTCTGGGTTGATTCCAGCTCTTAGCTATTATGAATTGAGCAGTTATAAACATAGTTGAGCAAATCTCTCTGGACTGTGGTTTAAAGGTTTTAGAGTACATATCCAGTAAGGGAATAACTGGGTCTGTTGGTAACTCTATAGTCAGCTTTTTCAGGAGTCTCCATATTGCTTTCCAAAGTGGTTGTACGATCTTACATTCCCACCAACAGTGGATGAATGTTCCTAATTCTCCACATTCTCACCAGCATTTATTTTCATTTGATTTTTTGATGTTTGCTATCCTTACTGGGGTAAGGTAGAATCTCATAGTTGTTTAAATTTGCATTTCCCTGATGATTAGGGATGATGAACATTTTCTTAAAAGTGCATTTGCCATTTGTATTTCTTCCTCTTAAGCTGCCTGTCCAGCTCTTTGCCCCATTTTGTGAGTGGGTTGTTTGACTTTTTATTGTTTAGGTTTTTGAGTTCTTTGTAGATTCTAGAGATTAGGCCTCTGTCACTTGGATAATCAGAAAATATTTTCTCCCATTCTGTAGGTAATCTATTGGCTTTGCTTATTGTATGCTTGTCTGTAAAGAAACTCTTCAGCTTCATGTGATCCCATTGGTTGAGTGACTGTTTAAGATTGTGAGCTACTGGGGTTTTGTTCAGGGAGTCTTTTTCCAATCCTACATCATGGAAAGTTCTACCTATATTTTCTTCCAGTAGTAACTGAGTTTCTGGTCTTATATTGAGGTCTTTGACCCATTTGGACTTGAGTGTAGTGCATGGTGAGATGTGAGTATCAAGTTTCAGCTTCCTGCATATTGTTATCCATTTTGTCCAGCCAGCATCATTTGTTGAAGATACTGTCTTTTTTCCAGCCTATATTGTTAGGGCCTTTGTCAGATATCAAGTAGCTATAGTTGCTTGACCAAAAGTCCTGGTCCTTAAGTCTGTTCCATTGGTCTATACTCCTGTTTTTATTCCAGTACCATGCTGTTTGTATTACTATGGCTTTGTAATATAGCTTTAGATCAGGTATGGTGAAGCCCCAGAGGTATTTCTTTTGCTGAGGATATGTTTGGATATGCGAGGCCTTCTGCATTTACATATGAAATTTGAGATAATTTTTTCTATCTCTGTGAAGAACAATGTTGGGATTTTAATTGGAATTGCATTAAATCTGTATATTGCCTTTGGTAGGACTGCCATCTTCACAATGTTAATTCTGCCTATCCAGGAGCATGGGAGGTCTTTCCACTTACTCAAGTCCTCCTCTATTTCTTTATTGAGTGTTTTCATGTTTCCGTTGTATAGATCTTTCACTTCCTTGGTTAATGTTATTCCAAGGTATTTTATTTTTTGTTGTTGTTATTGAAAATGGGACCATGTCCTTTATTTCTTTCTCTGTATCTTTGTCATTTGCATATAGAAAGGCTACTGATTTTTGTGCATTAATTTTGTATCCTGCTACTTTGCTATAGGAGTTAATCATCTTCAGGAGTTTTGGGATGGAGTCTCTCGGATTTCTTACGCATATAATCATGTCATCAGCAAATAGTGCTAACTTAACTTCTTCCTTTCCAAATTGAATTCCTTTTATTTCTTTCTCCTGTCTTATTGCTTGAGCTAGGACTTCCAGTACTATATTGAAGAGCAGGGGTGAGAGTGGACAATCCTGTCTTGTTCCTTAACTCAATGGAAATTCCTCTATTAAGTATTATTTGGGCCTTAGGAGCTTTGTATATTGCCTTTATTATGGTAAGATATGAACCAATCATGCCAATTCTCTCCAATGTTTTGATCATAAAGCCATGTTGTATTTTGTCAAAGGCCTTTTCTGCATCTATCAAAATGATCATGTGGTTTTTGTGTTTAACCTTGTTTATGTGGTATATTACATTGACAGATTTCCATATGTTGAACCACCCCTGTGTTCCTGGCATCAATCTCACTTGATCAAGGAGGATAATGCTTTTGATGTGTTGTTGGATTTAATTTGTGAGGTTTTTGTTCAGGATCTCTGCATCTAAGTTCATCAGGGAAATAGGCCAGTAGTTTTCTTTTCTTGTGGCATCTCTCCCTGGTTTTGGAATTAGGGTGATACTAGCTACATAGAAGGTGTTGGGGAGATTTCCTTTTCTCCAATTGTGTGGCACAGTTTGAGGAGACTGGTTTGCATTCTTCCATGAAGGTTTGATAGAATTCAGCTGAGAAGCCATCTGGTCCTGGATTCCTCTTTTTGGGGAGTTGTTAAAATTACTTTTTCAATGTCAATGAGTGTTATAGGTTCATTTAGGAGATTAATCTGCTCTGAGTTTAGCTTTGATAGATGGTGTGTGTCCAGGGATTTATCCATCTCCTCCACATTACCCAGTTTTTGGAGTAGAGGTTATTTAAATAAGACCTGATGATCCTCCCAATTTCACTTATGTCTGTTGTGATGTCTCCTCTTTCATTACTAATTTTGTTAATTTGAAGCATCTCTCTTTTTGCATGATCAAATTGGCCAGGGGTTTGTCAATCTTGTTTATTTTTTCAAAGAACCAGCTCTTGTTTCATCAATTTTCTTAGTTGTTTTATTAGTTTCCAGTTCATTAATTTCCGCTCTGATCTTAATTATGTCTTTCCTTCTGGAGCTTTTTGGGTTGTATTTTTCTTGCTTTTCTGGTGCCTTTAGGTGGATGGTTAGGTTATTGATTTGGGATCTCTCTGCCTTTGTTATGAAGTCCTTTAGTGCTATGAATTTTCCCCTGAGGACCACCTTCATTGAGTCCCATAAGTTTTGGTACAATGTGTTCTCATCATCACTCATTTCTAGAAATTTTGCAATTTCATTTTTTATTTCATCAGCTATCGATTTATAGTTTAAAAGTGTGCTGTTCAGTTTCCAGGCACTGATGGGATTCTTGGTGTGTCTTTTGTTGTTAATTTCTAGCAATATAGCATTGTGATCTGATATCATGCAAGGAATTATGTCAATCTTCTTAAGTATATTGAGGCAGGCTTTGTGACCCAGTATATGATCTATTTTAGAGAATGTTCCATGGGCTGCTGAGAAGAATGTGTAGTCTGTGGATTTGGGATGGAATGTTCTATAGATGTACGTGAGGTCTAAGTGATCTATGGTTTTATTGAGCTCTCTTACTTCCCTGTTGAGTTTCTGTTTGGAAAATCTATGACTGATAATGGTGTATTGAAGTCCCCAAGTATTATGGTGTTGGTGGTTATTTTTGTTTTATTGTCAAGTGGGTTTTGCCTTATGAACTGTGGTGCCCCTGTGTTTGGTGCATAAAGAATTATGATTGTGATATCCTCTTGATGGATCATTTCCTTGATATGTAGGAAATGGCCTTCTTTGTCTTTTTTGATTATTTTTGGTTTGAAGTGAGTTTTATCTGATATTAATATAGCTACGCCTGCTTGTTTCTTATTCCCATTTGCTTGGAATATTGTTTTCAACCCTTTTACCCTGAGGAGGAGTCTGTCTTTAGTGGTGTGTCAGGTTTCTTGAAGACAACAGATTGAGGGGTCTAATTTTCTGATCAATCCTGTTAGCTTGTGTCTTTTGATGAATGAATTAAGGCCATTAATATTTAGGGTAATGACTGTGAGATTTGATTTGATCCCTGCCATATTGTGTTGGTATATGTGGTTTGGTGTTTTTTTGGACTTTGAAGTTTTTTGTGTCTTCTCTGAGTTTGGTTATTGTGATCTGCTTCTTGTAGGCATTTGAGTTTTATTATTTGATTCTTCTGTGTGGAGAATTTCCTGAAATACTCTCTGTTGGCTTGGTTTTGTGTTCATAGAATTGTAAAGCTGAGTTTTGTCATGGAAAATTTTTCTTTTACTGTCTATTGTGAGGGATACTTTTGCTGGGTAGAGTAATTTGGATTGGAAGCCATAGGTTCTTAGACTTTGCAGTGTCCATTTTAGGTCCTTCTGGCTTTCAGGGTTCCTATTGAGAAGTCTGAAGTAATTCTGATGGGGTTACCTTTCAAAGTGATGTGCTCTTTTTCCCTAGCTGCTGTTAGTATTTTCCTTTTGGTGTCAGTGTTTAGAGTGTTAATGACAATATATCTTGGAGCATTTCTCCTTTGGTCCAGTCAGTTTGGAGTTCTGTTAGCTTCTTGTATCTTGATGGGCCTTTCTTTTGAGAGAGTGGGAAAGTTTTCTTCAATTATATTTTTTAAATAAGTTCTCCATGCCTTTGTTCTGAATTTCTTCTCCTTCTGGTATTCAAGTGATCCTGATATTAGGATGTTTAAGGGTATCCCACAATTCCCTCATGTTCTGTTCACAGAAACTTTTGAACTTATTGAAACTTTTGAACTCTCAAACTGATTCTTCCATCTTGTCTTCCAGATCAGGGTTTATATCCTCCATATGGCTGACTCTATTCTTGAGAGCTTCTAGAGGGTTTTGGACTTGTTCAAGTAGGTTTGCATTTTCTACTACTTTTCTGTGTATAGTTTCCATTCTTCTCTCTAGTTCCCTTTTCACATCATTTTCTGATTTTCTTGTTGCTTCTTGGAATTCATCCTTGTATTTCTTTATGTCTTCATTTAGCATTGCCAACTGATTTTTGAGATTCTTCTTTTTTGCACTCTCCTTCATATCTCTTAACTGTCTTTGAATTCCTTCTATTTTATTACCTATTAGGTCTAGTCTAGTGATGGCAGCATCCACACAATTATCGGTTCTTTGTTGTTTTTCTATAAGTTCTACCAGTAGCTTGGTCAGGGTTGTGTTGCTCATAGCTTCATTTTGGTGTTCTTATCCTAACAACTCATCTACGTTTTGATTAGAAATGTTCATTGAAGGACTGGGTGATCTAACTGGATTTTCTTGCATTTGATTTTTCTTGTTATTTCTTTTGTGCTGTGGTCTGCCCATCACAGTGTATGGGCAGGGAGAGTAGGACTGTGGTCTCCATGGGAGGGGGAAAGGGTGCCTCTTGGGAGAGCTGGCCTGGGCTAGCCATCAGGCAAGCAGATGGGCTGAGTGGTCTTGAGCTAACACATAGGTGGGTGGATCAGCCTGAACTGAAACACAGTGCGAAGCTGAAGCAGCCTGAGGCAGATGCCAAGCAGTCTGAGTTCTCACTTGGCACAATGCCAAAGCTGCCTGAGCTCCTGCATGGCAAGGGTGCCAAAGCTGCCTGAGCTCTCACATGGTGATGTGCGAAAGCTGCCTGCACTGGTGCTTGGAGGGACACTGAAGCACCAAGCAGCAAAGTAGTGTAAGTTCGTGTGTGGTGGAACACTGGGACCAGAAGCAGTCTGAGCTCAGCCGCAACAGGACAATGGTGGTCAGCTGGTGGCAGACAGGGAGGGGCTGGCACCTGCGCTGGCGTAGGTGGACAGGCAGAATAAGCCTGAGCTCTCATGGGCAGGTGGATGGGCCTGCACTCACCCTTGAATGGGCAGGGACTGGAGCAGTAAGTAAGCAAGTGGGCTGATGAGGCTAAGCTTGCACAAGCAGGGATCAGTGGGGCACGTGTGTGGCAGGCAAATGGATGGAAGGAGCCTGAGCTCCTGTAGGCCAGCAGGCGGATCCTGCCCAAGGTCACATGTGGGCAGGGGTACCAGGGCAATCGCCCCTGTGCAGTGAGGCAAGTGGAACTATGTTAGCCTGGGACCCTTTCCTGCAGTAAGTGCAGGGGTATCCTGAAGCTGGGACTGTGGGCACGGCTGCTGCTTAGGGTTACTGGGGGACTGGTGGGCTACCTGTGAGTGAGGGAATCAGCGATTCCCTGTCTTTTCCCTTCTGTGCCCTCCCACTGGCAATGTATTAGAGCTTGCTCTCCCCTAAAAGACCCAGTGAACCCTTAATGCCTTGCCTTTCTTCCCTGGGGATGTGCGGTGCAGTTAGGGGGCCGCCATCTTGGCCAGAAGTCTCACAATGTATATTTCAATTTAGAACTTCCTAACAGAGTCACTCCAGGATGGAATGTTTCAATTTGGAGGAAATTTCTATATGACACAGACATATCATATACACATATGACACACACACACACCACACATGATACACACACATTGTACTCACACACACCAAAATGATGGTGACATAGGACCCAAGGAAGTTGGCTGATATCAGTCAGTGCAATCTCCCTAGCCTTCATTCTTTTGACTAATACAGACTTTTTGTTTAGATGTGGATGAGTGTTCCAAGATCTCAACTCTCTGTGGTCCTACTTCCATTTGTACTAACACCCTGGGATCCTACACCTGTTCCTGCCTTCCTGGATATGAGATGGAAATATTTCAGATCCTTGGTTACACAGTGGATATTATATGTATAGGTAATTTTCCCAGCCAAGAATTTGTTAATGTACATACAGGTAATTCTCCCCAGCCACACCAAGGATTTGTCAATGGATATTAAATGATTCAGAAGTGTAGAGGTTTACTACAGTGACCATTTCTTTTTGCTCACAATAGTATTGCTTTGTGTTTACTGATTTAGTTTCTGCCATCTGTGTGTTCTTCTCACAGTAATAGTAGGATTCCTCATAGCATGGCTTCTGGTTTCCAAGAAAAACCTCCAAGAGGCAGAACCTTCCAATCTCTTTACAGTTTGGGCTTGGGAAATTCAGAGCATTACTTACACTGCATTCTATTGTTGTAGTTAAGGACCATTTTAGACACAAAGGGAAACAAGCACCCCCATCTCACTGAAGGGAAGTAACACATGCCTTCAGGAAATGGAGGGATAGATGGAGACTGTCTATGGAGTATGTTCCACACAGTGGATGCCATTGTATATTCTGTAATCTCCAAGGGAGAAATGATCATTTCATTGAAAATTTCATATTTCTTTTTTTTAAATGCGTGTATGCACACATGTGTGTTTGTATGTACATGCATGTGTATGTTAATGTGGAGGCCAGAGGAGAGCTTCATGTTTCACTCTTTACCTTTGTTGAGATAGGATCTCTCATGGGTCTGGAGTCCACTGATTATGTAAGACTGCCTGGCTGGTGAGCCCCAGGGATCCTCCTATCTCTACCTCTCCAGTTCTGGGATCATATTTACACACCACTATGCCTGAGTTTTTATGTGGATTCTTGAGGTCAAATTCAGTTTCTCAATGTACAGCAAGCACTTAGTCATCTCCCCAGTCCTTATACCCATTCTGTACTGTGCAGATATTGATGAGTGCAAAGACAAGTGCCCCTTCAATTCAACATGCACCAACACTCCAGGGGGCTACTTCTGCACCTGCCACCCTGGCTTTGAACCAAGCAATGGGCAGCTGAATTTCACAGACCTAGAAGTGGAATGTAGAGGTGAGCAGAGGGTGTCCAGGGGATAGTTTGGGAAATACCCTTATCCTTGTTCTCCTAAGTTTCTTAATGTCCTTGAATTCTTCCCAGATGCTGATGAATGCCTCCAAGATCCATCAACATGTGGTCAAAATTCTGTCTGCACCAATGTTCCAGGCTCCTACAGCTGCGACTGCCTCGCAGGCTTCAAACCACACCCAGAAGGCTCCCATAGATATGGCAATTTCAGCTGCAAAAGTAATAATCCCTTCATGTGTTAGATAATCTGTGTCTTGCTTTTTGAAAAAAATATTTTATTTATTTATTTGAGAGATAGAGGAAGAGAAAGAAGCAGATAGATGAGAGAGAGAGAGAGAGGGAGAAAGGGAGAGAGAGAGAGAGAGAGAGAGAAAGAGAAAGTGGGCATGCTAGGGCCTCTAGCCACTGAAAACTAACTCCAAATACATGTGCCACCTTGTGCATCTGGCTTATGTAGGTACTGGGTAATCAAACCTGGGTTTGCTGGATTTGCAGACAAGCACCTTAAACACTAAGCAATCTCTCCAGTCCTAATTAAAAATATTTTATTTTTATTTATATTTGAGAGAGAAAGAGGGAGGGGAGAGCGAGAGCAAGAGCGAGAGTGAGAGAGAGAGAGGAAGGGAGAGAGAGAGAGGGAGGGAGAGAGAGAATGGGCATGCCAGGACCTTCAGCTGCTGCAAATGAACTTCAGAAGCATGTGATGTGTTACCTTGTGTATCTGGTTTATGTGGGTTCTGAGGAATCAAACCTGGATCCTTCAGCTTTGCAGGTTAGTGCCTTAACTGCTAAGCTATCCCTTAAGCTCCCTTATTTTTTTATTTAGTAAAATAGTCATTCTATCTGAAACCTAGATCCTCTTCTTCACTCTATCCATGTATTTCTTTCCTACCTAAATATATAATTTATTTTATTTTATTTATTTTTTTCAAGGTAGGGTCTTGGTCTAGCCCTGGCTGACTCAGAGTTTCTCAGGGTGGCCTTAAACTCATGGCAGATCTACCTTTGCCTCTCAATTTCTGGGATTAGAGGCATGTGCCATCATGCCCAGCTATTTTTATTTATTGAGTGGAGGGGAAGGGAGAGAGAATAGGCATGCCAGGGCCTCTAGCCACTGCAAATGAATTCCGGATGCATGTACCACCTTGTGCATCTGGCTCACATGGATACTAGGGAATCGAACCTGGGTCCTTAGGCTTCCCAGGAAATGCCTTAACTGCTAAGCTATCTCTCCAGCCACATATGTATAATATTTTTGAGGCAAATGAACTCCAGATGCATGCGCCCCTTTGTGTGCATGTGCGACCTTGCATCACTGTGCATCTGGCTTACATGGAACCTGGAAAGTCAAACATGAGTCCTTGAGCTTCTCAGGTCAGCACTTTAGCTGCTAAGCCATTTCTCCAGCCCCCTCAATTATATTTTGATTGATTTATTCATAAATTAATTTGTTAAGTAAAATTTGGATCAACTTTTTTTTTTTGAGACAAGGTCACATGTATCCCTGGCTGGCTTTGAACTTGCTATGCAGCAAAGGCTTATCTTGAACTTCTGATCCTCCCTACTGCCACCTTCTGAGGATGACAGGCCTGCACCCCAATGCCTGGTTGATGTGATCCGATGGCACTGAGCCCAGGGCTGTATGTATACTAGGCAAGCATTCTACAAGACCAAGGTACAGCCTAGCCCTGGATCAGCTATTTTTAATTTTTATTTTTTTTCTCAATTTTTACTAACATTTCCATGATTATAAAATATATCCCATGGTAATACCCTCCCTTCTCCCCCACTTTTCCCTTTGAGATTCCATTCTCTATCATATCCCCTCCCCATCTCAATCAGTCTCTCTTTTATTTTGATATCATGATCTTTTCCTCCTCTTATGATGGTCTTGTGTAGGTAGTGTCAGGCACTGTGAAGTCATGGATATCCAGGCCATTTGTGTCTGGAGGAGCACGTTGTAAGGAGCCCTTCCCTTCCTTTGGCTCTTACATTCTTTCCGCCACCTCTTCTGCATTAGACCCTGAGCCTTGGAAGTTGTCCTCGAGAAGTTACTCAGTACTCCAGTCACTTCTTTCCAGCGTTATGATACCTTCTGAGTCATCCCAAGGTCACT
The DNA here is from genome assembly GCF_020740685.1 of Jaculus jaculus. Lineage (NCBI taxonomy): Eukaryota > Metazoa > Chordata > Mammalia > Rodentia > Dipodidae > Jaculus > Jaculus jaculus. Next base: position 38,285,321 of record NC_059116.1, read on the forward strand.
GCCATCTGAAAAGAGAAGATTCTTTACCCAAAGTGAGAGTAGCATTAATATAAGGGTATGAATATTAAGAGAAGTGCTTACTGGGCAGTTTGATAAGCATAATATATACATTTTTCCAGACATTAGCAGATGTTACACCCCTAGGGCTCATGACTATCCCTGTTTTAAGTTTTCAGTATCAGTGATGTATTCCCCCCCATGGAGCAGGCCTCCAGTCCAATTACAGGGCAGTTGGTTTCCACCATGACAGATGTGCCACTGTTGCACCCGTTGGCTCATTTGGCCTGGCTGGTCAATTATAAGGCTTGCAGTGTCCACTGTTGATTTTCTTCACTGGTGGTATCTCTTTCTCCCTTTGAACTACATGTAGAATGGCTTCTTCCAGCTTTCTGTCAGCTGGTCTACATGGAGGAAGTTATCAGCTCAGTTCCAGCAGGATTTCTCAGTGGCCTTGCAGTCCAAGTATGTGGAGTCTTCAGCAATAGGGTCTTACCATCTATTCCTGGTGGGGAACCAAAGGCCTTAGCAATGGCCTATAATGTTTTGGGGGCATCAGGGACCTCCCTGGCCACTGGAGGTATCCCATCCCTGGCACTGAGAATTTTCTAACCATAATCTATGGCTCCTGAGTGTTCTATTGTCCAAAACCAGAGGATTCCATATGATTTATTTGCATCCTCTTAGATTTTGAATAGCCCTCCCTCCACCATTGCTTTACTCAGTCTCTTCCCCTGACCTCACTTTGGGCCTTTACACCCAAGGAAGGGAGGAGGGTTCTTAATAGGTTGGTATTGTATATAGGTAAGTAGAAGAATAGATTAATGGGGGTCTAAAGGCCCAAAGTGGATCAGCTATTAATCACTAATTAAAAGCCCTGGCACTAGGTTTGAATACATCTGGATGGGGTGTTCATGGTACCTATTTCTGTATAGATTAAAGTCTATGTAAGGGTCTAGACTGTTAATAATAACAACCCAACTCTTAATAACCATGCCAAAAGCAACAATTGAAGAAATTATTGTGTGGGCTGGTGAGATAGCACAGTGGGTGAAGGGCTTGCCTGCAAGCATGAGGACCTGAAGTTGGATCCATAGAATTCACATAAAAGGTAGGCATGGGGGAGTGTGCCTGAATCCCAGTGCTGATGAGGTAGAGACCGGAGGATCCCTGGGGCTTGATGGTCAGCCAGTCTAGCCTAATTGGTGAGCTTCAGGCCAATAAGAGACACTGTCTTGAAAAAGGAAGGTAGATAACATTCCTGAGGACTGTCACCTGGGATTGTCCTCAGGCCTCCACATGCATGAGCTCACAGGCACACTCACATCTGCACATACATGCATCCCACATACATACATATACACTAAAACTACAATGTCACTAACATTTTTAATAAATTGTGAACAAATAATTTTGATGTACAGACTTCTGTTTTGTCCTTTATTTATTTGTTTATTTTGTTTTTTTTTGAGGTAGGGTTTCACTGTAGTCCAGGCTGACCTGGAATTCACTATGTTGTCTCAGGGTGGCCTTGAACTCACAGTGATCCTCTTACCTCTGCCTCTCGAGTGCTGGGATTAAAGTCCTGCGCCACCACACCTGGCTATTTTGTCTTTTTGAGACGCAGTTCAGAGCTAAGGCTGAGTTTGAACTCATTTAGAGGCAAAGATGAACTTGAACTCTTGATCTACCTGCCTCCACCTCCTTAGTGCTGGGATTACAGGTGTGCACTACCACATCCAGCTGGAAGTGTAACTTTGAAGGAGGAGTAGGAATTATCCAGATGAAGAGCATAAATCAGGGTTGGGGAGATGCTCAGTGGTTAAAGGTGCTTGCTCTGCAAGTCTGAGGACTGGAGTCTGGCTCTCCAGCACCTGCATACACTGTGATTCAAGTCATGCACACATCTATAATTCCAATGTGCCTGTGCCCATAGAAACAGAGTCAGGAACATTCTGAAGCTTATGGGCCAGCTAGTATGGGGTTCACAGTGTCAAAACAAGATGGACCCTCTCCCAGAACAAGGTGGAAGGTGAGGACTGACACTGCGAAGTTGTCCTCTGTCCTCCACATGTGCACCATGGCACGGTATGTCCCTGCACACAGCCACATACTCGCCCCCCCCGCCCACCTAGAAAGAGCAGAGATAGCATTAGTCCAGGTTTTTGCTGTGCAAAGCTCCTGAGGAGCGAGAACAAGGCAGAAGTAATATTGGATGTGTCTGATGAGGGGACAGAGGTCGGACCTTTCAGAGTATTGAATGCCATGGAAAGAATCATCTTTTCCACCTCAAGAGCAACAGGGAACCATGGAGGGCTTGAACATTTAAATAATGGGTTAAAATATTTTTGGGTAATGGGCAGAAGGCTCAGTGGGTGAGGTGCTTGCCATGCAAGCATGAGAACCTGAGTTCAGATACTCAGCACCCATGTAAGAACCACATGTGGTAGGTGCAGGCCTCCAGTCCCTGTGCAGGGAAGGTGAAAATAGGTGGATCCCTAGGGCTCACGCGCTCACTTGTCTAACTGAATTAGTGAGCTCCAGATCAGTGAGAGACTCTATCCCCAAAATGAATGGAGAAAGATTGAGGAAGACACCTGACATTGACCTCTGGCCTCCACATACATGTGCATCCACATGTATGTGAACTTGCTTATACATGTGACCACACATGTATCAAACACACATACATAGAAAAATTATTTTTCAAGTTTGCATATAAAGTAATGGATTTAATTATGATTTTTCATGTCTCCATATAATTATACTTTGTTTTTATACATCCCCATTTCCCACTGCCTTCCCCATCTCCACCCTCAGCCTTCCTGTATTCCCCAGATCCCTCTTTCAAGTCCCCTTTTACTCCCTAGCAGGCCATCTTCCTGTTTCCATTAGTCTCTTTTCCCTCCCTCCTATCCCTGGAGATTTCTTCCTCCTCTCTCATGATTCCCTTTCTACATTCTGGAAACACACACACACACAGACACAGACACACACACACACACACACACACACACACACAGTTTAAATCTAGAGTCTAGATAACAGACAAAATGTGACAATAATGGATTTCTTGTTACATTTGAATATATATGTATGTATGTATGTGTATGTATATGTATATGTATATATATATATATATATATATGTATATGTATATATATATATATATATATATATATATATACACACACACACACACATGAATATATATATGTATTCTAAATACCTGTAAAATGAAAATATATCAAGATCCCAACATACAAATGACATATCCTTAATATCATTGCGACTCTTTTTTAAAAAATTTATTTGAGAGCGACAGACAGAGAGAGAAAGAGGCAGAGAGAGAGAAGAGTGGGCATGCCAGGGCTTCCAGCCACTGCAAATGAACTCCAGATGTGTTCGCCCTCTTGTGCATCTGGCTAATGTGGGTCCTGGGGAATTGAGCCTTGAGCTAGGGTCCTTAGGCTTCACAGGCAAGTGCTTAACTGCTAAGCAATCTCTCCAGCCCTCAATGAATTTCTTGAATACTCCTTCCCCACTCTTTCTGTTCTTTCCTCACAAGTAATTACATGGAAACTTGTGTTCATTATTCTCCTACTTAAAAAAAAACAAAACATTCCCAGCTGGGCATGGTGGTGCATGCCTTTAATTCCAGCGCTTGGGAGGTAGAGGTAGGAGGATCACCTTGAGTTCGAGGCCACCCTGAGACTACATAGTGAATTCCAGGTCAGCCTGGGCTAGAGTGAGACCCCACCTCGAGAAACCAAAACCAACCAACCAAAAAAAATTCCCTCTAATATGTGGCATCTTGCTTAGCTTTGCCTGTATTTGTAGTTTTGCGTCAGTGCCTAGTACTTTGTATAGCTTTCTCTGGCTTGCTTATGTCAAGGATGTCAAGTCTCTTACAGCTCCTCATTTGTTGTGTGTGCTTACCTCACACATATTCCCTGCTGTGTACTACTCCCATAGCTCGATGTTAACAAGGAGGATGATGAAGATAGGCTTGCCTTGTAACTGTATCTTGCTGTGTTTACAATTTGCTGCGGTTGATTTTGTTTCTCCCTAGGGGTTCCCTTCAAGTGTAAGGAAGATGTGGTGCCCCACAGTGAGCAGGTTCAGCAGTGCCATGCAGGAGCCACCACACAGCCTGAATATGTAAGCACTACAAGCTTTCTTAGTTCATGCTTCCCAAGAAGCCTCTTGGTTATGATACTGCTTTTTCAGTCTTAACACAATAAAGCAATAAGGGGTAGGGGGAATGGCTCCGTGGTTAAAAGTGCTTGATGCCCAGGGTTGATGACCAGCTTTTAGATCCCCAGAACCCACGTAAAGCTGGATGCAGTGATCCACCTGTCTGTGATTCTAATGTATCTACAGAGGTGGGAGGTGGAGTCAGGAGAATCCTAAGCCTGGGGGCCAGCTAGTCTGGGGTGTGCAGTAGAGACAGGGGAAACCTGAACCTTAGGGACCAGCTAGTCTGGTGATTGCAGTGGAGTCAAGAGAATCCTGAAGCTTGGGGGCCAGCTAGTCTGGTGTTTGCAGTGGAGTCAGGAGAATTCTGAAGCTTGGGGGCCAGCTAGTCTGGTGTTTGCAGTGGAGTCAGGAGAATCCTGAAGCTTGGGGCCGGCTAGTCTGCTGTTTGCAGTGGAGTCAGGAGAATCCAAAGCTTGGGGGCAGCTAGTCTGGTGTTTGCAATGGAGTCAGGAGAATCATGAAGCTTGGGGGACAGCTAGTCTGGTGTTTGCAGTGGAATCAGAAGAAATCAAAAGAATGGGGCCAGCTAGTCTGGTGTTTGCACTGGAGTCAGAAGAATCCTGGAGCTTGAGAGCCAGCTAGTCTGGTGTTTGCAGTGGAGTAATGAGAATTCTGAAGATTGGGGGCCAGCTAGTCTGGTGTTTGCAGTAGAGTCAGGAGAATCCTTAGCTTCCAGGCCAGCTAGTCCAGTGTTTGCAGTGGAGTCAGGAGAATCCTAAGCTTGCAGGCCAGCTAGCCTGGTGTTTGCAGTGGAGTAAGGAGAAAGCTAAAGCTTGGGGGCCAGCTAGTCTGTTGATTGCTGTGGAGTCAGGAGAATTTGAAGCTTGAGAGCCAGCTAGTCTGGTGTTTGCAGTGGGGTAATGAGAATTCTGAAGATTGGGGGCCAGCTAGTCTGGTGTATGCAGTGGAGTCAGGAGAATCCTGAAGCTTGGGGGCAGCTAGTCTGGCATTTGCAGTGGAGTCAGGAGAATTTGAAGCTTGGGGGCCAGCTAGTCTGGTGTTTGCAGTGGAATCAGGAGAATCGGGAAGCTTGGGGGCAGCTAGTCTGGTGTTTGCAGTGGAGTCAGGAGAATCCTAAGCTTGGGGGCAGCTAGTCTGGTGTTTGCAGCGGAGTCAGGAGAATCCTAAAGCTTGGGGGCCAGCTAGTCTGGTGTTTGCAGTGACTCAGGAGAAACCTAAACTTGGGGGCCAGCTAGTCCGTTGTTTGCCGTAGAGTCAGGAGAATCCTGAAGCTTGGGGGCAGCTAGTCTGGTGTTTGCAGTGGCACAACAAGAGGCTTTGTCTGAAATGACGTGGAATACGTACACCCCGAGCTTTTCCTGTGACCAGCAAATGCATGATATCGTATGCACACAATTACTCCTCTTCTGTCTCACACAGGCACACCACACAACTATTGCAACATGTCAAACATGTCTTTGGCTTCAATCAGATCCAACTCTTTTCTCTCCTCCTCCTCATAGTTGCTACAGATTTACACTCCCACCACTTGTTCCTGCCATATTCTTATTAGCACTTGTAATTTTTTATTATATCCATTCTCACTAGGTGAGGTGGATTCTCAATGTAGTTTTGAAATACTTTTCCTTGATGGCTTAGAACTCTGAGCATTTTTTCATGTAATTATTGGCCATTTAAAAATATTTATTTATTTGCAAGGAGGTATGGAGGCTGGGAGGGAGAGAGAGAAAGAGAGAGAAAAGAATGAATGATGAATGGGCATTTCAAGGCCTCTGTGCTATTGCTAACAAACTCCAGACACATGCACCATTTTGTAAATTGGCTTTACATGGACACTTGGGAATCCAATCTGGGATGGCTGGTTTTGGTAACAAGTACCTGTAACTGCTGATCCATCTTTCTAGCCCATGTTGGCCATTTTGCCCCCTTTCCTTTCTTGGCTATTTATGATCTTTCTTTTGCAAACTGTCTTTTCATTTCATTTACATAGTTATTTTTTATAAACATGTAATAATTGTGCACATTAAACGGGTATAGTCAGATATTTTAACATGGGTGTGTTGCAATTTTCTGGGATAAAACACCCAACCAGAAGCAGCTCATAGGAGGAAAGGATTTATTTCAGCTTTGAGGGGAAGCTTCATAATGGTGGGAAAGCATGGAGGAACAGACAGCCAGGCACCACATCTTGTCAGAGGAGCTGTAAGGAGGCAGGAAGAGTGAGATAGCTGGCACTGACAGGCTGTGCTGGACTATATAATCCCAAGGTCCACCCCCCAGTGACACGCCTCCTCCAAGGCCCCACTTCCCAAAGGCTCCACCAGCTGAGGATTAAGTGTGGGGCTTCATCACAAACACATGAGGCTATGAGCAGCATTTTACATTCAGACAACCACAGGTGTGCAGATCAAATTAGTGATTGTACCATTTCTCCTTGTCCTTTCTTTTTTCATGTGTACTTGTGATTGTTTTGCATGCCTGTGTGCATGAATGTTCATATGTGCGTGAGTGCACATGAGTATGGAAACCAGAAGTCAGTGTTAGCTGTCTTACTTGATCATTCTGTACCTTACTTTTTAAGAGAGGGTCTCTCAGCAAACCTGGAGATCACTGAATTGGCTAAATTATTTACAAAGTAACCCTGGGCATCCTCTTGTATCTGTCTTCCCAGAGTATGTTCTGGGATCCAAACTCAGGTCTTCATGCTTGCATAGCAAGCACTTTACTGCCTAAGCCATTTCCTCAGACCCTTTCTTCATATCTGGAGTCTTCATGTCTCTTGGTTATTAATAACATAATAGTAGGTTAATGGAATTATAGTCTTGCTGCTGGATCATGGTGTACCAGAACTTACTTTCCCTGTCTAATATGTTTTAGTACCTGCTAGCGAACCTCTGTGTCCCCTATCCACAATCCTTCTCAGCCTTTAGTGAAATTAAGTCCTTCTGATGCTTATTTACTTCCTCGAGAATTTAGACTCAGGAATTTGGACCGTCCATCTGGTAGTTTTGATGGCCACATTGTCAGTTATATGGCTCACAGGCAGGCTCACTCACTGGTGCTCTTTCTTCTGGAACACAGGTGTCCTTCTGTGCGCTAGTCAGTGCCACTTTCAACATTCTGGATGGTGTCTGTGAAAACAAAACCACTGCAGTTTCCCTACAGGTAAGGACGGAATCTTTGTCATTGTGTCTGAGTATTGAACACCTTCAGGATGCATTGGGCGTGTAAAGCTTCTTTGCTTCTGCAGGGTTGCGAGTACATATTTAATTTATTGCAGTTGTAACCTAAAAACATGAACTACATTCAAATAACCTTTTTAGCATTTTGGTATGCAGTTCTGGGAGTTTTATTACAAAAATAGATTAGTGGACTCAACATTCTGTCTAAGACACATAGCTTCAGTGTGTGTGTGTGTGTGTGAATGAATGCATGAGTTTGTGTATGCATGTGTATGTGTATGTGCATGGAGGCCCAAGGACAATCTTGGGTGTTGCTCCTCTCAGACATTAGTCACCTTTGCAAAATTTTATTATTTATTTATTTATTTATTTATTAGAGAAAGAGAAAGAGAGCTCTTGCCACTGCAAATGATCTAGCTGCATACGTTATAGGTACTAGAGAATCAAACCTGGGCCATCAGGCTTCATAGGCAAGTACTTCCAAGTACTGAGCAATCTCTCCAGTCCACCAGTTTTAAGACAGGGTCTCTCACTGGCCCAGAGTTCACCAGTTAGTATAGCCTAGCTTTCCATTGAGTCCCAGGGCTCCTCCTGTTGTCATCTCCCCACAGTTGGAGTTACAGGAGCACACTATGCCCAAATTTTCTCACATGGGTTCTGGGGCTTGAACTCAGATCCCCAAGCTTGCAAGGCAAACACTTTACTAAGCCATCTTGCCAGGACACATTTTTACTACCTAAATGTGCATGTTTACATGTGCACATATGTACATACAGTGAAGTCACTGACTGAGCAAAAACTATGAGACAGCTGGGGGATTAAATAAGGATTCAGTCTTTGGTATTGGATTGCCAAAGTCCAGATCTTGGAAGTTCTGCCTACTAAAACAGGATTCCTTGTTCCTCCATCTCCACAGAGATAACAATTGACTCTTAAGTTTATGGATACAGTCCCTGTAGTAAACAAGCTGACACACATATGTATATATATATATATATATATATATATATATATATATATATATATATATATATATACATACATACACATATATGTATATTTTAGCTTATGTGTGCTTTAACAATATTTGATTTGTAAGTGTATAGTATTTTTATTCTTATGCACCAGAAAAGATAGAATAAATGCAATTTTCTTGACAGCAGAACTCAGGGTCCTTTTCTTGGTAATTCATGCAGGAACAGCTTTGCATGGTAACACAGGTAAGTCTTCTACCATAGTCTGTTTTAACCTCATATGATTGGATTTCATCTTCATTTGTTCATCCAACTGGCTGTTAACATAGTATTTTCAAAAACAATCTTAAAATGTCACCATTGGGAAAATTCTACATCATTTTCAAGTATTTCTGAAAGGATGAATTCATGGAAAGGAAATTGCTATGTCAAAGGGCATGTGAAAGATAAGCTATTATAGATTTCAGTTTACTATACTCTCTAAAGACAATTTAAAGTTTATTCCTAAAGGGAATGCACCAATCAGAAAAAGGAGGCTTAATGGATGTCCCCTTTGGTTCTGTTTTTTTTTTTTAATTGTTGTTGTTGTTTGCTTTATTGAAGTATGGTTTCACTCTAGCCTAGGCTGACATAGAATTCACTATGTAGTCTCAGGGTGGCCTTGAACTCACAATAGTCCTCCTATCTCTGCCTCCAAAGTGCTGAGATAAAAGGTGTGTACCACCATGCCTGGCTCTGTTTTTTTTTTTTCTTTTTTGAGGTAGGGTCTCACTCTTTCCCAGGGTGACTTGGAGTTCACTCTGTAGTTTTAGACTGGCCTCCAGCTCATAGCTATCCTCCTACTTCTGCCTCCTGAGTGCTGGGATTAAAGGTGAGTACCATCATGTCTGAGAGCTATGGATGGCCTTGGACTTTCAGCCTCCTGGCTTTGCTTGAGTGCTGTGTTTGGAGGAGTGTACTATCACACCTGGTTGCCTGACTCTCCTTTGGCTTCATTCTTATCCTACTCTTCTGATGAGAGAACAGACATAGATTATTTCATTAACCAGAGGAAGGGAAGAGGAAAAGTAAATGAAGAAGTGATAGAGACAAACAGGGAAAGTAAATAAGAACAAATATTTCCTTTTCGAAAACTTTATGTGTGTGATGTGTGTATGTGTGTGCATGTGTATTTGTATGTGTGAGCATAGGTGCATGCATGCATGAAACAGGTGTGGAGGTCAGAGATCAACACTGGGTGTTGATCCTCGCCTTCCACCTTGTTTAAGGCATATGCCAGGCTAGCTGGCTTGTAAGCTTCCTGGGGATTCTCATGTCTTTGTCTCAATCTTGCCTTAGGAGGGCAGAAATTAGATAAGCACCATTGCACACAACTTTCTGTGGGTTCTGAGGATCTAAAATCAAGGCTCTACACTTGAGGAGCAAGTACTCTACCCACTGAAAAATCTCACTAACCCTTAAAGAATATTTTCTTTCCTGCAGAGTACAGTGGACAGCTTCTCTTCAGTACTGGAAAACACATCCACCTGGACCCAATTCAGCAAGGAGGAGAGTTCCACGCTGGCCAGGGTCTTGCTGGACAGTGTAGAAAGCACCACATTAGCAGCTCTTCTGAGACCCTCGGAGAATGCCAGTCAGACTATCCAGACAGAGTATTTAGGTAACATACACCATTCGGGATAGCATGATTAGGGGGTAACCTTGCAGGGGTATTCTCCATGGCTTTCTCTCCCACTTTTGCTTCAATTGTTTCAAGACCTTGATACCACAGCAAAGCTGGTCTAATACACTTTTTAGATTTTTTAAAAAATTATTTATTTATTTATTTGAGAGCGACAGACACAGAGAGAAAGACAGATAGAGAGAGAGAATGGGCGCGCCAGGGCTTCCAGCCTCTGCAAACGAACTCCAGATGCGTGCGCCCCCTTGTGCATCTGGCTAACGTGGGACCTGGGGAACCGAGCCTCGAACCGGGGTCCTTAGGCTTCATAGGCAAGCGCTTAACCACTAAGCCATCTCTCCAGCCCTTTAGATTTTTTAAAATTATTATTTATGTACACAGTGTGTATATAGACATGTTGGTATAATTGTTAGCTTCCTCTCTGTCCTCCCCCATTTACAGGGACCCTCTTTAGTGAGGAATGTGGGTCTTACATTGTGGATTTAGCTTTCAGTTATGGGCAACAGGCAATGTCTCTTTGTATAATGACGCAATGTGCAGCTCTAACAATCTTTTCGCCCCCTCTTCTGTGAATTTCCCTGAGACATGTTGGGTTTGCTTGAGGTCTACTTCAGTGGTGAGGTCTTGGGAGCCTCTGTCTCTGGATATCTTGTTTGGTAGGAGTTGAGTGACCTCTCTGTCTCTCTCCTTCACCCTTGTGCTGTTTACAAGGTTCACCAAGAAAGCAACATTCTTGTTCATTTCCCTAATTACTCTATGGTATCAGCTGGGGCCCTTGTCAAGTGTGATGGGCTGGTTCTCTTCTTAGAATCTGTGTCCATCTGAAAAACAGAAGCAAATTCTTCAATGGAAAGTGAAGTAAGCACCAGATAAAAGGGATAACCATTATTATTTTAGAGAGAATTTAATAGATGTAGGCCCTCTTGTAGCCCACAATTGATGGGAGCCTGATAATGGAGAGTGGGCTCGTTTTTTGGATATGGTTCTGGCTTGTTTCCCAGAACCAGTTATAGGTTCTGTTCCACTGAGCAGATCTGTTAGCCAAATCAAGAGCAGTTGGTTACACACTATGGCTGTGTGCGACTATTGCACTTTTGTGAGCATCACATCAGGTTGTTTGCTGCTGAGTAGCTTAGACCATAAGTTACTTGAACAGATGTTGGTCATTTTTTCCTCCAGTCTCTCATCTAGCCCTTTCTGGCACCATACAAGCTAACTTTCTGGGGACTGACTCTCTTCCAGATTCCAGCCAGGTCACTCCATATTCCATGCCAACAGCATATGGTGTCTTCAGTGGTAGGGTCTTACCACTAAGCTTTGGTGAGTCATCAAGTACTCTGACAGAAACCTGTCTTCTTTTGGGAAACCTTGTAGGTCTCTCTGATCAACAGCTCATTGGGGAAGTTATCTGCATGCTGGTACTGAGAGTTACAGGCCAGTTCCAGAGAAAACAAAGAAAAAAAGGCAATATAAAAGAGAAAGAGAGAAGAGAGAAAAGAGGGAGGGAGGGAGTGAGGGAGGGAGGGAGAGAGAGAGAAACAGAAGAAGATTAAGGTTAGTCTTCATTATACCATTTCCAGGGCCTTGTGGCTCAGGTGTTCCCTCTAAGGACCTGATGAAAGTTCAACTATTTAGTTGGTCTTTTATGATAAAAGTTTTAGGTACCATTGCTTTTTAGGTCCAATTTTGTGTCCTCCTCACCCTTGACCTCCCATCCCACCCCATCCTTCCTATTGTCCATTCCTCAAGATGCTTATTAGGTATGTCAACATCTCAGGCAGTTTCAGGTTAGGAGCCACAGATGAGTGAGACCATGCGATGATTATCTTTTTGTGATTGGGTGAGTTCACTGAGAATGATCTGTTTCAAGTTTGACCATTTTTCTTCAAATTTCATTGTGTCATTTTCCTTACTGCTGTGTAGAATTCCATCATGTAGATATACCACATCTTGATTATACATTCATCTAATGATGTAAATCTATGTTGATTCCAACTCTTAGCTATTATGAACTGAGCAGCTATACACATGGTTGAGCAAATCTCTCTGAACTGAGGCATGGAGCTTTTAGGGTAAATGACTAGTAAGGGAATAACTGGGTCTGTTGGTAATTCTATAGTCAACCTTTTTAGGAGCCTGTATGTTGCAGTGAATGAGGGCTTCTGTTTCTCCACATCCTCACCGGCATTTGTTTTGATTTGATTTTTTAATGTTTGCTATCCTTACTTGATAAGGTGGGATCTCTTTGTCATTTTAATTTGTATTTTCCTGATGATTAGGAATGATGAGCATTTTCCTAAGTGTGTGTTTGCCATTTGTATTTCTTTCTCTGAGAACTTCCTGTCCAGTTCTTTGCCCCATTTTGTGAGTGGGTTGCTTGACTTTTTGCTTAGTTTTTTGAGTTCTTTGTAGATTCTAGAAATTAGACCCCTGTAAGTTTTATAGCAAGCAAAACTTTTCTCCCATTCTGTGGGTAATCTATTGACTCTGCTTATTGTATGTTTGTCTGTGAAGAAACTTTTCAGCTACATGAGATCCCAATGGTTGAGTGATTAATTTCTTGATTTACTGGGGTTTTGATCAGGAAGTTTTTTCCATTACTATAGCATGGAAAGTTCCTCTTATTGTTTCTTCCAGTAGTAGCAGATTTTCTGGTCTTACATTAAGGCCTTTGATCCATTTGGAATTGATTTTTGTGCATGGCAAGATGTGTGCATTGAGTTTCATTTTCATGCATATGGTTATCCAGTTTGTCCAGCACCATTTGTTGAAGATGTTATTTTCCAACCTACAATGTTAGGGCTTTTGTCAAATATCAAGTAGCTGTAGTCCTTCTCAATTTTTTTCTTGAGTGTTTTAATGTTTTGATTGTATAGGTATTTTACATCATTGGTTAATGTTATTCCAAGGTACTTTATTTTAATTTATTTTTTTGCTAATGAAAATGGGACAATGCCACTTATTTCTTTCTCTGTATCTTTGTCTCTTGTGTATAGAAAGACTATTGATTTTGTATCCTGCTACTTTGCTGAAGGAATCAACCACCTTTAAGAGTTTTAAGATGGAGGTTCTTGGGTCTCTTATGTATAGAATCATGTTGTCTGCAAATAGGACTAATTTAACTTCTTCCTTTCCAATTTGTAGCACTTTTATTTCTTTCTCCTGTCTTATTGCTTGAGCTCCTACTTCCAGTACTATGTTGAAGAGCAGAGGTGAGAGTGGACAACCCTGTCTTGTTCCTGATATTAATGGGAATTCCTTCAGTCTCTCTCCATTAATTATTATTTTGTCTTTAGAAGCTTTATATATAGCCTCTATTATGTCTAGATATAAACCATCCATGCCTATTATCTCCAATATTTTGATCATGAAGTGATGTATTTTGTCAAAGGCCTTTTCTGCATCTATCAAAATGATCATGTGGTTTTTGTGTTTAAGCTTATTTATGTGTGTATTACATTGACAGATTTCAATATGTTGAACTACCTCTGCATTCCTGGGATGAAGCCCACTTTATCAAGGCAGATAATGCATTTGATGTGCTGTTGAATTCGGTTAACAAGGATTTTGTTCAGGATCTTTGCATCTAAGTTCATCAGGAAAATAAACCTGTAGTTTTCTTTTCTTGTGGTATCTCTGCCTGGTTTTGGAATTAGGGTGATAGTAACTTCATAGAAGAAGTTGGGGAGCATTCCCTGTACTCCAATTGTGTGGCATAATTTGAGAAAAATTTGCCTTAGTTCTTCCATGAAGGTTTGATAGAATTCAGCTGAGAAACCACCTGGTCCTGGATTCTTCTTTTTGGGAGGTTTTGTATTACCTTTACAATCTCAATGAGTGTGATAGATTTGTGTGGAGATTAGTCTGCTGTGAGTTTAGCTTTGGTAGGTGATATGTGTCCAGGAATTTATCCATTTCCTCCCTATTATCCAGTTTTGTGGAGTAGAGGTTTTTGAAATAAGTCCTGATGATTCTCCCAATTGCACTTATGTCTGTTGTGATCTATCCTTTTTCATTTCTAATTTTGTTAATTTGAAGTGTCTCTTTGTTTTGCTTGATCAAATTGGCCAGGGGTTTGTCAATCTTACTTACTTTTTCAAAGAACCAGCTCTTTGTTTCATCAATTTTATTATTTATTTTCTTAGTTTCCAATTCATTACTTTCTGCTCTGATGTTAATTATTTCTTTCCATCTGGGGCTTTCTGGGATGGATTCCTTTTGTTTTACCAGTGCCTTTAGGTGGATGGTTAGGTTATTGATTTGGGATCACTGTCTTTTTTGTGAAGGCATTTAGTTATATGAATTTTCCTGAGGATCACCTTCATTATATCCAATAATAATTATCATTAATTTCTAGAAATTTTTCAATTTCATTTTTTATTTTGTTCACTACCAATTTATTGTTTAAAAGTTTGTTGTTTAGTTTCCAGGAGCTGATGGGATTCCTGGTGCATATTTTGTTTTTAATTTCTAGCAATACAGCATTGTGATCTGATAGCATGCAGAAACTTGTGTCAATCTTCCTAAATATATGGAGGCAGGCTTTGTGACCCAGTATATGATCTATTTTAGGAAAGGTTCCATAGACTTCTGAGAAGAATGTGTAGTCTGTGGATTTTGAATAGAATTTTCTGTAGATATCTGTTAGGTCTAATGGATCTATGGTTTTGTTGAGCTCTTTTACTTTTCTGTTAATTTTCTGTTGGATGATCTATCTATTGCTGTTACTGGAGTATTGAGGTACCCCAACTATGATGTTGTTGGTGGTTATTTTTATTTCTTTGTCAAGTAGGTTTTGTTTTATGAATTGTGGTGCACCTGTTTTTAGTGCATAAAGATTGATTGTGATATCCTTTTGTTGGATCATTCTCTTGAAAAGTAAGAAGTGGCCTTGTTTGTCTTTTTTGATTACTTTTGGTTTGAAATCTATTTTATCTGATATTACTATATTGACTATATTGTGGAAAGTTTTTCTTTCACCATGTATTATGAGGGACACTTTTTCTGGATAGAGTTGGGTTGGAAGCCATAGGTTCTTAGACTTTGCAGTGTTCATCATTCCAGGGCTTTCTGGCTTTCAGGGTTTCCATTGAGAAGTCTGGTGTAATTCTGATGGGGTTACCTTTATATGTAACGTGTTGTTTCTCCCTAGCTGCTGTTAGGACTTCCTCTTTGGTATTGATGTTTAGAGTCTTAATGATAATATGTCCTGGAGAATTTCTCCTTTGGTCCTTTGGTCCAGTCTGTTTGGAGTTCTGTTATCTTCTTGAAACTTGATGGGACTTTCTTGTAAGAGTGGGAAAGTTTTATTTGATAATTTTATTGAATAAGTTCTCCATGCCTTTGGTCTGAATTTCTTCCCCTTCTGGTATTCCCATGAGTCAAATATTGGGACATTTTAGGGTATCCCAAAGTTCCTTCATGTTCTTTTCACAAAATTTTTGAATTTATTGAAACTTTTGGATTCATGAATTGTTTCGTCTGTTTTGTCTTCCAGTTCTGTGCTTCTATCCTCCACATGGCTGACTCTGTTCTTGACAGCTTCTATACAGTTTTGGGCTTTTTCAATTTGGTTTGTATTTTCTACTGTTCCCCCCCACACTTTTTTTTAGATAGGGTCTCACTCTAGGCCAGGCTAATCTATAATTCACTATGTAGTCTCAGGGTGGCCTCAAACGCACAGCAATCCTCCTACCTCTGCCTTCTGAGTGCTGGGGTTGCAGGCATATACCACCATACCCAGCTTTACTGTTTTATTTTAAATGTATAGTTTCCATCCCTCTGTTGAGTTCCCTTCTCATGTCACTTTCTAATTTTCTTGATGCTTCTTGAAACTTATCCTTGTATTTCTTTATGTTTTCATTAAGCTTAGCCAACTGGTTATTGAGGTCCTTTTCTTTTTTTGTCTTTTTTTTTCTCTCTTTCAGATCACTTAACTGTCTTTGGAACCCTTCCTGGTTCTTTTCTCTTAGGTGATAATGACTGAACAAACATTGTGAGGCTTTGCCAATGGCATGTTCCTATATCCTGTTGAGTGAGCAGACTGAGAGCCAATTTTCAAGTATGGGTAAACTTTGGTTTGTGAGAACTGATTTCTAAAGTCACCTGGTGACTCGCAAAAATGCATGAGCAGAAATGACAAAAGGACAGAATGGGAGGGAACCTGAGAACAGGGAGCCTCCAGAACTCAGTGTGTACACCAGTCATTTTTTGGGGGCGTCTTGTTAGTAGAAAGAGGCTGGTTCAGAATGTTTGGGGTGGAAACGGACTTTGTTCTTCCAGGGATCACATATGGATCCACTCACTTTTTTTCAACCCCTGCTTCTCCTGATTAATCCCAGTTCTACCTTCATATCCTTTTTTTTTGTGACCTACTGAGTTAAAAAAGGATTGTCTGCATGTCTATGGATAAGGGGCAAGGGGCTACTTATGACATCTCCAGCAATAGTATTTTCACCAGGGTTTCAGTAGCATTCATAAATTGTCTACTGTGGAGCTGATGTCAACTCCAATCAGAAAGTAGATTGATTACCCCTCTGACAGTCATGCCTCTATTTCACTAGTGGATACATCTTTCCTGGCAGGTTGGTCTTGCCAGTATGCTAGGTAAGTCTGTGGATGACTTTTCTCACACAGAAGCATTTGTAACACCTTCTGGCATTGTGAAATCTAGACAGTAGGGAGGAAGTGATAGTTAATATTTTTATTTTTGGTTTTTTGATGTAGGGTCTTGCTTTAGTCCAGGCTGACCTGGAGTTCACTATGTAGTCTCAGGGTGGCCTTGAGCTCATAGTGATTAACCTACCTCTGTCTATCAAGTGATGGGAATAAAAGCAGGCACCACCATGGGCTGGAGAGATGGCTTAGCGGTTAAGCACTTGCCTGTGAAGCCTAAGGACCCCGGTTCAAGACTCGGTTCCCCAGGTCCCACGTTAGCCAGATGCACAAGGGGGCGCACGCGTCTGGAGTTCGTTTGCAGAGGCTGGAAGCCCTGGCGCGCCCATTCTCTCTCTCTCCCTCTATCTGTCTTTCTCTCTGTGTCTGTTGCTCTTAAATAAATAAATAAATAAATAAATAAATAAATAAATAAATAAATAAAAAGCAGGCACCACCATGCCTGGAATTAATTTTGGTTGCCCATTTGATTGGATCGAGAGACACCTAGGAAATAAGCACACTTCTGGGTGTTTCTGTGAGTGTATTTCCAGAGGTGACTGTCATATAGGACATCAACAAATGGGCAAGGCTCACCCTCAATGAGATAGTACCATTCAATAGCCTGGAGCCTGGGTAACACAAAATGTGAAAAAGGATGGAACCTACTTGCATGAGCATATTTCTCTGTTTCTGTTTCCTTGAGGCCATGAAATAAGAAGTTCTGTTCTGTGGTTTCTTTCTTCCATGATGGATGGGAGCCTCTGAAGCCATGAGCAAAAATTGACCTTTCCTGCTTTAGACCACATCTTTTATGAATGTGTCACAGTGATTGTAACACACCTGGAATCTCCAGGAAGGAAACAGGGTATATATCTGAAGCAATTTCAAGAATGTCTGGTGCACCGACAGAACAATGAGGAGCCAGAAGGTGCTACATGAGTGACTGGGGAAAAATGACTAATATCTGCCCAAGCAATGCATGGTCTAACCTACTTAGCAGCAAACAACCTGATATGATGCTCATACAAGTGCAATGGTGGTGCACAGTCATGGTGGGAAACCAACTGCTCTTGATTTGGCTAACTGATTTGCTCCGTGGAGTGGAACCTGTAGCTGGAGGTGGGAAATAAGTGAGAACCATATTCAAAAATGAACTCACTCTCCACTTAACCCCAAAAAGCAATGGTTATCACATTTACTTGGTGCTAACTTTATTCTCCGTTGGAGAATCTGCTTTTCTTTTTCAGATAGAAGTAGATCCTAAGGACAGAACCAGCCCATCATACCTCAAAAGGGCCCCAGCTGAAACTAAGAATAATTGGGGAATCATACAATAATGCTGTTTTCTTGGTGAACTGGGAACTAGGGCAATGGTGAAGGAGATAGACACAGAGAACAACCAACCCCTACCAAACCAGATATCCAGAGACACAGAGGCTCCCAAGATCTCAACATGGAAGCAGGCCTAATACGAACTGAACATGGCTCTGGGAAATTTGTGGAAGAGAGGTCAGAAAGAATGTCAGAGCCACATGTTGGGTCATGACACACAGAGACATCTCCTCCTACCCGAAACTAAAGGCTAACCCCACAATACACAACCCATATACCCCAACAAAGAGGGTCCCCGTGGAGCAGGGAGGACAGGGAGGAGGTTAACAATGGCACCAACCAGACTGTTTTCACTGGGTACACCCCCCCAAATTAAATAAATAAATTATATATATTATATATATATATATATATATATATATATATATATATATATATATAGATATATAGATATAGATATATAGATATAGATATAGATGGCACCTGAGGAATGACAACCAAGGTTGTCCTTGGTTTCCACACATGCACCTGCGCGCATGCGCGCGCGCGCGCGCGCACACACACACAAAACAAGTTGATTATAACTCATGGTTTCAGAGGCTTCATCCCTCCTTGATTAGCTTCATTGTTTTAGGCCTGTGGAGAGGTAGTGCCTCATGGTGGGAACATGGGGTAGAAGAAACAAAAACTGCTTCTCATCATCACCAAGAATGAGGGAAGATGGAGAGAGATAAAGAGGAAGGGAGAGAGAGAGAGAGAGTGAAGAGCCCAAATCCCTTTTACATGCAAGCTCCACATATCCGATTTTCCTCTCATCAGGACTGCCTGCTAAAGTTTCCTCCACTTACAAATGGTGTCATGAGTTATAAAAAAATCCTTCAATACAAGGGTGTTTGGGGGCTTTCTACATTCAGACTGTAGCATTTGGCTTCAATTTCATCTTTCTCAAACACACCACTTCTGAAGCTCCAACTACATTCTCTTTGTTTGGTGCTATTTTCCCTCCTCATCCATTAAAGGGCTCAAGATTCCCCCACAATAAACCAGCCTTTCCATTCTTTGCTTTGTTTGTAACTGTGGATGTTTGTCTTTCTTGGGCAGATAGAGGACATACAAGTGACCATGTAAAAACTCTCCTATCCTCCTCCTCCTTCTTTTTCTTCTTCTTCTTCTTTTTTTTTTTTTTTTGTGTTTCGAGGTAAGGTCACTCTAGCACGGCTGGCCAGGAATTCACTATGGAGTCTCAGGGTGGCCTCGAACCCACGACGATCCTCCTACCTCTGCCTCCCGAGGGCTGGGATTAAAGGCGTGCGCCACCACGCCCAGCTCTCCTTCTTCTTCTTTTTTTAGATATTGAAAGTAAAGTCATCAAGGAAGAATGTGACAAGGAGAACACGTCCTTTAACTTGAAAGCCAAGGGGGATGAGATGAGGATTGGGTGTTCAGTCATTGAGGAATCGGAATCCACAGGTAAAGAGCCAGTCCTGAGAATTCAGGTGGCAGTGTGTTAAAGCTACAGATATTTACTGGTCAACCCTAGGTTTTCAGATCATTGTTATCAAGTTTTATTTCACCGTAATTGGGTGGAATTCAAGAAAGTTATTTCAATTTTCTTGTATTTGTTTATATTTAACTAGTATCCTGAGACCTGGTACACCTTGGAGAATGTTCCATGGGTCTTTCAGAAGAACAAGCACCCTGAGCCTATTGGGTGGAATATTCTGTAGGTGTCTGTTGAGTCCATTTGATCTGTAGTGTCATTTAACTTTGCTGTTTCTTTTTAAAAATTATTTGTGTGACCTGTTGGTTAGGGTGTGGTATCAAAGTCACCCACTATTACTGCATTGAGGTCCACATGTGACTTTAATAATTTTCTGATTATTTTTATTTATCTATTTGGGAGTGGGAGAGAGAGAGATAGAGAGAGACAGAGGGAGAGAGAGAGAGAGAGGGAGAATGGGTGTGCCAGGGCCCCCAGCCACTGCAAATGAACCTCCAGACGCGTGCGTCCCCTTTGTGCATCTGGCTAGCATAGATCCTGGGGAACCGAGCCTCAAACCTGGGTCCTTAGGCTTCACAGGCAAGTGCTTAACCACTAAGCCATCTTTCCAGCCCCGCATGTGACTTTATATACAGTAGTGTTTGTTACATGAATTTGGGTGTACTGATGTCAGTGCATGTATATTTACTATTGTTATACTCTCTTGATTAGTTCTTCTCTTACTCACTCTGAAGCAATCTTTGAAAACCTTTTATAATTTTTATTTGAAGCCCGTTTTGTCAGATATTCTTATCAGTATCTGCATGCTTTCAAGTTCCAGTTAATTGGCATGCCTTTTACCATAAAGCTTTGTTTTTCTTTGCCAGTTAGGTGCATTTCTTCAGGCAAAAAATGAGTCTGTTTTTAAATTTTTAAAAAACTATTTATTTATGTGTGTGTGTGTGTGTGTGTGTGTGTGTGTGTGAGAGAGAGAGAGAGAGAGAGAGAGAGAGAGAGAGAGAGAGAGGGAGAGAGAGAGAGGGAGGAATAGATGCACCAGGACCCCCAGCCACTCCCAAGGAACTACAGATGTATGTCCCACCTTGTGTATTTGGCTTACATGGGTCCTGGGGAATTGATCCTGTGTCCTTTGGCTTTGCAGGCAAGCACCTTAACCACTAAGCTGTCCTACAGCCTGAGTCTGTTTTTTTTTCTAGTGTTGAATGAATTCTTTTTTTAAAAAATATATGTATATTTTTATTGACAACTTCTATACTTACAGACAACAAACCCTGGTATTTCCCACCCCTCCCCCACTTTCTCGTTCATAACTCTGCTCTCCATCATATCCCCTCCCTCTCTCCACTAGTCTTTCTTTTAATTTGATGTCATCATTTTTTTCTTCTGTTATGAGGGTCTTGTTTGGGTATTGCTAGGCACTGCGAGGTCTTGGATATTGAGGCCAATTTCTGTCTGGACAGTTGTATGGCTCTTAAGTTCTTTCCACCACCTCTTCTGCAATGGACCCTGAACCTTGGAGGGTGTGAGATGTTTTAGTGCTGGACACTCCTCCGTCCCTTCATCTCAGCACTATGTTGCTACTTGGGTCATTCCAGTGGTCATCACCATCTGAAAAGAGAAGCATTTCTAAACAGAAGTGAGAGTAGCATTAATATATGAGTATGAACATTAAGTATAGTGCTTTCAGGCAATTTGGTGAGAGTACTATATGTATTTATCCAGACAAAAGCAGGCTTTATACCCCTAAGGCTCATAACCTCCCCTGCCATAGGCTTTTGATTAGGTTTTCAGTACCAGGCACACATCCCCTCCCATAGAGGGGCCCTTCTGTCCAATTAGAGAGCAGTTGGTTTCCCCCAGAGCAGACATGCCACTATTGCACTCATTCAGTCATTTGGCCTGTCTGGCCAAACATGAGGCTTCCAGCATCCACTGTTTTCACTGCTGATGGCTTCTGTCTCCCATAAGACTGCATACATACAGTGCAGCTTTTTCCAGCTTTCAGTTGGCTGGGCTACAGGGAGAAGGTTTATGCTCAGCACCAGCTCTATTTCTCAGTGACTTTGCCACTCAGGCATGTGAAGTCTTCAGCAATAGGGTCTTACCATCTCTTTCTCACGGGGACCCAAAGGCCTTGGCAATAGCCTATAATGTTTTGGAGGCAACATGGACCTCTCTGGCCAACAAGTCACTGGAAGGCATCCCATCCCAGGCACTGAAAATTTTCTAGTAACAATCTATAGCTTCTGGATGTGCCATTATTTAAGAATGTAGATTTTAATATGTCTTATTCAGAATATCTTGACTTTTGATTGACCCTCCCCACCTTTCTTTTATACAATCTCTACTCCTGACCTCACTTAGGCCTTTTCTCTCCCTGTAATCTGTTCTTCTACTTACATATATACAATATCGTCACCTTAAGACCTTCCCTCTCTTCCCTCCCTTATAGCCTTTTTCTAGCTTATGGGCCTCTGCTACTGATTTTTGGTTCTAGATCACACACAAGTTTATATTTGAAGTTAGGATCCACATATCAGAAAGAATATGTGATGTTTGGCTTTCTGGGCCTGGGTTACCTCACTTGGTATAGTCCTTTCCAGATCCATCCATTTTACTGCAAATTTCATTTTTCTTTACTGCTAAATAGAACTCAATTTTGTAGATGTACCACATCTGAATTATCCATTCATCTGTGGATGGACATCTAGGCTTGTTCTATTTTGTAGCTATTATGAATACAGCAGCAATAAGCATGATTGTATAAGTATCCTATGGTAGTGAGAATTATCATTAGGGTATATAATTAGGAGTGCTATAGATGGATTATAAGGCAAATCTATTTTTAGCTGTCTCAAGAACCTCCACATTGATTTCCACAATTGGTATACCAGATTATATTCCCACCAACAGTGCAGAATGGTTCCTGTTTTACCACATCCTTGCCAACATTTATTTTATTGATGGTAGCCATTCTGACGGGAGAGAGACGGAATCTCAAGGTTGTTTTAATTTGCATTTCCCTAATGGCTAAGGATGTAGAACACTTTTTTAGATGTTTACATGCCACCTCTATTTCTTCTGGTGAGAACTCTCTATTTAATTCCATATCCCATTTTTTGATTGGGTTGTTTGATTTCTTATTGTTCTGTTTCTTTTTTAGTTCTTTGTATATTCTGGATATTAATCCTCTGTCAGATATATAACTGGCAAAGATTATTTCCTATTCTGTAGGTTGTTTCTTTGCTCTATTCACAGTGTCCTTTCTTGTACAAAAGCTTTGTAATTTCATGAGATCCTAGTAGTTGATTAGTGGTTTTATTTTCTGAGCAATTGGGGCTATATTTAGAAAGTCATTATCTATGCCATTATGTTGAAGGGTTTCCCCTACCTTTTCCTTTATTAATTTAAGAGTTTCAGGTCTGATATTAAGGTCCCTGATCCACTTGGATTTGATTCTTGTGCATCGAGAAAGACAAGAATCTATTTTCATCTTTCTGCATATAGATATCCAGTTTTCCCAGCACCACTTGCTGAAGAGGCTGTCTTCTCTCCAATGAATATTTTTGGCATTTTTGTCAAAAATCAGATGGCTGTAGCTGCCTGGATTAACATCTGGGTCAGAGGTGAGAGTGGACACCCCTGTCTTGTTCCTTATCTCAAGAATTCAGCCAGTCTCTCTTCATTAAGTATTATTTGAGCCTTAGGAGCTTTGTATATTACCTTTATTATGTTAAGATATGAACTGACCATGCCAATTCTCTCCAATGTTTTGATCATGAAGTGATGTTTTATTTTTTCAATGGCCTTTCCTGCATCTATCAAAATGATCATGTGGCTTTTGTGTTTAACCTTGTTTATGTGGTGTATTACACTGACAGATTTCTGTATGTTGAACCACCTCTGTGTTCCTGGGATGAATCCCACTTGATAAAGGTGGATAATGCTTTTGATGTGTTGTTGGATTTGGTTTGCAAGGCTTTGTTCAGGATTTTTGCATCTAAGTTCATCTGGAAAATAGGCCAGTAGTTTTCTTTTCTTGTGGCATCTCTGCCTGGTTTTGGAATTAGGGTGATACTAGCTACATAGAAGGTGTTGGGGGAGATTTCTCTGTTCTCCAATTGTGTGGCATAGTTTGAGGAAGATTGGTTTGAGTTCTTCCATGAAGGTTTGATAGAATTCAGCTGAGAAGCCATCTGGTCCTGGACTCTTCTTTTGGGGGAGGTTCTTATTATGTTTTCAATCTCAATGAGTGTGATAGGTTTGTTTAGAAGGTTTATCTGCTCTGAGTTGATGGCATGTGTTCAGGAATTTATCCATTTCCTTTGTACTATCCAGTTTTTGGAGTAGAGGTTTTTGAAATAAGTCCTGATGACTCTCCCAATTGCACTTATGTCTGTTGTGATCTCTCCTTTTTCATTTCTAATTTTGTTAATTTGAAGTGTTTCTTTGTTTTGCTTGATCAAATTGGCCAGTGGTTTGTCAATCTTGTTTATTTTTTCAAAGAACCTGCCCTTTGTTTTGTCAATTTTCTTAGTATCCAGTACACTCATTTCAGCTCTGATCTTAATTATTTCTTTCTGTTTGGAGTTTTTGGGTTGGATTCTTCTTGCTTTTCCAGTGCCTTTAGGTGGATGGTTAGGTTATTTATTTGGGATCTCTCTGTCTTTGTTATGAAGGCATTTAGTACTATGAATTTTCTCCTGAGGACTGCCTTCATTGTGTCCCATAAGTTTTGGTATGATGTGTTCTGATTATCATTCATTTCTAGAAATTCTGCAATTCCTTTTTCATTTTTTGTCCACTATCCACTTATTGTTTAAAAATGTACTATCAGTTTACAGGAGCCAATGGGATTCTTGGTATGTCTTTTGTTGTTAATTTCTAGCAATATAGCATTGTGATCTAATATCATGCAGGAACTTATGTCAATCTTCCTAGATATATGGAGGTAGGCTTTGTGACCCAATATATGATCTATTTTAGAGAATGTTCCATGGGCTGCTGAGAAGAATGTGTAGTCTATGGATTTGGGATGGAATGTTCTGTAGATGTCCATTAGGTCTAAGTGATCTATTTTTTTGATCTCTCTTACTTCCCTGTTGAGTTTCTGTTTGGATGATCTGTCTATTACTGATAATGGTATATTGAAGTCCCCAGCTATGATGGTGTTGGTGGTCTTTATGTTTTATTGTCAAGTAGGTTTTGTTTTATGAACTGTGGTACCCCTGTGTTTGGTGCATAAAGATTTATGATTGTGATATCCTCTTGATGGATTGTTCCCTTGGTAAGTAGGAAATGGCTTTCTTTGTCTTTTTTGATTATTTTTGGTTTGAAGTCGATTTTATCCAATATTAGTATAGGTATGCCTGCTCGTGTCTTATTCCCGTTTGCCTGGAATATTGTTTTTTTTTTTTAAATTTTATTTATTTATTTATTTGAGAGCGACAGACACAGAGAGAAAGACAGATAGAGGGAGAGAGAGAATGGACAATATTGTTTATCACTCTTTCACCCTGTGGTGGTTTGATTCAGGTGTCCCCCATAAACCTAGGTGTTCTGAATGCTAGGTTCCCAGCTGATGGATATTTGGGAATTAATGCCTCCTGCAGGGAGTGTATTGTTGGGGGCGGGCTTATGGGCTTTATAGCCAGTTTCCCCATGCCAGTGTTTGGCACACCCTCCTGTTGCTGTGTTCCACCTTACGTTGGCCAAGGGGTGATGTCCACCCTCTGCTCATGCCATCATTTTCCCCTGCCATCGTGAAGCTTCCCCTCAAGCCTGTGAGCCAAAATAAACAAACCTCTTTTTCCCAGAAGCTGCTCTTGGTTGGGTGATTTCTACCAGCAATGCGAACCGGACTGCAACACACCCTGAGGAGGTGTCTGTCTTTAGTGGTGAGGTGGGTTTCTTGAAGACAACAGATTGAGGGGTCTAATTTTCTGATCCATCCTGTTAGCTTGTGTCTCTTGATGAATGAATTAATTAATATTTAGGGTAATGACTGTGACGTTTTATTTGATCCTTGGCATATTGTGTTGGTATGTATGTGTGGTTTGGTGTTTTCATGGAGCCTGAAGTTTTTTGTGCCTTCTCTGAGTTTGGTTATTGTGATCTGCTTCTTGTAGGCATTTGAGTTTAATTACTTGATTCCTCTGTGTGGAGAATTTCCTGAAATACTCTCTGTAGGTTGGTTTTGTGTTCATATAATTGCAAAGGTGAGTTTTGTCATGGAAAGTTTTTCTTTTACCATCTATTGTGAGGGATACTTTTGCTGGGTAGAGTCATTTGGGTTGGAAGCCATAGATTCTTAGATTTTGCAATGTTACATTCCAGGCCTTTCTGGCTTTCAGGGTTTCCATTGAGAAGGCTGAAGTAATTCTAATAGGGTTACATTTAAAACTGATGTGCTGTCATAAGAGGAAGAAAAGATCATGACATCAAAATAAAAGAGAGACTGATTAAGATGGGGAGGGGATATGATGGAGAACGGAATTTCAAAGGGGAAAGTCAGGGGGGTGGGAGGTTATTACCATGGGATAGTTTTTATAATCATGGAAAATGTTAATAAAAATTTAGAAAAAAAAAAACCACAGAAAGAAAACCAAAAAACTGATGTGCTGTTTTTCCCTAGCTGCTTTTAGGATTTTCTCTTTGGTGTCAATGCTTAATGACAATATGTCTTGGAAAATTTCTCCTTTCATCCAATATGTTTGGAGTTCTGTTAGCTTCTTGTATTTTGATGCGCCTTTCTTTTGAGAGAGTAGGAAAGTTTTCTTCAATTATTTTGTTAAATAAGTTCTTCACATCTTTGGTCTGAATTTATTCCCCATCAGGTATTCCCATGATCTGGATGTTAGGACATTTAAAGGTGTCCCAAAATTTCCTCATGTTATGTTCATAGAAAATTTTGAACTTATTGAAACTTTTGAACTCTCAAACTGTTTCTTTTGTCTTCCAGATTGGAGTTTCTATCCTCCATATGGCTGACTGTGTCCTTGAGAGCGTCTAATGAGTTTTGGACTTGTTCAATTATGTTTGCATTCTATACTACTTTTCTATGGATAGTTTCCATCCCTCTGTCAAGCTCTCTTTTCACATCATTTTCTGATTTTCTTGATGTTTCTTGGAATTCAACCTTGCATTTATTTATGTCTTCATTTAGCATTGCCAGCTGATTCTTGAGGTCCTCTTTTTTACTCTCCTTCATGTTTCTTTTTATTAAAATTTTTGTTTATTTTTATTTATTTATTTGAGAGTGACAGACAGAGAGAAAGAGGGGGAGAGAGAGAGAGAGAGAAAGAGAGAGAGAGAGAGAGAGAGAGAGAGAGAGAGAGAGAGAGAGAGAGAATGGGCATACCAGGGCCTCCAGCCATTGCAAATGAACTCCAGATCCATGTGTCCCCTTGTGCATCTGGCTAACGTGGGTCCTGGAGAAATGAGCCTCAAACCGGGGATCTTAGGCTTCACAGGCAAGTTCTTAACCACTAAGCCACTCCAGCCCATCCTTCATGTTTCTTAATTGTCTTTGAACCCCTTCCATTTTCTTATCTATTAGGTCTAGTCTAGTGATGATAGCATACACACAATTATTGGCCCTTTGTTGCTTTTCTGCAAGTTCTGCCAGTAACTTGATCAGGGTTGCATTGCTCATAACTTCATTTTGATGTTCTGATCCTAATGTCTCTTCTATGTTTTGATTAGAGACGTTCATTGTAGAACTGGGTGATATTACTAGATTTTCTTGCAGTTGAGTTTTCATGTTATTTCTTTTGCACTATGGTCTGCCCATCACAGTATATGGGCAGGGAGAGTAGGATTATGTTCTTGATGGACAGGGGAAGTGGTGCCTCTTGGGGGAGCTGGCCTGAGCTAACAGGCAGGCAAGCAGATGGGCAGAGTGGTCCTGAGCTAACATGTGAGTGGGTGGATCAGCCTGAGCTCATGCCCAGGGGGAAACCAAAGCAGCCTGAGGATGTATGCCAAAGCAGCCTGAACTCTCACTTGGCAGAATGCCAAAGAAGCCTGAGCTCACGTAGGGAGGGACACCGAAGCACCAAGCACCAAAGCAGCCTAAACTTGCACATGGCAGGACACTGGGACACTGAAGCAGCCTAAGCTCGTGTGCAGTGGGACATAGGCTGGCTGCTGGCATGCCAGACAGGGGATTGGGCCTGAGGTGGTGCAGGCGGACAGACAGAGTGATCCTGAGCTTGCATGGGCAGGTGGAATGGGCCTGAGCTCTCAGGTGGATGGGTGGGTGACTGGAGCAGCAAGCGGGCAAATGTGCAGAGCAGCCTGCCCAAAGTCACACACGGGCAGGGGTAGCAGGGCTGTTTCCCCTGTGCAATGAGGCAAGTGGAGGTCTGCCTGCCTGGGCCCCCTTTCCTATGGCAAGTGCAGGCGTATCCTGAGGTTGGGACTATGGGTATGGCAGCTGCTTGGGGGGCTTGGGGGACTGGTGGGTTAACCACGAGTGAGGGAATCAGTGATTCCCTTTTTTCCCTTCTGTGCTCTCCTACTGGCAATCTATTAGAGATTTCACTCCCCTAAAAGACTGAGTGAACCCTTAATGCCTTGCCTTTCTTTCCTGAGGTGGTGTGGCACAGTTAGATGACTGCCATCTTGACTGGAAGTCCAAATTTTGTATTATTCATAATTAACAAATTCCATGATTGTAAACAATATCCCATGGTAATTCCTTCTCTCCCCCCACTTTCCTCTTTGAAACTCTACTCTCCATCATATCCCTTCCCCCTCTCAATCAGTCTCTCTTTTATTTTGATGTCATCTTTTCCTCCTATTATGATGGTCTTGTGTAGGTGGTGTCAGGTGCTGTGAGGTAATGGATATTTAGGCCATTTTTCTGTCTGGAGGATCATATTGAAAAGAGTCCTACCCTTTCTTTGGCTCTTAAATTCTTTCTGCCACCTCTTCTGCAATGGACCCTGAGCCTTTGATGGTGTGATAGAGAGGTTGCAATGCTGAGAACTCCTCTGTCACTTCTTTCCAGTACCATGGTGCCTTCTGAATCATCCCAAGGTCACTGCCATCTGAAGAGAAAGTTCTCTAATGAAGAAGTGAGAGTAGCATTAATATATGGGCATAAATATTAAGAGAAGTGCTTGCTGGGCAGTTTGATGACAATAGTATATATACTTATCCAGACAGCAGCAGATGTTACCCCCTTAGGGCTCATGACTACCCCTGTTGTAGGTTTTCAGTATCAGGGATATATTCCCTCTCATGGAGTGGGCCTCCAGTCAAATTAGAAGGCAGTTGGTTTTCCCCAAACAGACATTCCACTGTTGCACCTGTTGGCTCATTTGGCTTGTTTGGCCACATATAAGGCTTGCAGTGTCCACTGTGGAGTATCTTCATTGTTCATTTCTCTTTCTCCCATTGAGCTGTATGCAGTGTGGCTTTTTCCAGGTTTCTGTCAGCTGGTCTACATGAAGGAGGTTTTTAACTCAGTTACAACAGGATTTCTCAGTGATCTTGTAGCCCAAGTATGTGCAGTCTCCAGAAATAGGGTCTTACCATCTCTTCCTGGTGGGAAGCCAAGGGCCTTGGCAATGGCCTGTTGTGTTTTGGGGGTATCAGGGCCCTCCCTATCCAAGAACTCACTGGATGGTATCCCATGCCTAACACTGAAAATATTCTTGTAACAATTTATGGCTCTTGTGTATTCCATTGTCCAAAAAAGTAGGTTTCCATATGATTTATTCACATCCTCTTAGATTTTGATTAGCCTTCCTCCATCTTTCCTTTACTCAGTCTCTTCTCCTGACCTCATTTAGGCCTTTTAACCCTGATTAATCTATTCTTCTACTTACATATACAGAACACCATCCTATTACCTACCCACTCCCTTCCTTTCCATTCCCTTTATACCTTCTTTCTAGCTTACTAGCCTCTGATACTGAGTTTTCTTCCTACTCACACAGAAGTACAATCATCTATAGCTAGGAACCACATATGAGATAGCATGTGATATTTGGCTTTTTGGGCTGGGTTACCTCACTTAGTATAATCCTTTCTAGATCCATCCATTTTCCTGCAAATTTCATAACTTCATTTTTCTTTACTGCTCTGTAGAACTCTATTGTGTAAATGTGCCATATCTTCATTATCCACTCAGCAGTTGAGGGACATCTAGGCTGTTCCATTTCCTAGCTATTGTGAATAGAGTGGCAATAAACATGGTTGTGCAAGTATCTCTAAGGTAGTGAGATGAGTCCTTAGGTTATATGCCTAGAAGTGCTATAGCTGGATCATATGGTAGATATATTTTTAGCTGTCTCAAGAACATCCACACTAATTTCAACAGTGGCTGGAGCAGATTGCATTCCCACCAACAGTTAAAAAGGGTTCCACTTTTTCTGCATCCTCACCAGCATTTATTGTCATTTGTTTTCATCATGGTAGCCAATCTGACAATAGTGAGATGAAATCTCAACATAGTCTTAATCTGCATTTCCCTGTTGACTAGGGATGTAGAACATTTTTTTAGATGTTTGTATGCCATCCATATTTCTTCTTTTGAGAACTCTCTATTTAGTCCCATAGCCCATTTTCAATTGGGTTGTTTGATTTCTTATTAATTAATTTTTTGAGTTCATTGTGCATCCTAGATATTAATCCTCCATCAGATGTATAGCTGGCAAACATTTTCTCCCATTCTGTAGGTTGCCTTTTTGCTCTATTCACAGTATCCTTTGCCCTACTAAAGCTTTGTAATTTCATGAGTTCCCAGTAGTTAATCTGTGGCGTTATTGCTTGAACAATTGGGGTTATATTCAGAAAGTCTTTGCCAAGACCAATATGTTGAAGGGTTTCCCCTACTTTTTCCTCTAGTAGTTTCAGAGATTCAGGTCTGCTATTAAGGTTTTTGATCCATTTTGATTTAATTCTTGTGCATGGAGAGAGATAAGGATCTATTTTCATTCATTTACAGATACATATACAATTTTCCCAGCACTATTTGCTGAAGAGGCTGTTTTTTCTCCAATGAGCATTTTTGGCATTTTTTTTTTTGTCAAATATCAGTTGGCGATAGCTACTCAGGCTTACATCTTGGTCCTCTAGTCTGTCCCATTGATCTACATGTCTGTTTTTGTGCCAGTAACATGCTGTTTTTGTTACAATGGCTCTGTAGTATAGGTTATTATCAGGTATGGTGATACCATCAGCCTTATTTTTGTTGCTTAAAATTGTTTTAGATATTTGAGATTTTTTTTGTGTTTCCAAATGAATTTTTGGATTGTTTTTTTTCTATTTCCATAAAGCATGCCATTGGAATTTTGATGGGGATTGCATTAAGTGTGTATATTGCTTTTGGTAAGATTGCCATTTTCTCAATATTGATTCTTCTTATCTAAGAGCGAGGGACTTTTTCCATTTCTTAATGTCTTCTGTAATTTCTTGCTTGAGTGTGTTAAAGTTTACATTGTATAGATCCTTCACTTCCTTGGTTAGGTTTATTATTTGTTTATTTATTTATTTTTGCTGGAATTGTGAATGGGAGAAATTCCCTGATTTCATCCTCTGTGTGTTTGTTCTTAGCATATAGGAAGGCTACTGATTTCTTTGTGTTTATTTTGTATCCTGCTACATGGCTATAGGTGTTTATCAGCTCTAGCAGTTTGCTGGTACAGTCTTTATGGTTTTTTATGTACAGAATCATGTCATCTGCAAATAATGATAACTTGATCTCTTCCTTTCCAATTTGTATCCCTTTTATGTGTGTCTCTTGCCTCATTGGTATGGCTAAGACTTCTAGTACTATATTAAATAAAAGTGGGGACAGTGGACATCCTTGCCTTGTTCCTGATTTTAGTGGAACAGCTTCCACTTTTTCCCCATTTAGTAATATGTTGTCTGTAGGCTTGTCATAAGTAGACTTTATTATGTTGAGATATGTTCCTTCTTTTCCCAGTCCTTGTAGGACTTTTATCATGAAGGGATGTTGGATTTTGTCAAATGCTTTTACTGCATTTAATGAGATGATCATGTGACTTTTGTCCTTCAGTCCATTTATATAAAGTATCACATTTATTGATTTGCATATGTTGAACCATCCCTGAATTTCTGGGAGAAAGTCTACTTGGTCGGGGTGAATTACCTTTCTGATATATTCTTGTATTCTGTTTGCCAATATTTTGTTGAGAATTTTTGCAACTGTGTTCATGATGGAGATTGGTCTATAAGTTTCTTTTTTTGTTCTATTCTTGCCTGGTTTTGGTATCAGAGTGATTCTGGCTTCATGGAAGGAGTTTGGTAGGATTCCATCTTATTCTATTTTATGGAAAAGTTTATGAACCATTGGTGTTAGTTCTTCCATGAAGGTCTGGAAAAATTCACCAGTGAATCCATCTAGGCCTGGACTTTTTTTAGTTGGGAGATTATTGATAACTGTTCGGATATCCATGCTTGTTATAGGTCTATTTGATTAATCTCATCTTGAGTTAATTTAAGTAGGTCATTTAAATCAAGGAAATCATCCATTTCTTTCAGATTTTCAAGCTTAGTGGAGTATAAGTTCTTATAGTATGTCCTTATGAGTTTTTGAATTTCTCTGGTATCTGTTGTGCTTCATCTCTAATTTTATTAATTTATGTCTCTTCTCTCTTTCTTTTGGTCAGATTTGCTAAGGGTTTATCAATCTTGTTTATCCTTTCAAAGAATCAACTCTTTGGTTCATTGATTCTTTGGATTTTTTTGTTTCTATTGCATTAATTATTAATTAATTATTTCTTCCTGTCTAGTGATTTTTGGTTTGCATTGTACTTCTTTTTCCAAGGCTTTAAGGTGAAGCATTAAGTTGTTTACTTGTGGCCCTTCTAATTTCTTAATATAGGCACTTAAAGCTATAAATTTCCCTCTTAGGACTGCCTTCATTGTGTCCCAGAGATTTTGGTATGTTGTGTTCTCATTATCATTTGACTCTGGATTTTTTGATTTCCTTCTTGATTTCTTCATTGATCCATTCATCATTTAGTAGTGCATGGTTTAATTTCCATGATTTTGTATATGCTCTATAGCTTTTCTTACCATTGATTTGTAGTCTGATTCCATTGTAATCAGATAAAATGCAAGGAATGATTTCAATTTTCCTGTATTTGTTAAGATTTGCTTTGTGTCCTAATATATGGTCTATTTTAGAGAATGTTCTCTGTGCTGCTGAAAAGAATGTATATTCTGCAGCATTTGGATGAAATGTCCTGTATATATCTGTTAGGTCCATTTGTTCTATGTCCTCATTTAATCAAGTTGCCTCTCTGTTTATTTTTTGCCAGGATGACCTGTCAACTGATGACAGTGGGGTATTGAAGTCACCCACTACCACTGTGCTTGGTGTTATATGTGACCTTAGTTCTAATAGTGTTCATTTGATTAAATTGGGAGCCCCATGTTAGGTGTATATATGTTTAGGATTGTAATGTCCTCCTGTTGTAGTGTGCCTTTAGTCAATATAAAGTGATCTTCCTTATCTTTCCTAACTAATGTTGGACTGAAGTCTACCTTGTCAGATTAGGATAGCAGCCCCTGCTTGTTTTCTAGGCCCATTTGCTTGAAACACCATTTTCCACCTTTTAATCCTAAGATAGAGTCCATCCTTTGTAGAAAGGTGAGTTTATTGGAGGCAACAAATTGAAGGATCTTGATTTTTAACCCATTCTAAAACCTTATGTCTTTTGGTTGGGGCATTGAGGCCGTTGATATTAAGAGTTATTATTGAAAGGTATGTATTTATTTTTGCCATTTTTTGTTTTGTTTTGTAGTTCTTCTGGTTTTACCTTTGCTTTCTTGTATTAACTAGAATTTGAGTATGGTTTATTATTTTTTTTCTAGGTTCCTTATATGTGTGCTTTTCTGTTTCTTCCACATGGAAGATCCTTTCAAGTATTTTTTGTAGAGCTGGTTGTGTCTTCAAATATTCCTTTAGGCTGGTTTTGTTGTGGAATGTCCTTATTCCTCCATCTTTTTAAATGGATAGCTTTGCCAGCAAAGTAACCTTGGTTGACAGTTGTTATCCTTCAGAATTTGGAATACATCATTCCGAGCCCTTCTGGCTTTTAAAGTTTGTGTTGGGTAATCTGCTGTGAGCCTGATGGGCTTGCCTTTGTATATGACTTGATTTTTCTGTCTAACTGCTTTTCTTTGGTTTGTATGTTTGGTAATTTATTATCATATGTTGAGGAGAGTTTTTTCCCAGGTTTTGTCTCATTAGTATTCTAAGTGATTCCTGTATGTGCATTGGCATCTCTTTCCCAATTTGGGGGCAGTTTTCTTCTATGATTTTGTTATAAATGCTTACTATGCATTTGGAATGAAATTTTTCTCCTATTATCCCCTGAATTCTTATGTTAGATCTTTTCATAGTGTCCCAATTATCTTGAAATTCCCATTCATACTTTCCTGTTAGTTTGTCTTTCTCTTTGTTGGACTGTATTAGATCTGCCACCTGTTTTTCTAGTTTAGATATTCTGTCCTCTCCTTCATCCATTCTACTGGTGAGATTTTCTAAAAAAGTTTTTTATTTCATTGAATGTGTTCATCATTGCTAGTAATTCTGATTTTTTTCTTTATTATTTATATTTCCTTATTTATGTCTTGTATTGACCTCATTTCATTAAATTGGTTTCCTTTGTCTTCTTTGATTCCTTTGATTTTTCTCTTTCATTCTTTTGATTTTCTTGAGCATATTTATAATCATTCTCTTGAAATCTTTCTCAGACATTTCCTCTAAACCAATCCCACTGAGGTCATTTCTGATGCTTTAATACTTTTTGGTGGATTTATATTGCCTTATTTTTTGTGTTTCTTGTGTTATAATGTACATATTTTTGCAATTTGGATTACTTTAATGCTTGGATTTTCTGATTATCTGCAGTATTATTAGATGTATCAATCAATCTGATGTTATATATCTTCAGTGGAGCAGCTTGAGGTGCTAGGTGTGTCTCTTAAGACTCTCAGAGTATTTACAAAAGTGACCCTAGATGTTGGGCTTGGCTATTATGAAAGTATTCAAGTAGGCTGAGTGGAACAAAATATAAGCAGATTCTAAAATTTAGCTAAACAATGTACATATTCAATGAAAAAACAGCACAAAATATTTATGCAGGAATACCTATTATGATAACTAGATTCTCTAAGAAAGTCACAATCCCTTAGGGTGTGTGTTGTCCCACACTGTCAACTAAGAGGCTAAGATTTATGGTCTGTTGAAGGTTCCAAGTCACCTTGTGACCAAGTAAGTCCCTTCCCTAATGAACAACAGAAGAGGAGACAAAGGCACTATAAATCAGGAAGCAACAAATGACAATCCACAGATATAGCTTATTTAAGAATGGCAAATCCCACCATTCATCAGATTTAACACATAACTTATCCTGACATGGAATGTACATTTAATACCTGATTCAAGCCTATATGCCAAGCTTATTTGGTGGGTACTGACCTGGTGTAATACCAGTTACCTTTTGGGATTGTTTTGATTTCAGTTATGCTGTGCTGCTGCTTGGGTCCTTCTTTGCTGCACTGTGGGCTCAGGTAGGCTGGCTGGGTTGCTGGATAGCTGGTCTGGTCACCTGTGCTGGGTGCCGGGTGCTATACAGGTAAGGTCCCTTCCCAGGTCTCTGGTGCTTCTTGATGCTTGCACTGGTGGTGAGGGAGGAGAGTCTGGTTCCACTCCTCCTTTCTTCCCTGCTGTCCTCCCTTCATGCTTCTTGAGTTTGCGAGCAGGCCGGTGTGAGTGGAGAATCCCCTCACCTGGCCTTTCCTACAGCTCAGGCTGAGCGTGGTGGCTGTGGCCACACAGACCTGGTACCTCTGCTGCTAGAACCACTTCTGTCTGCTTCTGTGGGCTGTAAATGCTCTGGATCTCTCCTACTTCTCTGCCATATTTGATAATTTCTTATACACCTCACTTTTTAGTAGAAGAGTGTATTTTGCTGTTTTTAAAATTTTTTTTTTTGACTTTTTCTCCCCTAAGCTGCTTTGGTGTGGTTCCTATCCTGCCGTCTTAACCAGAAGTCACCCTAAACTCTTTTTTTTTTTTTTTTTTTGAGGTAGGGTCTCAGTCTAGTCCAGGCTGACCTGGAACTCACTATGTATTCTCAGGGTGTCCTTGAACTCATGGTGATCCTCCTACCTGTGCCTCCCAAGTGCTGGGATTAAAGGCGTGCACCACTATGCCTGGCTCAAAACTCTTGATTTCTTATTGTTTTGCTTTTCAAGTTCTTTGTATATTCCGGATATTAATTTTATGTCAGATGTATAGCTGGCAAATTTTTTCTCCCATTCTGTAGGTTGTTTCTTTGCTCTATTCAGAGTATCCTTTGCTGTACAAAAGCTTTGTAATTTCATGAGATCCCAGTGGTTGATTAGTGGGTTTTTCTTTTTTTTTTCTGAGCAATTGGGGTTATATTCAGAAAGTCATTGCCTATTGCAATATGTTGAAGGGTTTTCCTACTTTTTCTGCTAGCAGTTTCAGATTTTCAGGTCTGATATTAAGGTCTCTGATCCATTTTGACTTGATTCTTATGCATAGAGAAAAACAAGGATCTATTTTCATCCTTCTACATACAGATATAGAATTTTCCCAAAACCACTTGTTGAAGAGGCTGTCTTTTCTCCAAAGAATATTTTTTTGTCAAGAATCAGATGGCTGTAACTGCCTGGATTCTATTCTGTTCTATTGATCTACGTGTCTGTCTTTGTGCCAGTAGCAAGCTATTTTTGTTAATAGGACGTTGTATTGTAGCTTAAAATCAGGTATTGATACAGCTAGCCTTATTTTTGTTGCTCAAAATTGTTTTGGCGATTTGAGGTTTTCTGTGCTTTCAAATGAATTTTAGCATTGTTTTTACCCCTATTTTTTGTGAAGAATGCCATTTGAATTTTAATGGGGATTACATTAAATATGTAGATTTCTATTTAAATGATTTAAAAATGAGGCTTAAGACAAAAAAAAAAAAAGGACAAAAAGAATTTCCTTTACAAAGTCATACTGTAACATTCCAGATGCCTTGAGATGTGGCCATGAGTTAAAGTTGTCCTTCCTCCCTATCTCCCTGCTGTGCATGCCATGATATTCGATTCTCGCACTCATTAACTGTGTAGATTGCTTTTGGAAAGACTGACATTTTCACAATATTGATTCTTCCAATCCAAGAGCATGGGATGTCTCCATTTTCTAGTGTCTTCTGCAACTTCTCTATTGAGTGTTTCAGAGTTTTATTGTATAGATCCTCCATTTCCTTGGTTGGGTTTATTAAAAGGTACTTTATTTATTTATTTATTGAGGCAATTGTGAAAGGGTGAGAGTCCCCAATTTCATTCTCCGCATGCTTGTTGTTAGTATATTGGAAAATATATATGAACACTACTGATTTCTGTGTGTTTATTTTATTTTATTTGATTTTTTTTGAAAATTTTTTTGTTTATTTTTACTTATTTTTTCGAAAGTGACAGAGAGAAGGAGGAAGGGAATAAGGGAGAGAAAAAGAGAGAGAGAGAGAGAGAGAGAGACAGACAGACATACAGAGAGAATAGGCGCGCCAGGGCTTCCAGCCATTGCAAACGAACTCCAGACACATGTGCCCCCTTGTGCATCTGGCTAACATGGGTCTGAGGAATCGAGCCTCGAACCGGGGTCCTTAGGCTTCACAGGCAAGCACTTAACTGCTAAGCCATCTCTCCAGCCCTGTGAGATGCTTTTTTTTAAAAAATTTAATTTATTAGTTTTCTTTTCAGTAAATACAGGCAGTGTGTACATAGCTGATAAAAAATTAAAATTAATAGTAAAAAAAGTTAAAATTAGTATGCTTTGGGAATAGACAAGTTTTGCTAAATTTGTTCATTGGGTAAAAGTTTGCTTCTTTTTTTTTTTAAATTTGATTTATTAGTTTTCTTTTCATCAAATACAGGCAGTTTGGTACCATTGTTTAGGCTCATCTATGATCTACCCCCTCCCATTAGACCCTCCTTGTTGATGTAAATGGGTCGTGCATTGTGGAGTTAGTCCCCAGTTATTGGTATGCTAAATGTCTCTGCAAATCAGGACCCAACATGTGACTCTGACATTCTTTCCGCCCCCTCTTCCGCAAAATTTCCCTGAGCCATGTTGGGTTCATTTTTGGTCTGCTTCAGTGCTGAGGTGTTGGGGGCCTCTGAGGCTCTGGCTCTCTGATTTGGTAGGAGTTAATTTTTCTCTGCGTTGATCTCCTTCCCTTTGTGCTGGTATCCGGTTCACAGTTCCTGCTACATTGCTAACAGTGTTATCAGCTCTAACAGTTTTCTGGTAGAATCTTTAATGTCCTTTATGTATAGAATCATATTATCTGCAAATAATTATATTTTGTTCTCTTCCTTTCTAATTTGTATTCATTTTATGAGTATCTCTTGCCTTATTGCTATAGGTAGCAGTTACAGTACTATATTAAAAGTAGGGACAGTGGACACCCTTGTCTAGTTCTTGAATTTAGTGTAAAAGCTTCAAGATTTTCCCTATTGAGTATTATGTTGGCTATAGATTTGTCATAAGTAGCTTTTATTATGTTGAGATATGATTCTGTGAATTTATTGACTTCCTTTTTGATTTCTTCAATGACACATTCATCATTCAATAGTGTACTGTTTAATCCCCATGAATTTCTGTATGCTCTGTAGTTTTTCTTGTTGCTCATTTGTAGTTTAATTCCACTGTGGTCAGATAGAGTACAAGGGATTATTTCAATTTTCCTATATTTGTTCTTGTATCTGCATTGGCATTTCTTTACCAATTTGGGGAAAGTTTTCTGTAATTTTGTTGAAATCACATACTAAGCTTTATTGAAATTCTTCTTCTACTATACCCTGAAATCTATTTTTTAGAAAAAAACTTTTTTTTAAAAATTAGTTTTCTATTCAGCAAATACAGGCAGTTTGGTACCATTATTAGGCTCATACGTGACCTACCCCCTCCCCAGTGCCCCTCCTTGTTGATGTATATGGGTCGTGCATTGTGGAGTTAGCCCACAGTTATTGGTACAATAAATGGCTCTGCATATCATGACCCAACACGTGGCTCTGACATTCTTTCTGCCCCATCTTCTGCAAAATTTCCCTGAGCAATGGGTTGGGTTCATTTTTGGCCTGCTTCAGTGATGAGGTGTTGGGGCCCTCTGAGGCTCTGGCTCTCTGATTTGGTAGGAGTTGTTTTTTTCTCTGTGTTGGTCTCCTTCCTCCTTGTGCTAGTATCTGGTTCATCAGGAAAACAGCACCCTTGCTTGTTTTGCCAATTTTCCTTACTTTCAGTCAGGGCCTTTTTGAGGTATGATGGGGTGGCTCTCTCCTGAGGATCTGCATGTATCTGAAAAAGAGAAACAGAATCTCCAACAGAGAGTGAGTTAGCACCAGGACAAATGAAATAACCCTTACTTTTTAATAGAGAGTTTAATAGGTATAGGCCCTCTTGTAGCCCATGATTGATGGTAGCTTGATATTGGAGAGTGGGCTTATGTTTGGATATGGTTCTGACTTGTTTCTCAGCTCCAGCTATGGGTCCCACACCACTGAGGGGATCAGTTAGCCAAATCAAGAGCAGTTGGTTCCCCACCATGGCTGTGTGCCACTATTGCACTTGTGGAGGCATTGCAACAGGTTATTTGTTGCTAAATAGGTAAGACCATGAGTTGCTTGGACAGATATTGGTCATTTTCCCCCAGTCGCCCATATAGCACCTTCTGGAACTAGACACGCTGACTGTCTGGGGACTGCCTCTCTCCTGGCCTCTAGCCATGCCGTTCCAATTTACGTGTCAGCTGCATATGGAGTCTTCAGCAATAGGGTCTTACCACTGACCTTTGGTGGGTCATCAAGTACTCTGACAGAAATCTGTCATTCATTTAGGAAACCTTGTAGGCTTCTCTGATCAAAAGCTCATTGTGGATGATAGCCCCATGCTGGTACTGGGAGTTACAGGTCAGTGCCCACTAAGAAAATGAGGAAAAAGATAACTCATATACAAGAGTTAGAGAGGAGAGAGAGGGGGGGAGAGGGGGAGAAGGAGGGAGTGAAGATATAGAAAATTTAGGTTAGACTTGATCCTACCCTCTCCAGTGTCTTGTGGTTCAGGTGTTTCCTGTAAGGGCCTGGTGAAGGTTCAGCCATTTGGTCTGCCTTTTAGGAAGTAGAATTTTATGGTACCATTGCTGTTTGGGTCTGGATTAGTGTTTCCCACCCCTTTGATGCCCTCCCCCACCCCTCCATCCTAGTGTCTCGTCCATGAGATGCTTGCTGGGTATGTAAGGTATCTTGGGAATATTAAGGTTAGATGCTGTAGATGAGTGAGCCTATGTGGCGATTTGTTTTCTGTGATTGGGTAATTTCACTGAGAATGATCTGTTCCAGGTTCACCCATTTTTCCTCAAAATTTCGTTATGTCATTTTTTCTTACTGCTGTATAGAATTGCATTGGATAACATCTTTGTTATCCATTCTTCTAGTGATGGACATCTGGGTTGATTCCAGCTTTTAGCTATTATGAACTGAGCCACTACAAACATGGTTGAGTAAATCTCTCTGGACTGTGGTTTGAAGGCTTTAGGGTAGATGAACAGTAAGGGAATTATTGGGTCTGTTGGTGTCTCTATAGTCAGCTTTTTCAGGAGTCTCCATATTGCTTTCCAAAGTGGTTGTAACATCCTACTTTCCAACCAACAGTGTATGAGTGTTCCTACTTCTCCACATACTCACCAGCATTTATTTTTATTTGATTTTTTGATGTTTTCTGTCCTTATTGGGGTAAGGTAGAATCACATAGTTGTTTTAATTTGCATTTATCTGATGATATCGGATGATGAACATTTTCTTAAGTGTGTGTTTGCCATTTGTGTTTCTTCCTCTGTGAACTGCCTTTTCAGCTCTTTGCCCCATTTTGTGGGTGGGGTGTTTGACTTCTTACTGTTTAGATTTTGAGTCTTTGTAGATTCTAGAGATTAGGCCTCTGTCAGTTGGATAACCTGCAAATATTTTCTCCCATTCTGTGGGTAATCTATTGGCTTTGCTTAATGTATGCTTGTCTGTAAAGAAACTCTTCAGCTTCATGTGATCCCTTCGGTTGAGTGACTGTTTAAGATCATGAGCTACTGGGGTTTTGTTCAGGGAGTCTTTTTCCATTCCTATATCATGGAAAGTACTTCCTAAATTTTCTTCCAGTAGTATTTGAGTTTCTGGTCTTATATTGAGGTCTTTGATCCATTTGGAATTGGACTTGAGGGTAGTGCATGGTGAAATGTGTGGATCAAGTTTCAGTTTCCTGCATGTGGTTATCCATTTTGTCCAGCACCATCTGTTGAAGATAATGTCTATTTTCCAGCTATATTGTTCAGGCCTTTGTCGAAATATCAAGTAGCTATAGTTGCTTGACCCAAAGTCCGGGTCTTCAAGTCTATTCCATTGGTCTATACCAGTACCATGCTGTTTTTATTACTATGGCTTTGTAATGTAGATTTAGATCAGGTATGGTGATGCCACCAGAGGTATTTCTTTTGCTGATGATATGTTTGGATATGTGAGGCCCTCTGCCTTTCCATATGAAATTAGAGATAATTTTTTTCTCTCTCTGTGAAGAACACTGTAGGAAGTTTAATTGGAAATGCATTAAATCTATATATTGCCTTTGGTAGGATTGTCATCTTCACAATGTTAATTCTGCCTATCCAGGAGCATAGGAGATCTTTCCACTTTTCAAGTCCTCCTCAATTTCTTTTTTGAGTGTTTTTACGTTTTCATTTTATAGATCTTTCACTTCCATTGTTAACATTATTCCAAGGTATTTTATTTTTTTTTTTGTTTCTATTGAAAATGGGACTATATCCCTTATTTCTTTCTCTTTATCTTTGTCATTTGCATATAGAAATGCTACTGACTTTTTGTGCATTGATTTTGTATCCTGCTACTTTGCTGTAGGAGTTAATTACCCTCAGGAGTTTTGGGATGGAGTCTCTCAGGTCTCTTACATATACAATCATGTCATCAGCGAATAGAGCTAACTTAACTTCTTCCTTTCCAAATTGTATCCCTTTAATTTCCTTCTCATGATTGATTGGTTGAGGTAGGACTTCCAGTACTATATGGAAAAGCAGAGGTGAGAGAGGACAACCCTGTCTTGTTCCTGATCTTAATGGGAATTCCTCCAGTCTCTCTCCATTTAGTATTATTTGGGCCTTCGGAACTTTGTATATTGCCTTTATTATGTTAAGATATGTTCCAACTATGCCAATTCTCTCCAATGTTTTGATCATGAAGTGATGTTGTATCTTGTCAAAGGCCCTTTCTGCATCTATTGAAATGATCATTGGTTTTTATGTTTAAGCTTGTTTATGTGGTGTATTACATTGACAGATTTTGTTATGTTGAACCACCCTTGTGTTCCTGGGATGAATCCCACTTGGTCAAGGTGGATAATGCTTTTGATGTGTTGTTGGATTTGGTTTGTGAGTATTTTGTTCAGGATCTTTGCATCTAAGTTCATTAGGGAAATAGGCTGGTAGTTTTCTTTTCTTGTGGCATCTCTGCCTGGTTTTGGGTGAGACTAGCTTCATAAAGGGAGTTGGGAAGCTTTCCCTGTTCTTCAATTGTGTGGCACAGATTTAGGAAGATTGGTTTGATTTCCTCCATGAAGGTTTGATAGAATTTGGCTGAGAAGCCATCTGGTCCTGGACTTTTCTTTTTGGGGAGGTTTGTTATTACTTTTTTAATCTCCATGAGTGTGATGGGTTCATTGAGGTGATTAATCTGCTCTGAGTTTAACTTTTATAGATGGTATGCATCCAGGAATTTATCCATCTCCTCCACATTATCCAGTTTTGTGGAGTAGATGTTTTTGAAATAAGTCCTGATGATTGTCCCAATTTCACTATGTCTGTTGTGATCTCTCCTTTTTCATTTTGAATTTTGTTAATTTGAAGCTTCTCCTTTTTTTGTTTGATCAAATTGGCCAGGGGTTTGTCAATCTTGTTTATTTTTTTCAAAGAACCAGCTTTTTGTTTTGTCAATAGTCTTAATTGTTTCCTTGGTTTCCAATTTATTAATTTCTGTTCTGATTTTAATTATTTCTCTCCTTCTGGAGCTCTTTGGGTTGGATTTTTCTTGTTTATCCAGTGCCTTTAGGTGGATGGTTAGGTTATTGATTTGGGATCTTTCTGTCTTTTCTATGAAGGATTGAGTGCTATGAATTTTCCCCTGAGGAATGCCTTCATTGTGTCCCATAAGTTTTGGTATTATGTGTTCTCATTGTCATTCAATTATAGGAATTTTGCAATTTTATTTTTTATTTTATCCACTATCCATTTATTGTTTAAACGTGTGCTATTTACTTTCCAGGTGCCATTGGGATTTTTTGGTGGGTCTTTTGTTGTTGATTTCTAGCAATATAGCATTGTGATCTGATATCATGCAGGGAATTATGTCAATTTTCCTAAATATATTGAGGCAGTCTTTGTGACCAAGTATATGGTCTTTTGGAGAATGCTCCATGGGCTGCTGAGAAGAACGTGTCGTCTGTGGATTTGGGATGGAAAGTTGTGGAGATGTCTGTTAGGTCTAAGTGATCTGTGGTTTTGTTGAGCTCTCTTACTTCCCTGTTGAGTTTCTGTTTGGATTATCTGTCTATTACTGTAATGGTATATTGAAGTCTCCAGCTATGATTGTTTGGTGGTTATTTCTGTTTTATTGTCAAGTAGGTTTTGTTTTATGAACTGTGGTGCCCCTGTGTTTGGTGCATACAGATTTATGATTGTAATATCCTCTTGATGGATCGTTCCCTTGATAAGAAGGAAGTAGCCTTCTTTGTCTTTTTTGATTATTTTTGGTTTGAAGTCCATTTTATCTGATATTAATATAGCTACACCTGCTTGTTTCTTATTCCCATTTGCTTGGAATATTGTTTTCCACCCTTTCACCCTGAGGTGTCTGTCTTTAGTGGTAAGTTGTGTTTCTTGAAGCAGTAGATTGAGGGGTCTAATTTTTTGATCCATCGTGTTAGCTTATGTGTCTTGATGGGTGAATTAAGGCCATTAATATTTAGTGTAATGACTGTGAGATTTGATTTAATCCTTGCCATGTTGTTGTGGTAGATGTGTGTTGGTGTTTTCATGGGCTTTGAAGTTTTTTGTGCCTACTCTGGGTTTGGTTGTTGTGATCTGCTTCTTGTAGGCATTTGAGTTTGGTTATTTGTTTCTTCTCTGTGGAGAATTTCCTGATATTGTTTCTGTAGGTTTTGTTTTGTGTTTATATAATTGCGAAGCTGAGTTTTGTCATGGAAAATTTTTCCTTCACCATCTAGTATGAGGGATACTTTTGCTGGGTACAGTAATTTGGGTTGGAAGCCATAGGTTCTTAGACTTTGGAGGGGTTCATTCCAGGTCCTTCTAGCTTTCAGTTTCCATTGACAAGTCTGAAGTAAT
The DNA here is from genome assembly GCF_020740685.1 of Jaculus jaculus. NCBI lineage: Eukaryota > Metazoa > Chordata > Mammalia > Rodentia > Dipodidae > Jaculus > Jaculus jaculus. The sequence goes on from NC_059116.1 coordinate 38,329,324, forward strand.
TCTGATGGGGTTTCCTTTAAATGTGGTGTGTTGTTTTTCCCTAGCTGCTTTTAGGATTTTCTCTTTGGTGTCAATGTTTAGAGTCTTAATTATAATGTGTCTTGCAGAGTTTCTCCTTTGGTCCAGTCTGTTTGGAGTTCTGTTGGCTTCTTGTATCTTCATGAGCCCTTCTTTTAAGAGCCTGGGGAAGTTTTCTTCAATTATTTTGTTGAAGAAGTTCTCCATGCCTTTGGTCTGAAATTCTTCTCCTTCTGATATTCCAGTGATTCTGATATTAGGATGTTTAAGTGTATCCCACAATTCCCTTATGTTCTGTTCACAGGAACTTTTGAACTTATTGAAGTTTTTGAACTCTCGAACTGTTTCTTCCATCTTGTCTTCCAGATCAGAGTTTCTCTTCTCTACTTCGCTGACTCTATTCTTGAGAGCCTCTAGAGAGTTCTGGACTTGTTCAATTAAGTTTGCATTTTCTACTACTTTTCTATGTATCATTTCCATTGCTCTGTCAAGCTCCCTTTTCACATCATTTTCTGATTTTCTTGATGATTCTTGGAATTCATCCTTGCATTTCTTTTTGTCTTCATTTAATGTGGCCAGCTGATATTTAAGGTTGTCTTTTTTTTTTCACTTTCCCTCAAACTCTTAATTCTCTTTGTACTCCTTCCAATGTCTTATCAATTTTTTCTAGCTTAGTGATAGTAGCATACACATGATTATCGGTCCATTGTTGCTTTCCTGCAAGTTCTAGCAGTAGGTTGGTCAGGGTTGTATTGCCCATAGCTTCCATTTGATGTTATGATCCTAATGACTCTTCTATGTTTTGGTTAGATGTATTCCTTGTAGGACTGGGTGATCTACCTGGATTTTCTTGCATTTGATTTTTCATGGTATTTCTTTTGCGTTGTGGTCTACCCATGACAGTGTATAGGCAGGTAGGTGGGTGGATCAGCCTAGGCTCTATCGCAATGGGAGTCTGAGGCAGCCTGGGGCAGTTGCCAAGCAGCCTGGGCTTTGGCTCTCACTTGCCAAAGCCGCCTATCTACTGCCTGACAGGGGCACCAAAGTTGCCTGAATTCTCAAGTGGTAATGCTGCCAAAGCTGCCTGCCTTAGAGCTTGGAGGGGGACTGAGGTACCAAGCCCTGAAGCTGCCCAAACTGGCTGGGACCCTGGGACTCGGAAACAGTCTTTGCTCCCCTGTCACAGAGGAGTGGGGGATGGCTGGGTACAGACAGGTAGGGGATGGCACCTGAGCTCCCACTAATGACAGACTCAGTATGGGCTTGTGTGGCTCTTGCTGTGGCACTGGACCCACTGAACGTGTGATCGGAGTGCAGAGGCACCTGCGGTGGCAGGCGCGCAATTGGAGCACAGTGTGGTTGGCTGGCAGTGTGTGATCGGAGCACAGCAGTGGCTCTTTGGAGGAGGGGGGTGCACCCATCTGAGAGGGGATCTGTGTTTCCCTGTCCCCCCCCCCCCCGTGCCCTCCCACTGACAAGAAGACCCAGAAAACCCTTAATGTCTTGCCTTTCTTTCCCAGGTACTTTGCAGGGCAGCTAGGCAGTTGCCATTTTGGCCAGAAGTCTATTTTTGTTTTTTAAGGCAAGGTCTCATTCTAGGCCAGGCTGCTCTGGAATTCACTCCAATACTGTGAATTCTTATGTTTGATCTTTTCATAGTGTCCCAGATATCTTTAAATTCACATTCTTACCTTCCTATTAGCTTGTCTTTCTCTTTGTTGGACTGTATTAGATCTGCCACCTGGTCTTCTAGTTTAGATATTCTGTTCTCTCCCTTCATACCTTCTACTGGTGAGACTTTCCACAGTTTTTTAATTGACTGACTGTGCTTTTCAGTGCTGGAATTTCTGCCTGTTTTTTTTTTTTTTTCAGTATTTATATTTCCTTACTCATTTCTTGCAGTGGCCTCCTTATTTCATTAAGCTGGTTTCCTGTTTTCCCTTAGAATTCTTTCAGGAGTTTGTTTTCTTCTTTCTAAAATTCCTTTGCTTTCTTCTTTTATTCCTTTGCTTTCTACTTCAGTTTGTTTGAGTATAGGTAAAATTATTTCTTTTTGACATCTTAGTTAGGCATTTCATCTAGCAGTCTCATTAGGGGTCATTTCTGATGGATTTATAATTTTGGGTGGATTTGTGTGGTCTTGATTCTTTGTGGTTTTTTGTATTATAATGTTGCATTTTTTTCAATTTTAATTTTAATTTAATTTTTTTTTCTTTTCACAAGTTTTATTAACATTTTCCATGATTATAAAAAATATCCCATGGTAATACCATCCCTCCCCCCCAACTTTCCCCTTTGAAGTTCCATTCTCCATCATATTACCTCCCTGTTGCAATTTTTGCAACCTTAGTTGATTTGAACCTTGGGTTTTCTAATAATCTGCATTGTTTTTCGATTTGGAAATCCAACTTTATATACCTTCAGAGTAGGAGTTTAAGGTGCCCAATACAGCTGCAGATGTAAATCCTAGGTATTGAATTTGCCTGCTATTCAAGTATTCTTGTGAGCTGGGGTGGAGCAATATTCTGGCAAATTCTAAAATTCAACTGAATAATATACACTTTCACTAATAACCAGCCCACCCCCCTCACACACATCCAAACCAAAGCAAGCTAATCCAAACCAAACCAAACCAAAACAAGAACAACAGCAACAAAAAACCCAGGACAGAGTATGCAAGTGTGGGGATTGAGACAAACAGATTACCTTATAAAGTCCAAATCCCTAAGGGTGTGTATTGCTCTACATCCTTAATCCTGTCACTTTGGAGGCTGAGATTCCTGTTCTGCCATGGGTTCTAGGTCAGCCTGGGTCTGAGTCAGACCCTGCCCCGAATAATGACAGGAAAAAAAGACAAAGGCCACATGAATCTGAAACCATCAATGTCAACCCCAAAATACAGCTTGAGAATGGTAAAGCCAACCAAGAATATATAACTCATAACCTGCCCTGACACGAAAAGAGAGATTAGCATTTTCAGTGAAAGCCTTTGTACCTGCTTTTTGTCAGTTGGCCTCGTTACCTTTTGGTGTGGCTTCCAATATCACCAATGCTGAGTGCCCACCTTGATCCCTCTGTGTTGTGCTGTGAATCTGGTGTTCTGATCAGCTGTGATGGATGCCCAGCTGCTGGGAGCTGGATGCATTCTCTGGGGCATTGAGATGCTCTCAGTTTGGGTACGGGAGAGTGCAGAAAGCCTGGATTTGTACTGGAACTGTCCAGCTGTTCCCACCTGTGTCCCCTTCAGCAGCTCTTCTGCAGGTTTCTTGACTTTGCAAGGAGGCTGATGAAGTTGGGAAATCTCCTTGGTTCGTCTATGCTCCTGCAGTTGGTCCCTGGGATGGTGTGTGGAACCAGGTCTGCAAGCTCCTCGGTGGGATTATGGCTTATTTCCTCCTTTTTCCCCCTCCCATTTTTAATGAAAACGATACACAGTATTTGATATCAGTTCAAGATAGATACTGAGAGGTAATTTACAGTTCATTTTTAATTTTTCATTTTGGTCCTCCCCCCAAATTTGTAATTTCTTTGATTCCTTTTGAAATGCTATTAAAATGTTACTAAGGTAGAGTCTGTTGCTTTTATGTGAACCTCAGGCCACATCCCACTATTCTTTAGATGTTTATGATCATGTACAACATCTACCATGCACTGGGATGGGGGAAAAGAAAAATTAATGCCTTTATTTTACAATTGCCCAAAGTCAATGTATTTGGTTGTGGATTCTTTATCTCAGGTTACTATTTTTTTTTGAGGTGGCGGTGTCTCCCTAGGCTCCCAGGCTTCCTTCAAACTTGTAGCCTTAAGCAACGTTCTCAATTCAGCCTCTTGATTAGCTGGGAACATAGGCATGTACCACTGTGCCTGGCTCTTATGGGATATTTTTAAAGTTCCTGACAGGCATGAATAATTTCCTCCTATCATTCAGTTTATCCATGGATGTGGTATCTGCTGAGGACTGAACTGATAAGAGATTTTGAAAATACCATCATCACAACACTGTCAAGCACGCATTCCCTGATGAGCTTTGGTTGAGGCTTTTACACATGCAAACCTCCTTTCTAAGGGTCCTCATCCACACGGATTTTATGATGATTAGTGAGAGATGACCTGTGGTTGAAAAGTTTCCCACATATGTTACATTCATAGGGTTTCTCTCCAGTATGGATGTGCTGATGTGCAATATGTGAGGATCTCTGTCTAAAACTTTTCCCACATGTATTACACTTAAAGGGCTTTTCCCCCATATGAATTCTTTGATGATGAATAAGAGCTGAACTTTGACCAAATGACATCCCACATTCTTCACGTCGGAATGGCTTCTCTCCAGTATGAATTCTTTGATCATTACTAAGGGATGAGTTACACCTAAATGTTTTCCCACCCTCACTACACTTAAAGGGCCTTTCTCCAGTGTGCATCCTCTGATGTTGGATGAGTGCTGAACTTTGTCTGAAGGCTTTCCCACACACTTTACATTTACATGGTTTCTCCCCAGTGTGAATTCTCTCATTAATAATAAGCATTGAGTGGGAACTTAAGGCTTTGCCACATTCACTAAAATTATAAAACTTCTCTCCTGTATGAATTATTCGGTGCCTGTTGAGTCATGAAACAGAAATGAAGCCTTTCCACACTGATTACACCTGTAGGGATTTTCTCCAGTGTGAATTTGCTCATGTTGAATAAGTGATGCACTCTGACTGAAGGCTCTTCCACATTCACTGCATTTGAAAGGTTTCTCTCCAGTGTGGATTCTCTGATGGTAACGGAGGAATGAGCTGGACTTAAAGGTGTTGCCACATTTGTCACCCAAATAGGTCTTCTTTCTGGAATGAACCCTCTGACGGGGAAGGGATGGGCTGCAACCGGATTCCTTCCTGCCTGTGTTGTACTTACAAGAACTTTCTCTGGCATGGACTTTCTAATGTATAAACAAGCCTGACCTTCTGCCAAAGGATTTGCCACATTCCTTACATCTGTAGGATGTGAGTTCTCAGATGTTTATACAGGGAGGTACTGAGAGTAAAGGCTTTCCCACATGCTTTACATATGTAAGGTTTCTCCCCAGTGTGAGTTATTAGAAGTTGAATAAGAGCTGAACTTTGGCTAAAGGTTTTTGAACATTCTTTACATTTAAATAACTTCTCTCCAATATGATTTTTCTCATGTTTTTGAAGGGATGAAGTATTAATGAAAGTGTTCTCACACATACTACATTTATCCCATTTATCTGCTGTGACTTTTGGTTGATTAGGTATATTTGAACTCTGATTGGAAGTGTTTCCTTGTTTTTCACAGGTTGATGGCATTTCTTCTCTGAGAACTATCTGCTGCCTAAGAACAATAAACTTTGGGCTGAAATTCTGGCTAAATTCATTGGTTTTAGGGTTCTTTTCTACAGTCTTCTCTGATCTGCCTTCATATATGCAAGGTTTTTCTGACTTCAGGTCCCAGGACCCATTTCTTTTGGATATTTTCATTAGCAGTTCCTGAAATGAAGATTCCTGTGTTTGAGTTGACTTTGTGGTTTTGTGGCTGCACTTCCATCCAAGAGATAAGCTTCCAGAACTTTCTTTCTCTACTTTCCAGGGCTCTTCTCCTTGCTGCAGTAGGGAGATCACCTTCAGTTTGGTAAAAAGGAATCCCAGTGAGGTCAGGTTACTATAGTTCTCCAGCATCACCTCCCAGTACAGGCTTCTCTGAGAAGGATCCAGTTTTCTCCACTCATCCCAGGTAAAGAGCACAGCCACATCTTCAAATATCACCAACACCTGAGGCCTTGCTTCCCTGGGCTCGGGGGCCATGTCCTCCTGGGCTCTCCCTTGCCAGTTGTGCCCTCCAGAAAGCAGATTTCTGGGCTCTGGCTAGGGACTCCCAGGCAGCACTGAGCAGGTGGAGGCTCCAGAATCACCCGGCCACCCCGGCCAGGGGACCTCACCCCGGAGATCTCAGTCCCCGAGATGCGCGCGCTATTTCCTCTTTTTTGATAGATCTTACTTTTGCCTTCTTCTCTGCTGTGGCCAATGAAAGCCTATAAACCTTCACTTTTCAAATGAAGAGTGTGTTTTGCTGTGGTTTAGCTCAAATCCCTCCCTAGATTGGATTGTTGTGACTCCTATGTAGCCATCTTACCCAGAAGTCCATAGCCCATTTTTAAAAAAATTTATTTATTTATTTATTTATTTATTTATTTATTTATTTATTTATTTATTTGAGAGCAACAGACACAGAGAGAAAGACAGAGAGAGGGAGAGAGAGAGAATGGGTGCGCCAGGGCTTCCAGCCTCTGCAAACGAACTCCAGACACGTGCGCCCCCTTGTGCATCTGGTTAACGTGGGACCTGGGGAACTGAGCCTCGAACCGGGGTCCTTAGGCTTCACAGGCAAGTGCTTAACCGCTAAGCCATCTCTCCAGCCCCATAGCCCGTTTTTTAAATTGGGTTGTTTTATTTCTTATTATTTGTTTATCCTGGATATTAATCCTCTGTCAGGTGTATAGCTGGAAGCCATCTTTCTTCCATTTTGTAGGTTGTCTCTTTGCCCTATTCACAGTATCCTTTGCTGTACAATAATTTTGTAATTTCATGAGATTCCAGTGGTTGGTTAGTGACTTTATTTCCTTCCTTTCTTTTATTTTTGACTGTGTTAATTTAAATAAATGTTAAGTTGTTAACATTATTTTTAAAACAATTTCATGTATACAATGTGTTTTGAGCATTCAACCAGATTACCTTCTCTGCTTTCCCTTCCACTTCTACCAGACCCCTTCTTTTTACCTACTGGTCTCCTTCTTATTCCATGTCTTTTTTAGTGACCCACACATTAGGGTTGTTTCCATGATCATGGGTGGGGTTATTTACAGGAGTACGGGCAAATTACCTGTGGGTACACCACTGAAGAAAATGTTTCCCTTCCCCCAGAAACTATTAACTGCCTTAACTTCTTAGAGAGGGGTGAATCCTAGTGAACTCCTCACCCCAGCAACGTTAACTGCCAATAAATCTTCAGGGAAGGTGGGGCCTCATGTGCTCCCTTTCCATCCATTATGGAATGTTGACAGGGCCAGTACTGTTCAGAAAACCACAGCTGCTGTGAGGTCATTAGTGTGATGAGCTAGTTGTATCCAGAAGACAGTGTTCCACAGCATTCCTCCCATTCTTCAGCTCTCACATTCCTTCTGCATCCTCTTCTTCAGTGGCCCTTGAGCCTTCCAGGAGGTGACATGGATGTCCTGTTTAGGAGTGATGCCCCATTTTCTAATGCTGTTTTATTCTTTGCCACTGAAAATCCTGATTTCTATGTCACTAACCTCAGAGGATATCTTCTCTCCAACAATTCCTGCTTTATTCCTTAGAGATTCTGGAAGTCACCATATTATTGCTGATACAAAGTACCCAACCAGAAGCAGCTTTTGGGAAGAAAGGATTAATTTCAATTTACAGTTTCAAGGAATTTTCACCATGGCAGGAAAAGCATGACAGGAAATCTGAGCAGGAAGCCTGAGTCACACTTCCACACCAAGGGGAAGGAAGTAGCCTTAATGAGTTGTTCTAAAACCCAGTGGGCTGGACTATGAACCTCAACATCCATCCTCAGCAACATACCACCAGCATGACTCCATCTCCCACAATGCTACCAAGTGGGGACCAAGCATTCACAACATGTGAGGCTAAGTGGGGGGCATCTCACATTCAAACCATCACAGTATATTGTTGTCTTTCCTCATCTTCCTTGCTGCCAATCAGATTTCAGTTTATTTATCTTTCTGTTTATTCTCCCCTCCCTCTCTTCTTATATTTCTCCCTTGCTCTTCCCCTTCTCTCTCTTTGTTTCATTTTTAGAGAAAGTCTTGCTATGTATCAGGGTCCTCCTGCTACTCTCTCCTGAGTGCTGGGATTACAGACATAGCCCTTGCAACCGATCTTCTGTTTTTCAGAAACATATGATCACTAGCTATAATCACAATACATTTCTTGAAAGTATGACTCCTATATAATTGGAATTCACATCCTCTGTCCCATTCCATACTGTCTCTACCTCTAGGGACCACTCTTGTACTTATCAATTCTATGAAATCAGCTTTATTTTTCATGTGTAGTATGTGGTAGTGGTCATGGTGGCTTGTGTGTGTATGGTATATATGCATATGTATGTGTAGATGTACTTGTAAGAATATGGAGACCAAAGAAGAAAGTTGAATGTCCTTCCTATTACTTATCTACATCTTTCCTGGAGACAGTCTTTCTCTTAATATGGAGCTGTGGTTTTCATGAACCCCAGTGATTCTCTTGTCTTCAGTCACCACAGGACTACATGGTCAAGTCCAGCTGCTTACATAAGTCCTGGGGAATTGAACTTGGGGTAGTGTCAGGCTTCCATGCTTGTGGCATGCACTCTTTCCCACTGAGCTATTTCCTGAGACCTGATGAAATCAACTTTTAAAATACCATATATACATTGAATCACATGGTGCTTGTATTTCTCTTCCTGATTTATTTTATATACCATGATGTCATCCAGGTTCATTCATGTTATTGCAAACACTAATAATTTTGGAAAATGTAGTGTACAGATACTGGATCTTTTCTTTCTAAGTAGGTTCTTTTCTATCTTGATGACTTCTTTTGTTCTTCTCCATCATCCATGACATGTTGACACTTCCAACATTGTACAGGTCTTGTGTAGGTAATGACAGCTGCTGTGAGGTCATGAATACAGTGGGCACTGCATGTCTGGAAGACAGCATTCCAGAGTGGTCCTTTCCATTCTCTGGATCTTACATTATTTCTTCCACCTCTTATGCTGTGTTTTATGAGCCTTGGAGGATGTGATAGAGGTGTTTCATTTAGCACCATGGTATGGATGTCTCTTTCACAGTGAGCACTCAATAATAGTCACTTATGATCATCACTTTGATGAGTTTTGAGTTTCCCCAGAAGTTACTTCCACCTGCAAATAGAAGCTTCTCTGGATAAAGGTGACAGCAACATTAATGTATGGGCATAAACATAAATATTTAGAGGGTAATTTGATGGTTACAACATGTCGTGGCTGGATTCAGGTGTCCCCCATAAACTTAGGTGTTCTGAATGCTAGGTTTCCAGCTGATGGAGATTAGGGAATTAATGCCTTTTAGAGGGAGTGTATTGTTGGGGGCGGGCTTATGGGTGTTATGGGCAGTTTACCCTTGCCAGTGTTTGGCACACTCTCCTGTTCCTGTTGTCCACCTTATGTGGGCCAGGGGGTGATGTCCATGCCCTGATCATGCCATCATTTTCCCCTGCTATCATGAAGCTTCATCTCAAGCCTGTAAGCCAAAATGAACCTCTTTTTTTCCCTACAAGCTGCTCTTGGTTGGGTGATTTCTACCAGCATTGTGAACCTGACTGCAACACATGTCCACTTAACCAAACAACAATTGTAACTTTACTTTCCCAGGGTCTATAACCTTCCTAGCCATAGACTTTTGTCTAAGTTTTCAATACCAGACACAAATTGTCTTCTCATGTAGTAAGCCTCAAACCTTATCAGAGAGAAGTTGGTTACTCCATAACAGACATGCCACTAGTGCACCCATAAATCCACCTTATCTGGCTAATCCATTGTATACTGGATAGTTTCCACTTCTTGTTATGACTGCTGATGACATTTCCCCCCCCCCCCACCAGCATCTTGCACAGAACCTTCCAGCACTATGACAGCTACTATGTGCTAAATGTTCTTGGCTCTCCTTCAGCAGGATAGGCAAGCTGGATTTCTGGGCATTCTTTACATTTCCATGTCTCCTCTATTTTCCTTGTCTTTTGTCCTGCCCCATCCAATCTGGAGGTTAAGTCTTCAGATTAGGGTAGTAAAATGTGTGGGATAATTGACATGTGTGCATACAAGCATGTGCGTACACAGGTGTGCTGAGTCATCTGTATATAAATCATCTGTGTATTATAATAATAAGGGAATATAGTTCTCATTTTTCATTTGGGGAACATACAGGGACTACTGGAGTGGCTTTTGTGTCCTTTGCACACATGGAGCTGGTTTTAGATGAGCGCTTCTTCCAAGACACTCAGACCTCCTGGACCAAGTCTGAAAGAAAGCTGAAGATGAATTCCCGTGTTGTTGGGGGCATCATGACTGGGGAGAAGAAAGAAAACTTCTCCAATCCAGTCGTCTACACTCTGGAGCACATCCAGGTTTGTCAGGAGACCTCTGTCCATGCACAGAAGCCCTGTTTCCCCAGTTGCTGCAATACTCAGTTTTAAATCAAAGCTTTTATTTTGAAAGGGTCATAGATTCAGCTGTGTGGAGACAGCGATGTGGGGAAAGCATTTTCAGAGTAAGCATGAGGACCTGAGCTGAGACCTCCAACACCCATGTAAAAGCCAAACATGGCAGTATGTGCCTGCACTCTCAGCACTGGGGAGGAGGAGATGGGAGGCTCCCCAGGGGTCACTGGACAGCTAGTCAGGTTTGAACTGGTGAGCTCCAGGCTCAGGGAGACTGATTCAAAGAATAAGGCAGAGTGATTGAGGAAGATACCCAATGTCAACCTCTGATCTCCACATGCACATTCACACATGAGTGCCCTCACATGTGTGCCTATGCACACATAAAAATGCATACACACACATACTCATGCCACAAAAGAGAAACTGTTCAGAAGAATCGCATGTACCTATTACTGAGAGAAACCCCACCTTTGCTGAGTTCTCTCAATGGCAACATGCTGTAAATGAACAGGACAGTATCACATTCAGACTGTTGGCATGAACATAGCCAAGATACATCACATGCCCCTTGCTGTGGCCCCAGATGGCTCTTGATATTGTCACATTGGATCCAGTTACAGCCAAGTTCTCAGATGACAAAGCTCTTTGGTCTTTCAGCCAAAGCAGAACTTCGAGAGTCCCATCTGTGTTTCATGGAGAACAGAGATGGAGCATGGGAGATGGACATCCTCCGGCTGTGTGATTCTGAAAGCTTCTGACACACACACAGTTTGCAGCTGTACTCGGATGGCAAACTTGGCCATCATCATGGCTTCTGGGGAGCTCACGGTCAGTAAGATGATCTTTCTAACTAAGAGTCTATCCTAAACCCAATGAGAAAGTGTCCACTGACTCAACAGGCTAGAAATGAGATCTGTTTCCTTGACATGGAGACACTAATTGCTACAGAGAAGACTGTGAGGCTCAAGATTTAGAAGAGCTGAATAAAAAGCAAGAATGGTAGAGGTTCTAGAACCATTTAAATCCCTTCATAACCCTGTTTTCTTGAATATGTCACTAAACCATTTGAGTGGAACCCAACTTGTTCCTCTCAAAACAGAAGAAGAATAAGAAAATTAACAATTATAACTACTATTTATATGGCTTGAAATGTTACAGAACACATTTATAAATGCTTCATGAATCTTAATTTAATATTCCTGAAACAGCCATATAAAAGTTATTATTAATATTCCTCTTATACAGGTTAGAGGCATAGAGCAGCTATTCATTTTATCTAAACACTTAACAGCTGTAAACTGGCAAAATCCTATCAATTTCTTAACCATTCTCAGACAATGTCTAGAGGTACCCATGCTATATTGGCTGGCATTATCTTTAATAGAAAGGCACTCATTTAAATGTACCATAAATTTAAAAATTAATCTTGAGTAAATAGCACAGTAAAACAGTTTTGTCATATTCTACTCCATGAAGTTGGTGCATCTCATGTCTGCATAGCTGGGATTCAGTTAAAGACATGCCAGAGACTTCAGCTATTTCAAGCAGGGATTTCATATGGGAAGCTGGTGGCTCCAACATGGCTGAAAGGAGATAGAGGTGTTGAAGTGTGAAGGCGGACCCTTGGATTTTTACCTTCAAGGTCACCCCTGCAGCTTAATCCAGAGATCAGAATTTGCTGATCAGGGTGGGGAGATTGTTCAGTGGGTAAAGTGCTTGCTACACAAGGTTGAGAACTTGAGTTGGGATCTCTGGGATACACAGAAGATGCTGAATGTGATGTCCCACAATTGTATTCTCAGTGCTGGGGGTGTGTGTGGAGACAGGAGACTATCCAGGGCTTGCTGGCCATGTAGTCTAGCCTGACCTGTAAGATTAAGGTTCAGTGAGAAACCCCTAGTCAAAAGTAGAGTGTAGAGAGATTGAGGAAGATATCTGAGGTCATTGATCTTTGATCTCCACATGCATGCACATACATGTGTGCCCATATGTGCATGTGAGTGTGTGTACACACACACACACACACGGAAATTGCTGATGTCAGGCCCACTCCTCTGCTATGCAGCTGGGATTTGATAGTTGGGATGTGGACTACAGCAATAGAGCACTCTTACTGGCAGGGACTCAGAATTTTCTTCTTTCCCAGACTTTCATGATTATATCAATGTAGAATCTGCTTTACACACAGAAACTCAATGGCAAGGTATTTTGCCAAGTAGAGGTTGTAGATGTTCAGCTTCAGTAACATGGAAGTGGTGGATGTACTTGGTATGGGAATAAGTGCTGAGACTTGTCAGTGGATGTCTAAGGAGCATGGCAACATGCAGGCATGATGAGTATCAGGAGAAATCCTCTGAGACTGTGCTGCCAACCCAAAGTGGTCTGGGTAACTTTTACCTGCCCAGGGGGAGGAGTGTTTGAAGTTAAAAATGAATCTTCTTCCTAACAGATGGAGTTCTCCTTGTACATCATTAGCCACGTGGGGACCATCATCTCCCTGCTATGCCTCGTCTTGGCCATTGCCACCTTCCTGCTATGTCGTGCCATCCAGAATCACAACACCTACCTCCACCTCCATCTCTGCTTATGTCTCTTCTTGGCCAAGCTTCTCTTCCTCACGGGTATAGACAAGACTGACAACCAGGTCAGAATCCCTTGTACTATTTTCATACCAAGCCTCTTCATCTGCCCACCATCCTCTGCTCACTCCCATGTCGCTCCTTTCCCCAGGGCCGTTGCACATGCTGTGCTCTCCCTAACGTCTCTCCTAGTTGACTTCTTTTTGTGACAAGTTTCATTTTACAATCAGTTCCTTGTGGCTGGGGAGATGGCTCCATGGGTAAAATGCTGGCTGTGACATGTGTGTATCTATGCACACACGCACAGACACACAGACACACGTGAGCGCACACATCATACAAATGCACAACAAAAAAATAATAAAATCAATTTCCTGATCATGTTATAAATTGTTTCAGTTACTCCTTTTATTCAATAACCAATTAGTGCTTCTCATTTATAGTAATTTCCCCTCAAGAAACAGTTGGTAATGTCTAGAGACAGGTTTTTTTAAAATTTTTTTTATTTATTTATTTGAGAGTGACAGACACAGAGAGAAAGACAGATAGAGGAAGGGAGAGAGAATGGGCGCGCTAGGGCTTCCAGCCTCTGCAAACGAACTCCAGACGCATGCACCCCCTTGTGCATCTGGCTAACGTGGGACCTGGGGAACCGAGCCTCGAACCGGGGTCCTTAGGCTTCACAGGCAAGCACTTAACCACTAAGCCATCTCTCCAGCCCTAGAGACAGTTTTGATGATCACACCTCTGGGGTGATGTTACTGGCATCAAGTGGACAGTGGTCAGGGATGGTGCTGACCCTGGCATGTTGTACATCATAGCCTCTCTCTCACCCAGTATTAAAAATGAATAGTGATATGTCTCAGGGGATAGGGAGATGGCTCAGTGCGTAACGTGCTTGCCATGTAAGTGTGAAGACCTGAGTTCATATCTCCAGCACCCATATAAAAATCTGGGTATATTTGTTCATGTCTCTAATCAAACTGCTGTGTGGCACAGAACAGAGCATCCTTGTCTAACTAGTCTAGCTGAACTTGTGTGTTCCACGTTCAGTGAGAGAGTTATCCCAATACATAAGGTGGAGAGCAAATGAGGGAGATACCTGATATTGACTTCTGGCTTCCCTTGCATGCACACACGTGTCCATGCATATCCACACAAAAGTGCACCCACAAGCCTATGAATATAGATACAATGTACACACATGCCACACACACACAAACTTCACTTAGAGAACAAGTCACCTACAGGTTATAGTTTGCTGAGCCTTCCCACAAGGTTTTCAGATTGTCATTAAAGTAGACAATCAACTGTGCAGTTGTGACAAAACCTTTCTAGTTACATCACTAAAAGTTACATTTCCCAGTGACATTCCATTTCAGAGAAACAGAACAGCAGATCACATTATCCAGTGGCTGGCTTGCATCTGGAGAGGAGTAACCATGTACTTACATAAATATGTGTGGAATGATGGGGGATGGGGAGGTGGCAAGTGCGCTTGCCACATAAGCATGTGGGTCTGAAAGGGCCTAAATTACATACCCAGCATCCATGTAAAAAGCTGGGTGTGGCCACACACACCGGGAGCCCCAGAGTTGTGGGTATTTGGGACAGGAGAATTAATGGGGCTCATTGTTTCAATAGTTTGACCCAAAACAGCAGCTCCAGGCTCAGTGAGGGACGCATGTCAAGGAAGCATGTGGATAAGCCATAGAGGAGACACACTCCTGTGGCCTCTATGTGTGTGTGGGGCACATACAGCTGAACACACACACACCATTATACATATACACCATACATGTTATTTACACACACACCAAAATAAAAAAAAATAAAGGAAACCCAAGATACATTTGGAATGAGCAAATGGGCCATGTTTGGGGATTTTTGATCAAAGTCACCCCTCCCTGCCTCCATCTCCCTCTTTTTGGGGGATGAGGCTGACGCTTGTGCTTCTCCACTGCAGACAGCATGCAGCATCATTGCAGGATTTCTGCACTACCTGTTCCTTGCCTGCTTTTTCTGGATGCTGGTGGAGGCTGTCATGCTCTTCCTCATGGTCAGGAACCTGAAGGTCCTGAATTACTTCAGCTCCCGCAATGTCAAGATCTTGCATCTCTGTCCAGTTGGCTATGGGCTCCCTGGACTGGTGGTCATCATCTCTGCCAGTGTGCAGCCACAGGGCTATGGAATGCATAATCGGTGAGTGACATTTTCTCTTTCTGAAGAGCCTGCTTCTTGGTTCATGATGATGATTGTTGCCTGCATGAGATCAACAGCATGGTTACCAAGAAACTGGCTCCTTTTAGTGTGTGTGTGTGTGTGTGTGTGTGTGTGTGTGTGTGTGTGTGCATGTGTGTCCTACTGAGTTTAATTAGGGTTTCCTGCATGGGTAGAGGACTGTTTACCATAGCACATGCAACTTACCAGTGGCTATAGCACGGCAGAACATCTCTACTGATTCCCTAGCTACCATTAACTGTCAATAATTCCTCAGGGAGTGGTGCCCATGTGTCTGTCCCAGTTCATTACAGAATGTTCATGGGCTCAATATGCTCCAACATCATTTTTGAGACAGGGCATCTCAGTGAACTCACAGCTCATCAAATTGACTAACCGATTGACCGTCAGGCCCTGGGTATCCTCTTGTATCCTCTTCCAGTGCCTGGGTTACAGGTGCATGCTACCACACCAGCCACTTATGTGGGTGCTGGGGATCCAAACTCAGGTCATCACAGTTGAGCATCAAGTACTTTACACATTGAGCCATCTCTTGTCCCAAGTCCTAGTAGGCTCTTGAGTGCCCAAGGTTTTGTGTTGGAATAGCAAATCCATAGAGGTATATAGTTTTTAACTTTGGGAGATAAATGCTTATGGCTTCAGGCTTTTGAAGCCATAGATCTGTGGCTTTAGCATTTATACTGGAGTCTGATTGCTCTGGACATTAACCACCAGCAGACTTGACTCCTGTTATCTACTGGCATCATCAGTGTCTATCAGGAGTGAGCAGCAGTAGCAGACAGCAGTGGCAGCAATACCTTCCAGTGTTTCATGTCCCAGACCAGCCTAGTGTGCTTTGACCCTTAACCCTACAGTGATAAAACAAGACCAGGTGTAAGAACAATGGAGCGGGATGGCTGATCTTCTGCTCTGACCACTATAGTCAAGTGCTGAATGCTACAGTCAAGTGTATGGGTTGCCACACCACACCACACTCCTCATATTACAAATATAAAAGCAAAACCATGCAGTGCACTATATTAGAAAGGGTGTTGAGTGTTGGGGTGATGGCTCAGTGGACATAGCACTTGCTGGGCAAGCATGAGGACCTGAGCTCAGCTTCTCAGTTCTCAGGTAAATGCCAGGTGGGCATGGAGGCCATCCTGTTCCCTGCACTTGGGAGGCTCCCTGAGGCTGAGGATCCCTGGGGCAAGCTACCTAGTCACATTAGCCAAACTGGTGAGCTCTGTATGGAGTGAGAATCCTTGCTTCAGTAATAAGGTGAGGGCTATTGAGGAAGACACCTGACATCAACCTCTGATCTTCAATAGCATACACACATGTGAACACTCATGCACACCACACACATTCATACACACAAAACAGGACTGTCAATTGAGATAAGATACTCAACTATGGGTGGTCAGGAATTATTGCTTTCTGGATGGAACTTTGGAGTTGAGTTTTGGATGACACAGTTTACTAGGGGGGAAATTATGCATGGAGGGCAAAGGTCCTACTACCAAGGTTGAAAACTGATAATTGTGTGTGTGTGTGTGTGTGTGTGTGTGTGTGTGTGTGTGTGTGTGTGTGAGAGAGAGAGAGAGAGAGAGAGAGAGAGAGAGAGAGAGAAAGAGAAAGAGAGAGAGACCCATGCCTGCTTATAGCAGGGTCTCTTTCTGAAAACAAGTACCTTGAACTCCAACATTAGGTGAACATTTGCTCAGGTAGAAGGTCTGCATGAGGAAGCAGTATGGTCCAGATGAAATGGAAACTCAGCTTACCCCATCATGAGAGTTTTCAGTTTTGGGTCTCTTCTCCCAGTGTTGGAAAGATTTGGACAAGTGCTCACATCTCCTGCTTCTCTCCACAGCTGCTGGCTGAACACAGAGACTGGGTTCATCTGGAGTTTCCTGGGACCAGTTTGCATAATTATAATAGTAAGGAAATGCTTGGAGTACATCTTAAAGGAGGATGAAGGAGACAGAAGACCCCTCTACATGCTTCCTTATGATTTTCGGTTCTTGAGATTTCCAAGTTTGAGTATAATTTCTTTGTCACATGCAAATGTCTTTGGGAGGCACCATAAACTTATACACACTTTCTGTTTCAGCAAGGATGGGTCTGTCAGTCTCTCCTAGGCCCAGATGTTGAAAGAAAAAGTTAAAGTAAGTTAACAGCACACAGGAGGCAGAGGCAGGGGGATCATTGCAAGTTTGAGGTCAGTGTCATCTATATCAGTTCCCGAGCAGCCAGTGCTTCATGACAAGACACTGTGCCTCCCAAAATATCAATGGTCATGGTAGTGGGGAATAGAGAAAAGCTGAAGGAAGATGAAGGGAGTCAAAGGGAAGTTCCCACCCAGGCTCTTAGCAGATGATGCCTCTATGACTCACCATAGTATCTTGTTTCCTTGTATCATGTGTATTTTCAGATGGACACTTATTTTGGAATAATATAAATATTAGGGATGCTTGAGAACAGATTTCTCCAGGGATGTATGGCTTTCACGTCTGATAGACTATTTGGGGGTTGAGAGCATGTCATACTTTGCTAGGACTGTTGTAATAGTGTGAGATGTCAGTTTTACTGTCACAGTTACAGAGGTTTGAAATATGAAACAAAAGGACAAACTCCCCTGGCAGCAATCAACATGTCTTATTATGATCCTGTTCCAAACTTCTGGTAGCCTTGGAAGTTGCGTGCTTGGTAGAGGACTATCTTTACAGTGTGTTTCTTAAAAAAATTAAAATATAGTTATGTTGGTATTGGGTAATTGAATTCAGGCCATAAGGCTTTTCAAACAAGTACCTTTAACTGCTGAGTCATCTCTCTAGTAGCACAGGATGATTCTTGCCATTATCTATCCTTTATGTATCTGTGTCTCTAAGTTTCTTAAGTGGATAAGAATGCCAATTATATTGCATTAGGGCTCCAACGTCATGACCTCTTCTTTATTTAATGCTCTTTGTAATGACCTTGGCTCCAAATAAGATCACATTTTGAGGCCCTGAAGGTTAGCTTTTCAACACATCTTTCTGTTTTTTGGACACCCTCGCATGTATGAACATGAGTACATACATTACACATGCATGTGCATGCACACACATGCAATATAGTGTAGCAATAAGGTATACACAGTCATTGCTTGCCTTTGGCACAGACACAAAGCAGTCAGAGGAATGAACCAACTTCTTTGCAAAAGAGAAACCTGACCTTGAGTAAGTGCGGATAGACACCTTTGACACTGGGACGTTGCAGTGGGCTGTTAGAAGTGGGGTACCCTATGTGATTGATTAGGGGTGAATGCTGGCTTTCATTGCTCTCAGCCTAAACTGGAAACAGGGCATCAGCTAGAGGAACTGTCACTCATGTGTCAAGGCGGTGGCTCCGTGGGTCTGTGTCTGCCTTCTGGGGCTGGTTCTTAGAGCCAGGAGTCTCTGTGCAGATGGACTGGTTCCTGTCCAGGGCCACAGCCAACCTCTCAATTCCTTTGCCTGATTTGCAGATCAATTCCATCCTCCTCACTTGGACATTGTGTATCTTGAGGCAGAAACTCTCCAGCATTAACTCAGAAGTTTCAACACTGAAAGACACCAGGTGTGCCCCCTTTTTCCTGTCCTTGCTGGTTTTTGTTCTTTCATCCCACAGAAGCTCACTGATTACCTTTTATGTGGTATGTCCATGCCAGGATGGGGAGGAGATGAGGCACAGGGGCTATGTGGCAAGCTTCCATATCTATCATTGCCATCTGTGAGCTGTGTGGTGTGGAGCTAATCACTCGACCTCTAGGAAGCTCAGTTTCCTCACTTGGAGAATGTAGTTATTAACATTGCTTGCATAATGTGTTTAATGTATTTGTGTAAATTTGTATGAATTGTGTAAATTAACATTTAGCACAATTATTAGTAATATGAGTACTGCATAGATTGCAAGTAAACAAACACATTCTGTGTAAATATGTACATATGCATCTGTATGTACATAATACTTACATATGAAACAGAATCATACTATTTATAGAAGTTTTGGGCTATTTGGGACACTAGTAAAGGCAGGACACAGACTCATGGTATGAGTCGGGGTGTCCCACAGGACAATGGCAGCTCTTGGAACACTTTCCTTTGTAAATGTTCTCTCCCAGGTTACTGACCTTCAAGGCCTTTGCTCAGATCTTCATCTTGGGTTGCTCCTGGGTGCTGGGCATTTTTCAGATTGGCCCTGTGGCAGGTACCATGGCATACCTGTTTACCCTTATCAATAGCCTGCAGGGAGCCTTCATCTTCTTCATTCACTGTCTGCTCAACCGCCAGGTATGTGTTTGTGGTTCTTCCACTTGTCAGATATTTCTGTGCTACATCCATTTCCCTGAAAATGGGAGCAGCTTGTATTTCTTTGACATATCTCTCTGTCTCCAGGTACGGGAAGAATACAGGAAATGCATCACTAGGAAGACTGAGCCCAGCTCCCAGTCTCAGACTTCGGGGATCTTACTGTCGTCCATGCCCTCCTCTTCCAAGATGGTGAGGGACTGTGCAATCTCCACAGATGCTGGTCAGAAGGAATGCCTGCCATTCAGCCATATGAAACACTACCATGTATCAAGTGCTGGCTGGTGTGAAGGGGTTCACCTCAAATGACCCATTGATTGAGGTTGGGTATTAAGGCAGGGCATGTGCCTGGGTTAGCATCCCAGATTTACCTCTTTTCAATTAAAACCTGAAGAAGATAACTTATACAGACATAAAGGGTATACATGTTAGGGATTTTATCCTGCCCCATGGCTAATGGGGCTGTCTGCTAAGTGTTATGTGTGACTAAAAAGAAAATGAAACTTCATAAGCTAAGTTATAAAGTCAATCTGAGTGCCCATCAACAGATGGGTGGAGGAAGAAAAGAGGGCTGGGAAGATGGGTCAGTTGGTAAAGTGCTTACCTTGCAAGCATAAGGAATTGTAGTTCAACCCCAGGCCCCCACAAAATGCCAGACATAATGGTGTATGCCTGCAATCCAAGCTCTGGGGAGATGGAGAGAGTTAGATCTTTGGAGCATACTGGCTAGCTAGTCTAGCACACTAGGTGAGTTCCAGGCCAGTGAGAGAGCCTGTCTGAAAAAAGGTGGATAGTGTTTTCAGAGGAATGATGCTCAGGTTTACTCTGGCCTTCACACTCAGCAGAAACATGTGCTTATACACATACACACAATGCACCTGCACCACACACATACACACATGTACATAAAAGTGAAAACTTGATTGATGTACACAGAAGTGTTTCATTCAGCCATAAAGAAGAATGAAATTAAGTCACTTGCAGGAAAGTTGATGCAACTGGAGACCATTATGTCAAGTGTAATAATAAAACAGATGTATCGTGTTTGTGAACATGTGCACTCTAGGTTAAAAAGACTTGAAAGTAGAAGTGGAACTATTTGGGAAGAAGGGAGTCTGTAGTAGTGGGAAGGGCTCAAGAGAGTGTAGTTGGGGGTGAATATGATCAAAGCACATATATTTTGGGGCTGGGAAGATTGTTTAGTGGTTACAGGTGCTTGTTTGTAAAGTTTGATGGTCCAGGTTCAATTCCCCAGTACCTACACTCTCATAGTAACATTCAAAGAACATATGTGTTCACACAACACATATGTTTTTATATTAAGTGAATTTTATAGTCATAAAGTTCTATACTGTGACCTTGCCATTAATTTAACATGTATCAGATATTCGGACAAAGGCTAGAGGGTCTTTAGTTGTTATAAACAAGCTTCCATCCAGTACGCATATCCACACATCAACTCATGTGCATTTTAAGCCTATTTTGTATGTGTATGTATATGTATTTATAGTATAATATGCTTTTACATATATAATATATTAGTATGCTTTTATATATACATATATAATGAAGTGTATATATGCACTTTGCTTTTGCCTCTTTTCTCTCTCTCTACATGCATCAACTTTATTAATTTTTAAAAACATTTATTTGCAAAGAGAGAGAGAGAGTGTTAGAGGGAGAAAGAGAGTGAGAGAGAGAATAGGCATGCAAAAGCCTCTAGCTATTGCAAACAAACTCCAGATACATGCACCATGTGTATCTGGCTTTGTGTGGGTGTTGGGGAATCAAAGTTGGGTCCTTAGAATTTGTAGGCAAGCACCTTAACTGCTAAGCCATCTCTCCAGCCTGTTTACTATTTTTTAAAGTATTTTTAAAAAAGATTTTATTTAAGAGAGAAAGAAAATGAGCACACAAGGGCCTCCTGCTATTGCAAGTGAACTTCAGGCACATGCATCACCTTGTGCATCTGGCTTTATGTGGGCACCGGGGAATTGAACTCAGGTGCTTAGGCTTTGTGGGCAAGTGCCTTAACCATTCAGCAATCTCTCCAGCCCTTAAAGTATATTTTATTTATTTGTGAGGCAGGAGGGTGGGAGGGATTGAGAAAAGAGAGATATAGAGATAGAGAGAGAGAGAGAGGGGCAGAGAGAGTATGGGTGCATTAGGGCCTCTTGCTTGCTGCTGTACACAAACTCAAGATGCATGTGCCATTTTGTGCATATGGATTTATGTAGATACTGGAGAATAGATACTGCAGCTTTTGCAAGAAAGCACTTTAGCTGGTGAGCCTTCTACTAAATTTTTGATGCTGCAGATTAGTCCAAGGCCTCAGAAATGCTAGGAGGGCTCTCTGTCACTGAGTCTCAATACCATCCTTACTATATTTTAAGTGATAAGAAATAAAAGGCAAAGATACTTTAAGGAAACACTGATAAGTGGCGGAGAAGATGCTCAGTGTTGAGAGCTCTACCCCCACAACATGAGGATTGGAATTCGGATCTCTGATACCACATAAATGCTGGAGAGGTGGCAGCCCATCTGTAATCCCAGTGCTGGGGACATGGAAACGGGTGAGCTGGCTGGCTAGACTAGCCAAATTGTAACACTTTAGGTTCAAAGGAGAGGCCTTGCTTCTGCAAAATAAGGTGGAGAGTAATTGTGGAATACATCTGACCTTAACTTTGGGCCTCCATACACATGCCTGCCCACCTGCATACACATGTACCACACACATGAAAATGCACACATGCAAACTACAAACATACACACGCAACACAAACACAGTGGGAGGTCTGGAGAGATTGCTTAGTGGTTAAGGTACATGCCAGCAAAGCCTAAGGACCCAGGTTCGATTCTCCAGGTCCCATGTAAGCCAGATGCACATGGTAATGTATGCATCTGGAGTTTGTTTGCAGAGGCTAGAGGCCCTGGTGTGCCCATTGTCACTCTCTCTCCCACTCTGTCTTTAAAAAAATAAATAATGAATTAATTAAAAATACACAGTGGGAAAAAGAATTACACAAGTTGGAATGATCCCTTGTCATTACCCAATGATCCTAGTTACTTTTGCCTGTGGATCCAACAACTTTTTTGGCTTCAATGTACTTCAACATTCAAAATAACTTCAGGGAGTTATTTTCTTGTGAGAAGGAAGGCCCCAAACTAGGACTTACTCCCCTTTATTTTCTTTAAAATAATTTATTGATTAATTTTTTTTTAAAGTTAAAACTTTTTATGGATACATCAAGTGTTGGTACCATCATTCCCTCTAAGGGCCTGGTGAAGGTTCAACCATTTGGTCTGTCTTTTAGGATGTAGAATTTTATGGTACCATTGCCATTTGGGCCCAGATTTGTGTCCCCCACCACCTCCCTTATACTCCCGTCCCTCTCCATCCACCCGACTGCCTGGTCCTCGAGATGCTTGCTAGGTGTGTTGACATGTTGGGTAGATTCATGTTCAGAGCTGTAGATGAGTGAGACTATATGACAATTATCTTTTTGTGATTGGGTGAGTTCACTGAGAATGATGTGTTTCAGGTTCAACCATTTTTCTTCAAATTTCATTGTGTCATTTTTCCTTACTGACCAATGCTGTTTTTATTACTATGGCTTTGTAATATAGCATTAGATCAGGTATGGTGATGCCTCCAGAGGTGTTTCTTTTGCTGAGGATATGCTTGGATATCCGAGGCCTTCTGCCTTTCCATATGAATTTTGAGATAATTTTTTTCTATCTCTGTGAAGAACAATGTTGGGATTTTGATTGGAATTACATTAAATCTGTATATTGCTTTTGGTAGGATTGCCATCTTTACAATGTTAATTCTGCCTATCCAGGAGCATGGGAGGCCTTTCTATTTTCTCAAGTCCTCCTCAATCTCTTTTTTGAGTGTTTTAATGTTTTCATTGTATAGATCTTTCACTTACTTATTTAGTGATATTCCAAGATATTCTTTTTGTTGCTATTGAAAATGGGGCAATGCCACTTATTTATTTCTCTGTATCTTTGTCATTTTTTGGTTTGAAATCTATTTTATCCAATATTAGAATAGCTATGTCTGCTTATTTCTTATTCCCATTTTCTTGGAATATTGTTTTCCACCCTTTCACCCTGAAGAAGTATCTGTCTTTAGTGGGGCCTAATTTTCTGATTCACCCTGTTAGCTTGTGTCTCTTGATGGGTGAATTAAGGCATTAATATTTAGGGTAATGGCTGTGAGGTTTTATTTGATCCCTGCCATATTGTGTTGTATATGTGGTTTAGTGTTTTCATGGACTTTGAATGCTTCCTGTAGGCATTTGAGTTTGATTATTTGATTCTTCTGTGTGGAGAATTTCCTGAAATACTCTTTGTAGGTTTGGTTTTGTGTTCATATAATTGTAAAGTTGAGTTTTGTCATGGAAAGGTTTTCTTTCACCATCTATTACGAGCAATACTTTTGTTTGGTATAGTAGTTTCTGTTGGAATCTATAGGTTCTTACACTTTGTACTGTTTCATTCCAGGCTCTTATGACTGGGAAGTCTGAAGTAATTCTGGTGGGGTTACCTTTAAAGGTGATGTGCTGTTTTTACCTTGCTGCTTTTAGAATTTTCTCTTTGGTGTCAATGTTTAGAGTCCTAATGACAATATGTCTTGGAGAGTCCCTCCTTTGTCCAATTTGTTTCAAATTTTCTTAGCTTCTTGTATCTTGATGGGCCTTTCTTTTGAGAGATTGGGAAAGTTTTCTTTGATAATTTTGTTAAATAAGTTCTTCATGCCTTTGTTCTGAATTTCTTCCCCTTCTGGTATTCCCATGATCCATGTTTTATTCCAGGCCCTTCTAGCTTTCAGGGTTTCCATTGAGAAGTTTGTAGTAATCCTGATGGGGTTACCTTTGAAAGTGGTATGCTGTTTTTCCCTAGCTGCTTTTAGGATTCTGTCTTTGGTGTCAATATTTAGAGTCTTAATGACAGTATGTCTTGGAGAGTTTCTCCTTTGGTCCCATCTGTTTGGAGTTCTGTTGGCTTCTTGTATCTTGATGGGCCTTTCTTTTGAGAGAGTGGGAAAGTTTTCTTCAATTATTTTTTTAAATAAATTCTCCATGCCTTTGGTCTGAATTTCTTCTCCTTCTGGTATTCCAGTGATCCTGATATTAGGACGTTTTAAGGGTATCCCACATTTCCCTCATGTTCTGTTCACAGAAATTTTTGAACTTACTGAAACTTTTGAACTCTCAAACTGTTTTTTCTGTCTTGTCTTCCAGATCTGAGTTTCTATCCTCCACATGGGTGACACTATTCTTGAGAGCTTCTAAAGAGTTTTGTGCTTGTTTATTTAGGTTTGCATTTTCTACTACTTTTCTATGTATAGTTTCCATCCCTCTGTCAAGTTCCCTTTGCACATCATTTTCTGATTTTGTTGATGCTTCTTGGAATTCATCCTTGCATTTATTCATGTCTTCATTTACCATAGCTAGATGATTTTTGAGGTCCTCTCTTTTTTTTTTTTTAAACTGTCCTTCATATACTTTAACTGTCTTTGGACCCCTTCCATTTTCTTATCTATTAGGTCTAGTCTCATGATGGCAGCATCCACACAATTATCAGTCCTTTTTTGCTTTTCTGTAATTTCTACCAGTAGCTTGGTCAGGGTTGCATTGCTCATAACTTCATTTTGGGGTTCTGATCCTAATGCCCCTTCTATGTTTTGATTAGATAGATCCATTTTAGGACTGAGTGATCTTATTGGATTTACTTGCATTTGATTTTTCATGTTATTCCTTTTGCATTGTGGTGTGCCCATCACAGCATATGGGCAGGGATAGTGGGACTGTGGTCTCAATGGGCAGGGAAGTGGTGCCTCTTCAGGGGACCAGGCCTAAGGTCATGCACAGGGGGGCAGAAGGCTTGAGATCTTGGGTGGGCGGGCAGGCTGAGTGGGCCTGAGCTCTCATGTGGGCGGGTGAGTGGAGCAGGCCTGGACTCATGTGTGGGCAGGCAGGCAGGTGGGCTGGGTGGGCCTGAGCTCGCGCGTGAGTCATCATAGCTGAGTGATCACCCGTGCACAGTGGTGCTGGTTTTAATATGCTGGCCTGTGTGCCCTTGCCTGCAGTTAGTGCAGGAATATCCTGAGGCTGGAAATATGACTAGGATGGCTGCTTTGAGGGATTGGGGGACTAGTGGGCTACCCAGTAGTGAGGGAAACAGCCAGTTCCTTTTTGTCCCTACATACCCTCCCACTGGTGATCTGTTAGAGATTGCTGTCCCCTAAAAAACTCAGTGAATCCTTAATGTCTTGCCTTTCCTTCCCCGGGTGGTGCTGCATGGTTAAGTGATTGCCATCTCGACTGGAAGTCTATCTCCTCCTCTTGAAAATTTATTGACAATTTTCATACATGTACACAATGTATTTTGATTATAACCACTTCTTGTTACCTTTTACTGAATCCCTTATTTTCAACTAGTCCCTCTTCTATTTTGATGTCTCTTTTGGCCCTCATATACCACCTATGACAAAATGTTGATGAGCTCAATATTGTGCCATTGTGTGAAGTCAAGGACAGTCACTGAAAGGTCATGAATCCATTAGACACTCCATGTTCTTCTTGCTTTTAGTATTTAAAGAAACAGTAGGAGGACTTCTGGGTAAGATGGCTGCATAGGAGCCATGCCAAACCAGCTTAATGAAGGATTTAAGCAAAAACACAACAAAATACACTCTTCTGCCAAAAAGTGAAGTTGTGTAGCTTTTTATTGGACATAGTGGAGCAACATGAGAGACCAAGACCCACCAGAAAGGAGGAAATCTGCCAGAATCCTGAGGTTGTGCTTATGTCCCTAATTCACATGGATCCATGCACCTGCCTGGCCCCACACTAACCTGCAGGAGCAGAGACCAAACAAGAAGGTTTTCCAACCTCATCATCCTCCTTGTTAAGTCAAGAAACCTGCAGAGGAGACAGCAGAGGCCAGATGAAGGGGATACAGGTGGGACCAGCTGAGCAGTTCCATTACAACTCCAGGCTTCCTGCACTCCCCCATCCCCCAACCATCAGAACCATGAACCTCTGGAGAACATATTCAGCCTCCAGTGGCAGGGCATCCAACACAGCTGTATGTACACCAGATTCACAGCACAACATGGAGGAATTGAGGTGGGCACTCAGCATTAGTGAGATTGGAAGCCACCCCAAGAAGTAACAAGGCTGACTGACAAAAAAGCAGGTACATAGGCCTGCATTGGAAGTGTTAATCTTGCTTTCCATGTCATGGCAGCTTATTGGTTATATATTTGTGGTTCATTTTACCATTATCAGTTAAGCTGTATTTGGGGGTTGACTTACTGTTGCCTTTAATGCTCTCAGATGTATAGGGGCTTTATCTTTTTCTTCTGTCATTATTGGGGGCAGGGTCTGATTCAGCCCCAGGCTGACCTGGAACCCATTGGAGGACAGAAATCTCAATCACCCAGCTGACAGGATTAAGGGTGCAGAGCAACACACACCCTTGGGGATTTTGGCTTTATAGGGTTATCTGTTTCAGACCCCACAAGTGCATACTCTGTGTTGGTTTGTATTGAATGAATATATTTCTCAGTTTAATTTTAGAATTTTGCTAGTAAGTTGCTCCACCCAGCCCACTAGCATACTTGAACAGCAGGAAAACTCAACACCTAGGGTTATTTTGCAGTTGGATTGGAGGACAAGAGCCACACTTGGTACCTTAAACTCCTACTCTGAAGGTACATAAGGTTAAAATTCCAAGTCTAAGAGCACCACAGATGTTAGAAAACCTAAGCATCAAATCAAGTTAGGATGCAACAATTGGTACATTATAAAACAAGAAACAGAAAGTAAAAAGACAGTACAATCCCACCAAAAATTATAAATCCATCAGAAATGGCCCCTAATGAGATTGTTTTAGATGAAATGCCTAACAAAGTTTTCAAAAAAAATGGTTTATCAATATACAAAGAAACCAAAGAAGAAATCAATGGAATGAAAGAAGAAAGCAAAAGAGTTAAAGAAGAAATCCAACTCCTGAAGGAATTCCAAGAGAACACAGGAAACCACCTTAGTGAAATAATGAGGTCATTACAAGGCTTATGTAAGGAAATAGAAATACTGAAGAAAAACCAGACAGAAGTACTAGCACTGAAAAACACAGTAAGTCAAATAAAAACTATGTGGAAAGTCTCACCAGTAGGATGGATGACAGAGAGAACAGAATGTGTAAACTAGAAGACCAGGTGGCAGATCTAATACAGTCCAACAAAGACAAACACAGCTAATAAAAAGATAAGAATGTAGCTGGGTGTGGTGGCACATGCTTTTAATCCCAGCACTCAGGAGGCAGAGGTAGGAGGATCGCCATGAGTTCGAGGCCACTGTGAGACTCCATAGTGAATTCCAGGTCGGTCTGGGCCAGAGTGAGACCCTACCTCAAACAACCAAAGGAAAAAAAAAACCATAAGAATGTGAATTTCAGGATATCTGGGATACTATGAAAAAATGGAACATTCAAGGTATAGTACCTACAATCACACAGAAATATCATACATACATTGGATTCATATACATACAAAGTAATAAATATAGAAAAAATGTATACCTGTCAAAACATCACTTGGAACCTTCAAAATAAAAATTTATTATTTGTCCATATTCAACAAAATATAAACTTGTACCCTGATATATGACATCTGAAATTTCCAAGTGGCCTAAACTTCATCAGAGTAGTTCCTGTACTTATGAAGATACCACTTCTTGAATGATGTCTAATATAAGTGCCCTTAATGACTGTTTCCTTAACATACCGGGAAAATCAGGTCACAAACTCCCCAAACCAAAGTGCAGATCCTGCAGATTAGGAAAAAAGGTCAGCAGCAGCTGTCCACATTAGAATTCAACAAACATATCTGTAACCACATGCAGCTGTATTTGGCAAAGTGCAGGAAAGTAGAAGATAATATGAAAAACTGAAAGAGGAAGAAGATCATGAATGGAAGATGTAATACTTTTACAGCACAGAACAGCCAACAATTCCTAGTCCTGCCATCCCTATTCCTATTGTGTAGAGACCACAGTCAGTGCCTGTCACATTAGTGTCTGCTAAGGGGTGTAGGCTGCTCTCAGGCTCACCTGTCTGCTCAAAGGAGCAAAACCAATCTGTGCAATATCTGTGTGCTCTGCCTCACTCACTTACTGTACTGATGTTGAGGTCATGAAAATGCTAGTGCTGTGCCTACATCTGAGTTGAAATGGAAAAGATGAGAACTTCACAGCTATCTGATCTCTTGTGTGTAATCTGCTTCCAGCACTAGGGGACAGGGAGAACTGCTAACAAATAATGCTCAACAAAGAATTTCACCTTTTAAATTTAAACAAACCTTTTAAACCTAAACATCCATTGTAAAAGGTCTCCCAAGAAGATGGTACACCATGTGCACTCAGCACAAATGTTAGGAGGTACATGCTTATGAATGAAGTGTTAGTGGACCTTTAACTGTGTGAAAGGGTCACTTTGCTGTAGCCTCACCATACTGAGCTCAGGTTAGTATCTGGGGTATTGTGTCTAAGTGACATCACCTTGCCCCATGCATCACAGGTGCAGGAGGAGCAGAAGTGATGAATCGTGTGGAGAGAACTGTGTCACTTAGCTTGCAGGGCAGAAAAATAGAAGCCAAAAAGATGACAACTAAAACTGTCTGTCAGCACTGTGGAAGGAAGGAGATACAGAGTTGGAAGCTGTTAAAGGTGCATCTTAGATAGTGGGGTCCAAAAGACACCTACTGTGCAGAAATACATGTGCTGTCAGGCACCTTAGTGTGTGCAGATGATTGACATGTACAGAGGGGGAAGAAGCCAGTGATCACATCTCCATCCTTGTAGCCCTGTGTGCAAAGACTGAGCATGTGGATCCAACCACATTGAATGGAAATTTAAGAAGCCTCAGAATCAAGAAGACAGAACCCAAAGTGAGCCATCTTCACTGTGTCTGAGAACATTGAGTCTGAATAGACAGGGATCTCACAGTTCCAGCCAAGCACACACATACTATGGGGGAGGGGGGGCTTGCATGTGTGTCTGTGGGTTCATTAGTGCTGAAGGCTGAAGAATTCACTCAGACCCATTCCCATTGCAGCCTCCCTTGCTCAACTCCCCTGGCGACAATGTCAACACTTCCCACACTTTGGCTTTGCATCTGAGGTCTTCTGTCCAGGTGACAAATGTAAGTTGGAAAAATAAGCTTGAGGACCATCCTCCAGTCCCAGGTTCCCTGATAGCATCCACAGCCAAAAATAGCCAAGAATAGTGTGAAAAATCAGTTCAAAAAGTCAAAGTGTAAATATAAGATTGGAAATTCTTAAACTTCTTTAGGAAAATTTAGCAAAAATACTTTAAATAAAGTCATGGATGGAATTTTTTAAAAAAGACTCCAGTGGCACAGGGAATAATTAAAATTGTATTGCATAGAACTAAAAACTTTCTGCACAACAAAGAATGTTATGGGGTCTGGTGTCATATAAGTAAGACCATTTCTCTAGGTTAGGTATAAAGAAATGTAGAGAAATATGACATTTTTCTCTCTACATTTCCCCCTCTGACATGGCACTGAGTTAAATCTTTGACTCATGAGGGATAATGCCTACCGTTTGTTTAGTTTCTGATGGGGGGGCAGGTATATTGTGTCCATAATACCATAGCTTAACAGAACTAATTTTATTTTTTTATATATCTACTTAGAGTATTAATAATGCAGGGTCCTATGGTAAGGCCTAAAAGCAATAGTATCAGGGGCCAGCAGTAGAAGAGATAAGGGACGTTCATCATGGAGACCAACTAAACATAGACTGAAACCAATTATTTATCTAAAGCCATACATAGGCCCTCTTGTTTTATAAAAAGTAAGTCCAATCCTCTTTTATTTTGTCCCTTTACTTTCATAGCCATTGCAGTGGTTAAGATGACCTGCTCTTGGGCTCTTCCAATGTCCCAATAGGTCCCAATACGTTGTCTCTTGATCCAAGCTGTCACCTGGCTGAAAGGGATGGGGGCAAACAGGGTGTGTCTGAAAAGCAGCCTTGACTACCAGAACAAGGGACTCCTGACTTTTGATAGGGTTGGGGGCCAACCAGTGGCTACTGGGTTTAATTTCTTAAATCTTAAATAAGTAGGCTGCTGGGTGATGCCATGGCCCCAGTCCCTGGGTTAGGACACCCCTGGCAGTCCCCCTTTCCTCATACATGTACAAGTGGAAGGGTTTGGTTAAATCTGGGAGTGTTCGGGCAGGGAGGGACTGATGTTATAGCTGACTTTAGTTCTTGAAATGCTTGCTCCTCATTTATAGTCCAGTTAAAATCTTTTTCTTGCCCTCTACTGGCCTTATACAGAGGTTTGGTTAATTCAGCAAATCTTGGGATCCAAATTGTGCAATACCCCACAGTGCTGAGGAATTCTCAGATTTGTCTCTTAGTCTAAGGCATGGGGATCTGGGTGATGGCCTGAATTCTAGAAGCCAACAGCATCTTCTTATCTCCTTGGAGTTCGTATACCAAGTAGATTACCTTACACATGCACAGCTGAGCCTTCCTGGATGACACATGATAGCCCAGATATTATAAGGTGTCCAGGAGGTGCTCTGTGGCAGCAAGACATTTTGCCTCAGTTTTTGCGGCTAGGAGATCATCCACATACTGCAGGAGAGTTGCTTCAGGTGGCTCATTGTGAAAATCCTGCAAATCCTTATGGAGAGCCTCATCAAAGAGAGTAAGGGAATTTTTGAACTCCTGTGGAAGTCTAGTCCAGGTCAATTGCACATTGGTGCCTCATTACACATCTGTCCATTCAAAGGCAAAAACTTCCCTTCACCAATGGGATGCTGAAGAAAGCATCCTTTAAGTCCAGCACTGTATATATTTGCCTTCCAGGTGGAATCATACAAGCAAAGTATAAAGGCTGTCTCATTGGGCCTTGTGCCTTTTGGAAAGTAGCCACCATAACCTTAGGCTGTCTATCTTACAGAATGTCTCTAATATTATATACACTGGTAGCAATCTCTATTAACTCTGAAATGAGTCTACCCTCAAAGCCTTCTATTTTCTGAATCTCCTTTTTAAAATATCTGGTGCGGACTGAGTTATAAAAGCAATGTTAATAGTTTACCTATTCTCAGTTGTCTTTCCTTCAGATTTGTTAACTTTGCAAGAAGGCTGATGAAGTTGAAACATCCCCTTGTTTGGTCACTGTTGCTGATGCTGCTTGGTGCGCTGTGCAGATAGTGCAGATTGTGGGCCGCAAGCTCCTCAGTGGGACACTGGCAGTTTTCCTTCTTTCTGGTGGATCTTAGTCTCTTCAGATTCTCCATTGTGCCTAAGAATAACTTACACTCCTTCAGTTTTATGAAGAAGAATGTATTTTGCTGGGGTTTTGCTTAAATCCCTTCCCAGGCTGGTTTGGCGTGGCTCCTATGCCACCATCTTACCTGGAAATCCTTAGAGAGAATTTAACAATCCTGTATGTGAGTTGAAGTTGACATAAAAACATAAACTCAGTAATTATATTTATGAGATCACGTAACAAAATATAGCTTTATTTACATAAAATTTCAGCTCACCATAGGCTTTAGGTAAATCTGAATTTAAAAAAAAATTATTTATTTATTTGAGAGCAACAGAGAAAGAAAGAGGGAGAGAGAGAGAGAGAGAGAGAGAGAGAGAGAGAGAGAGAGAGAGAGAAAGAGAATGGGCACGTCAGGCCCTCCAGCCACTGCAAACGAACTCCAGATGCGTGCACCCCCTTGTGAATCTGGCTTATGTGGGTCCTGAGGAATTGAGCCTTGAGCCCTGGTCCTTAGGCTTCATAGGCAAGTGTTTAACTGTTAAGCCATCTCTCCAGCCCCAAATCTGACTTTTAAAGACAATAATAAAAAAAACCCTTGAAATAAATCAAATGTCAACAAAAAACTTTAGGAGAGACCTGTTGGACTATTTGGATTAATAAAGAAACCAAATGGTGACTACAAACAATGTCTTATTTGTTTAAAGCCCAAACAAAGAGGAACTATCAGACACAGTTCAAATTAAAATTATATACTTATTTTTATCAAACAATTTAAAAGTCACATGGTTTAAAATGTGGAGTCAGGCTATCACATTGGAACCTCTTTTCTCAGCTTCCCGAGAAGATAGATTAATAGGCCTGTTTTATTGTTCATCTTTTTTTTCCTTAAGATCTTTAAAGTGCTTTTTAACCAGTTTTAAAAGAGATTTTTCAACAGAATAGTTTTGACCCATGTGTTCAAAGATGAGGAAAAGACAAATGAACACAACACCAAACATAAATGTGCTCGCGATAACGGCTCTCCTGACATTGTCACATGGCTAACAAAACTGAATCAGAAATAGACATGTGGTCAAACTAAGACTGAGCCAGAAACAGACTTCTATATGAAATGTCTAAATGGATCCAAGGAGGGTCAAAGGCAGCCCCTCGATCCCTCGTTCAGGGGAATTAATGCTGCAACCAGCTTCCTCTTGGAACCAGAAAAAAGCATGCAGATCCAGGCACCAGAAAAACCAGAAAAAAAGGAGAAACAAAAAGAAGAGTGGAAAGGCACCTGTGGAGTTCTCTTACCTAGTAAAGGAGGGGGCTGGCAGTCCTGGGCAAAAGTTACCTGTCAATGGCTTGCTACCAATTCCAACACCAGCAACATACAGATGGATGGAGATATGGTTCTTGGGCCAAGACTTGGGTTCTTTCCCCAGTACAGTTGCCCCAGAGTTGGGGAGGGAGGTCTTGAAATGTGGATCTCGGACAAGCCCCCACTATGTTATGGGGTCTGGTGTCACACAAGTAAGACTACTGATTAACAGAATGCAAGGCGGTTTTATTGGGTAAAAAAGAAAAAACTAAAAAAGAAAAGTCTGGTATGCCAGGTCTCCACTACATATTCTGAGTGAAGCCCTGAACTGTTCAGAGTGTCAGTTTTTATAAAAAAGAAAAAATGGGAATTAAGCAGTAAATCACAACTTACATGTGACAGTTACTGACATAAAAGTAAAAAAAGGAACATGTAAATAGGTCTGTTGGTCAGGTACAGGGAGTGCCACAGGGGGTGACCAGGCCTCCTCCCCTTTATCTTAAGGAGTTTCCTCAACAAGGCAGGCCCCAGGAAATGTTATTCATCCCAGCAGAGCCTTTTGTTTACCTGCCATAGCAGAGCCTCCTGTTTGTCTTCCATCAGCAGACCCTCCTACATTTCTCTAGGTTAGGTATAAAGAAATGTAGAGAAATATAGCAATTTTCTCTCTTTACAAGAAAACAACCAGCATTGTTAAGAGACACAGTAAAGAATAGAAAATTTTTATATTATATATATGACTTAGTATTCATTTGTAGAATCTACAAGGAACTCAAAAAAAATTAGACAAAATATTCAAACATCCAATCAGTAAGGAAGCAAATGAATCAAACAGTTGTCTAAGCAACAAATGTAGTCAATGAATTTAAAAATGTTCAACATCACTAGCCATGAAGGAAATGCAAGTTAAAACTGCTTTGAGGTGCTGGAGAGAGATTGGTTGGTGGTTAAGGTACTTGCTTGCAAAGTTTGCCAGCCTGGGTCTGATTCCCCAGTGTCCACATAGATCCAGATACACAAGGTGGCACATTCACATGACATTCTTTTGCAGAGGCAACAAGCCTGGGCATGTCCATCTTCTCTCTCTCTCTCTCTCTCTCTCTCTCATGCTTGTTTACTCACTTTCATTTTTTCTTACTCTTATTCTCTCTCTCTCTCCCTTTCTCCCTCTGCCTCTTTTCAGGTGGTGATGACCACTGGGATGACCCAAAAGGTGACATAGTGCTGTGAAGAAGGGACAGAGGAGTGTCTAGCACTGAAACATCTCACACCCTCCAAGGTTCAGGGTCCATTGTGGAATAGGTGGAAGAAAGAATGTAAGATCCAAAGGAAGGGTACCACCCCTTACATACAACTGTCTGGACAGAATTTGGCCTCAATATCCAAGACTTTGTAGTGCCTAGCACTACCTACACAAGACCCTCATAACAGGAGAAAAAGATGATGACATCAAATTAAAAGAGAGACTAATGGAGAGAAGGAGGGGATATGACAGAGAGCAGAGTTATGAAAGGGAAAGCAGGGGAGGGGAGGGAAATAATATGGTTTGTTGCCTGTAAGTATAGAAGTTGTCAATAAAAAAATATAAAAATTAAAAACAAAACATATTTAAAAACTGCCTTGAGGGGTTGGTGAGATGGTTTAGAGTTAAGGCACTTGCTGTCAATGCCTAAGAACCCATGTTTGACTCTCCAGATCCCATGTAAGCCAAATGCATGAAGCTGAGGCAAGCACAAGGTTGCAAATGCCCACTAGGTTGCAAAAGCATCTCAAGTTCACTTGCAATGCCTGAGGCCCTGGTGTGCCAATTCTTTTTCTCTCCTCTCTCTCTCACTCTCAATAAAACAAAATAAAAAAACCTGCTTTGAGATCCTATCTTACCCCAGTCATAATGGTTGTCATCATGACAAATGGCAATTGCTTGTGAGGATGTGGGGAAAGAGAATTCTTTAAATACTGTTGTTAAGAATACAACCTGCACTGAGTATTGTGGTGCACAACTTGTTCCCAGCACCCACGAAGCAGAGATAGGAGGCTTATTGTAAGTACAAAGCCAGCCTGGGCCAAAAGAGTGAGTTACAGGTCAACCTGGTATACAGTGAGATCATACCTCTTAAAAACATATAAAAGGAGTTAAATCTGATGCAATAATTATGGAACTCAGCACTGAGTTTCCACGAATCAATAAAAAGGTAATTATCATATGATTCAGTTCTGAGTGCACACCTGAAGGGATCTAAGTCAGCCAACCACAGTGGTGCTTGTTCGTCCTGGCTGCCACAGCAGGACTCTCAAAGCCAAGACACAGAACCAGTCTAGATGTCTGTCACTAGATGAATGCATAGAGTCAATGCAGCATATTTATGCAATTTATTTTTGCTATAAAAAAGAGTAGAAATAGGTATTTCACAGCCAAGTTTAGAAAGGCAAATATCACATTTTTCTCTTATATTAGGAACATACACATATCTACATATATGATGAAAAAACCCTTAACTTTAAAGAAAAATTATGAAGTTTTCAGAAAGTGTATGAGTTTGGAAAATAGTATACTGAGGTATTGCAGTTATTCATTGCTTGAACAAACATATGGCCAGTCTCAAATAATGCCAGAGAGTTCATTCATGGCAGAATAAGCTAGCCCACTACTAAGGATTTGTAGCAAAGAGACAACAGCCAGCGCCAGCAAGCACATTCTAAGATGCAAGTGTCTCTCTGTACACCTAGAAGGGCTGGACTAGTAATGTGCCCCAGTGAACCTCCTCCCCGTGGTCACAGGCTGTGCCTGATGGAGACTTATGTTGCAAGGTTAATCAAAACTACCTCAGCATATGGGGACTTAACATTTACTTTCAAACCAACACATTCCACCCTGGCCCCCATAGACTCATGTTCATCTTACAATGTAAATTACATTCAGTACAACTTCCAAGGTCCCCATAGTCTTCAGTAATTTGAACACTCTTCAAAATCCCAAGGCTCATCTTAGCTTTAAGCTGTCTCTTAAATGTGAACCCTGTATACATCAAAACACAAGTTACATAGTTTCAACACAGACTGGCACAGACTAAACATTCCCATTGTGAAAAGGCATACCAAGGAGTGACTGGACTGATGCAAAACCAATACCAAGCAGGTAAACATCAAAGATCTGCAATTCACGTCCACCACCAAAGGCCAGCGATGACAGACACTATATTTTCTATTCTGATCCTCCAGCTGGGCTGACCATCCCATGAAAAATTCCATCCTGACCCAGGAGAGCTCCATGGAAGCCTTTCACATGTCCTGTTATATCAAAAACAGTTTGCATGTACACTACACACCATGATTCATATTCACAGTTTCATGCAGTGGTCTTCACACAAGGATTTCAACCATATTTCCCATTGTTGCATCTCAGCACCAGCTCCTAGAACTAGATCATTTTCATATAAGAACCTTACTGAGTCTCCACACAGGGATTTCAACCCTGTTTCTCATGGCCCTGGGGCAATTTCTGAAAATAAAAACCACATTGCCAGGCTGCGTGTGCGTTGGTGGGGGGCGTGGCTCCTGCGGGGGCTTCCTTGGGGATGCTGGGCCCCGGCTCTCATGGTGCCAAGCGAGACCACCTCCTTAGCGCCCACACTAGTCACTGCCCACTCTACTGGGCTGCTCTTCCCCGAGGGCCCGAGGCCTGGTTCTGGCTCCAGCATGCCCTTCTTCGGGGCACCGTGGCAGAGTCCTCACGCAAGAACTCTGTCCCTGTGAAGACCCCAGCGGGGACTCCAGCCCCGCCACCATGAAAGGGACCCTGATCCCACACACGCCCGTTGCGGTGGACTTCTGGAGCCTGCGCCGGGCGGCTCCTCACGGCTCTTCTTGTCCCACATGCACTCGACCACACGGTGGGCCTGTCCAGCACGTGGGCGCGGCCCCTCTACTGCTCCCCAATCACCGCCCACCTCCTGCACCGTCACCTACAGGTGATTTTCGATATACACCATCCATGCTGAAGGAGCCAGCCCTGTCAGTGGGGAAACAGTTCCACACTTTATACCTGGACAACACCAATTGCAACCCAGCCCACATTCTTCCTTTCCGACAGGAAGCTGCGCAACAAATCATCCATCTCATCCGAAAGTACCCACAACATCACATAAAGATTGGACTCTACAGCCTGGGAAAGGAATCACTACTGGAGAAACTGGCCCTGGAGTTTCGGACCTGGGTGGTATTGAGTCCTCCGCATCTGGCGTTGGTACAGCTCCTGGGCCTGGCAGATGCGGTCACGGTGGATGAAAGGGCCGGCTGCATCCATGCTGTGGACCATATGGAGATCTGCCATTCTGCCATGCTTCATTGGAACCAGACCCACCCTACCATTGCTATCCTTCCCACGGGCCGGAAGATCCGCAGCCCCCACCCTGACGTCCACATCATCCCTTACTCTGATCATTCCTCCTACCCTGAGTTGTGTGCCTTTGTTGCAGGGCTGAGGACTTGCCAGGTGGTGCCCATCATCAGTCGACAGCCCTGTGGAAACTGCTTCCAGGACAGCCTGAGTCCTAGGCTGCCTGTCCCCCTTATTCCAGACTCTGTGCAGCAATATATGAGTGCTTCTAGGAAGGCAAGCGTGTTCTGGCTGTTAGAAAGGAGGCCAAAGAAGCCAAGGATCCCAGGGGTTGTGTTTGAATCTCTGGAAGAGAGTGCTGATAGAGACACAAAGCAGCACAAGAAAGAAAACCTTTTCCCCTGGCCTGGAGACCTTGAGAAGCTCTCCCTCTGTCCTTGTCCTTTGCAGGCCAAGAAGCAGTTACTCACAGACTTTGGCTGCAAAGAATGGGATGAGCCAGTCTCTTTCTGTGAGTCTCAGGAGGTAGTGACTGTGTTGACTTCCCCCTTAGGCTTTTCCATGCAGTTAAAGTCTACAGATGAGGAGTTTATCTCTCCAGAAACCACGGAAGAAATTGGCTTAAAGTCCCCTTTGATATCTAGAGATGATGGCTCCCCAGATTTGGGGAACCAAGATGCGCAGGTCAACCAGGATGTCCCCTGTCTCACAGTAGCAAGGCCATTCCTGTTCTAGCTACTGAGTCCAGGGACCTGGCACTCAAGTACCTTCTGGCTCCAGTGAACTTTTTCCAGGCAGGGTTCTCTTCCCAGAGCTTTGACCTGCAAGTAGAACAATTCCATAAACTCTTGCTGAAGCACAAACCAGAAAGTGCAACCTGACAGTCATGTTGGATCCAGCATTACATTTTGAAGGCAGTGGTTAGTGCCCAGCAACAAGAGTTTTACACCTTATATACGTTTACAGAAGCCTCAGAATCACCTTGACCAGAGCTTGTTCATCGGAGTCCTAGTGCCTGTCAAAAATCTTTAGTTCTATAGTTAACTCTGTTTAAGAAACACACTTCGCCAGGCATGGTGGTGCATGCCTTTAATCCCAGCACTCGGGAGGCAGAGGTAGGAAGATCACTGTGAGTTCGAGGCCACCCTGAGACTACATAGTGAATTCCAGGTCAGCCTGGGCTACAGTGAGACCCTACCTCGAAAAAAACGAAAAAAAGAAACACACTCCATCACTGCATTATAAACTTCTCGGAGTGCACATTAAAAGGCTCAGGTTCGCGCTTGCTTCCGCAGCATGCATACTAAGATTGGAACAATGTGGAGATTAGCATGGCCCCTGTGCAAGGATGACACACAAATTTGTGAAGCATTCCAGATTTTTCATAAAAAAAGGCCAAGGTTCTTCCCATTGTTATTCTGTGTGTTGTATGCCATGTCCCACATCCCCTTATTTCTCTCCCCCACATCCTTGGAGAGTTGTTTTCAGTTTTCAAAATGGTGCTGGAGGACAAAGTGATGTTCCAATCTTGAATGTCACTGACTTGCTGTGACCCTATCCAAGTGACTGCCCGTTTCCGCCTTTGGGTGGGAACAGGAAATGATGAAGCAGCCTTGGAACAGTGTTGGAAAAATCCCACCTTCTGCCTCACTGAGCAACTGGGGGGCAGTTGGTGTCACTGGGAGCCCATTTTGAACAAATCCATGTGGGGGTTGGGCACCTCTCGCCAAGGCAGTATCTAAACGGATTCTGAACATTAAGGCTTGGAGTGTGACAAGGCTACTGGTTGCTTGAAGGCATTGACTCTTTGGTTAAAATAAAGCTATAAAAGATCAAGTGTGCTGCCAGATACTCCTCTGATTGTTCACATAGCTGGGATATTTTTGCTTCCTCCTCCCACTTGGTTTGAGTTAGCAAGGCAGAGCACACCACCTGTTTGTTTTAGTATTCAGGGAAGTGACCAAGAAACCGGCTGGAAGGAGTGGAGGTATGCAGCTCTGCCCAGGCCTGCTCATAACCTGACAGAATGCCAAAGCAGTGAGCAGGACAGCTGATTCCATGGTCCTAGAAAATGTGCTGTAGAGGGCACAGGCGTGTGGACCTGGGCATGTGGCTCAAACTGCTTCAGTCTGGAGCCCTGAGCCTTAGCAATGTAGGGGAGAAAATTGCTACTTGGTGAGGAAGAAATGAAGAGTTTTTGGAAAGCAAAATAAAGCTTTACTCTTGGACAAAACAACAACAACAACAACAACAACAACAACACCACATTGCACATCCAACAACCCTGTCTTTCTAGCATTTGTTGTGATCCATGGAGCCAGATGAGCCACCAAATTTGTTAATCAGAAAGGAATAGACCTTGACCTTAGAAAGCAGAATATTCCTCTAAAATTCTACCTTCAAGCATACTATTTTTTTTCGAAGCTGAAGGAAAGCATACTCTTTAAAGAAGAATGTGCATGCTTCAGTTCACCCTTTAGTTGCTGGATTTCACCCTCAGTCACCTTTTCCATTGCTCCAATGTTAAGCAGTGTGACCACCCATAATAGTGCTACTCAACTGAACAACTGCATCTTAAGTAACACAAAACCAATCTCTGAGCCAGTAGCTTAAAACATGCTTGAATTTTTCCTATGATAAACCATATATCTTTCATATCTTTCTGTTTATACTTTCCATCAAGAAGACCAGTCCATTACTTTTAAATTTAACTTTGTTCAAACTCTTTGGGCATGGGCAGAACACAGCCAGCTTTTACAACAGTAGCTCAGTTGTAACAAGGTTCACTCCTTCCTCTTTGAAAGCTCAGAATCCAAGCCTCCACAGTCCACAATTCTGTGCATTTAGCATTTTCAAACTCTCACCAGAATAGTCCTTCAAATTCTGATTATGGCACTGCAAGCCTTCTCTAGTCCAAAGTACTAAATATTTCCACATTCTTCATGCAAACATTACAGAACAAAACCCATGTGGTCAGATTCATCATGGCAATGATCAAAATTCTCAGAGCCAATTTTATGTTGCAGTTACATTTTTGTAACGGGGACAAACTTCTGACCAGTAGGATCTTATGGGAAGAAAGATTTTGTTTCAAACAAAGAACTTTAAGGTCGTTCTCTCATGGTGGAAGAAGTGTTTAGATCCTTAGCAGAGAGACAACAGCCAACACTCACAAGCACAAATATCCATAGCTCAAACTGTCTCTCTACACATCAAATAGGACTGGATTAAATATCTGCCCACAGTGACACTTCCTCCAGCAGGACTGTGCCTGATTGAGACTTAAGTTTCAAGCTTAATTAAAACTACCTTAAGCTATGGGAACATGACTTACATTTAAATTACCAAATGAGGCAACACAGAATCAAACAAAGTTTATTCTCTCTCATATGTGGATCCTACCTTTTCATGTTTGTATGTATATAAATAATGGGGTGTGAAAGGGAACATTGACTATGAAACTAGATAAGAGAATATGAGGGAGAAAGAGGTATTGAGAAGAGGGCAAAGTACACATCACATATGACATGAATATGGAAAGATACAAAAGGAAAAGAGTTGGTGCAGATGAGAAGGGGAGAGAGACAATATAGACCAACTTTGTTTGAAAATAATGTAATGAAAGCTAATGTTTGTGTGATTATAAAATTAAAAAAATTACTGAAATGTTAAAAAACAAGAAAGGTGAAACACTGAATAGAGAGGAAGATGTATCTAGAGAAGAGAGAGGAAGGGGAAGATAGAGACAAATATGCCACGTTTTCTTTCATGTTCAGATTCTATATCAATTACATTTATGTACATACGCATGCGATATGAAAGCAGGAGTAGGAATATCTGTGAGAAAGAAGGGAATAATCAGAGGGAAGGGAGCAGCAGTGGACAATGAGCATAGAGATGAATAAGTTAAAATGGTATAGACATATGAAAATGTCACAAAGAAATCCATTATTGTGTATATTAACTATAATTATTTAGTAAAAGTTCTGGAAACTATGTACACATGGTAGCATAAGTTCATGATACAAACCAATTTTAACAGCAATAATGAATTATGCTCACTGAAGTCCATTATCTTTAGGAGAAAACTTAAAGTAAACCAGTTGAAAATGCTGATTTGATTGAAGAGTGCATATTTTCTGAAAAATCTCCATCTATTCAGAAAAAGTATGTGAAAGAACTCATATTTCAAAAGGACTCATAATTATTATTAGAAACAAGTTTTAGTATTTAATCTTTGTAAAGGGATTGCTTCTGTGTATTCTAAATGTGGTTGCATCAGGACTAGAGGAAGATGTCCAGTGTCCGCCTTGATCGCTTCTGTGCCCTGTTTCTCAGAACAGAATCTACCACTGAATCTAGAGTTCTATGTTTCAATTAGACTGGCTGACCAGGAAGGCCCAAGAATCTCCCTGTCTCTGTCTTTCTCAGCACTGATGCTGCAGGACTATGTGAGCATGTCCAGCTTTTTATGTGAATAACGGGGATCAAACAGTACCCCTTCATGATCAAAATACTGGATAGACTAGGCATGGATGGATTATATCTCAACATAATAAGGACTAAAGCACCTAAAGCCCAAATCATACTTACTGGGATAAGACTCAAGGAGGTCCCATTGAGATCAGGAAGAAGACAGGGGAGCCCACTATTACCACTGCTCTCAGACACAGTACAAGAAGTCCTATCTCAAGTAATAGGACAGGATAAGGGTATAAAAGGGTTACAAATTAGAAAGGAAGAAGTCAACCTAACACGATTTGCAAGTGACATGATCCTATACATAAGTGATCCAAATAATTCAACCATAAAACTTCTAAATGTGATAAATCCCTTCTGCAAAATATCAGAATACAAAATCAATACAAAATCAGTAGTCTTCCTACATGTAAAAGAAAATTTATACAGAAAAGAAATCAGTGAGGCTGTCTTGTTTTGAAGAAACACACACATACAAAATACCTTAGAATATCACTCATCAAGGATGGGAAAGACTTACTTAATAAAAACATTAAAACACTCAAGAAAGCAATGGAGGAGGACCTGAGAAGATGGAAGAAACTTCTATGTTGCAGGACAGGTAGAATTATTATTGTGAAAATGGCAGTTCTACCAAAAGCAATATGCAGATCCAACATAATACCAATAAAATCCCAGTATCATTCTTCACAGGGAAAGAAACATATCTTAAAATTTATACGGAATGGCAGAGGTCCCATATATCCAAAAAATGTCCTCAGCAAAATAAACTCCACCGGAGGTATAACCATACCTGATCTGAAGATATACTACAAAGCCATTAACAAAAACAACATGGTACTGATATAAAACAGAGGACAATGTGACATTCCAAATCCCTTCAGAGGTATTGCTTCTCCCCTCATTATATCACAATTCTCCATGGTGACATCACAATATTCTAACGTGACATCAAAATGTCCCATGGTACAATAACAATAAAAAAGTTTATGCTATATCACAGTGTTTCATTGTAACATACCATTCTCCACTTTGCCACTGTGACAGCATAATACCGTATTTGACATCATAATGCCCTATAGGGACATGATAAGTACACAGTGTGACTTCAAAAGGCCTTATTGTGACAGCACATATACATTTTATAATCATAATTCCTCACTGTAACGTCCTGTCGCCCTAGCAATGGATCTAAGGCCCTGTGTGATATCACAATGCTCCACTCTTCCAGTATATGCCCCAAAGTGACCTCAGAGTACCCACTATGTTATCACATTACCCTACTGTGTCAGCACATTGCACCACTGTGACATCATGATAAGAATATGTGACATCATAAAGCACAATTTTGACATCATGATGCCTGGGCTTTGTGACATTACAATGTTCAACTGTCCCATCACAATAACTAACCACAGTGATATCATATGGTGTTTGTAGTTTGCAGTATTGGGTCACAATGTGGCATTGTGATGTATCAGTGGATTATGAAATTATAGGGTCACATTTTGGGATTTTTAAAATTTTTTGTTATTTAATTTTTTTTTCCTTAGTTTTTCGAGGTAAAGTCTCACTCTGGTCCAGGCTGACCTGGAATTAACTGTGAGTACATACAGTTAACTAAGGGTGGCCTCAAACTCATGGTGATCCTGCTACCTCTGCCTCCTGAATGCTGGGATTAAAGGCGTGCACCACCACACGTGGCTCATTTTGGGATTTTTGATGTGACAATTGGATATAATGCATCACAGTGGTGAATCAGTATGTCACAGTGGGACATTGGCATGTCATAATGAGATATAGTGAGTTAG
Organism: Jaculus jaculus; assembly: GCF_020740685.1. NCBI lineage: Eukaryota > Metazoa > Chordata > Mammalia > Rodentia > Dipodidae > Jaculus > Jaculus jaculus. The sequence goes on from NC_059116.1 coordinate 38,372,953, forward strand.
TGTGGGGCATTGTGACATCACAGTGTCACAATAGGACTTTTAAGTTATCACATTTTGGGATTGTGATGAGGCAATTGGGCAGTTGGTATCACAATTCAGAATTATGTCAAAATGGGACATTTTGAAGACACAGTGAGTTATTGTGGTGTTAAATAGTGTCAAAGTGATGTCACAGCAAGGTATTATAATTTCTCAATGTGGCTTTTTGAGGTATCAATGCCATTATTATTATTATTATTATTATTTTTTTTTCGAGGTAATGTCTCACTCTTACCCAGGCTGACCAAGAACTCACTATGTAGTCTCAGGGTTGCCTTGAACTCATGGCGATCCTCCTACCTCTGCCTCCCAAGTGCTGGGATTAAAGGTGTGCGCCACCACGCCTGGCAGCAGCACCATTTTTGATGTCACAGTTTGATATTCTGATTACACAGCACTACATTGTGATATGAAAATTGGACATTGTGAAGACCTGATGGAATATTGCCAAGTGATGATATGTTTTGTGATATCACAGTAGAGAGCTATTGTTATTGAATTCTATGATATGATGTCCAAGAGTAGCATTCTGATGTCATACTTGCACATTGTGATGTTACACTGAGAAATTGTAGTGCCACTCCTGACATTTTGATGTGTCAGTGAGGCCTTGTGATATAACATAGGGTAATTGCTTGCTCACTGTGGGTATTGCAAGGAGATAAAGTGGGTGGGAATATCATAATTGTATTTGTGATGTCATAGAAGAGAAATTTGACATCCCAGTCATGCAATGTGAAATCAATTAAAGGTATTGTAATGTCACAGTATTGGGATGATACAATAGGGAATTAAGATTTCAGAGTACATGATGTTATATTCCAGTGGAGGAATGTGATTTTTAAAGTGTAGTCTTGTGATTTCAAAATGGAACATTGTGATGCATTGTATGTAATCTGTGCCCCTTAACCTTGTGTACTTGAATACGTAATCAGTATTTGGTGTTGCTGTTTGGGAAGATTCTGGAGCCTTTTAGAGTGAAGAATTGCTGGAGGAAGTGTGTCAAGGGTGTGAAAGTAAAGTTGTATAGTCCAGGTATACTTTCTGTTTTCTTTTTATCTATTTCTTCCCTGTTGAAGTTATGTTGATCATCTTTCTGTTGATCTGTTTTCTTCATCATGGTGGACTCTACTCTCAGGAACTGTAAGTGGGAAATAAACCTTTTAATTATTTAAATTGCTTCTGGTCTGGTATTATATCTTAGGAATGAGAAATAACAGTGATGCTGAAGACTGCTACTGACAAGGTTGCTCCTTGTTACAGTAAAGCTAGATGTTATATTTTAGTTTTTTTGGAACTGGTATGTGGGAAGAATGTGGACCGATTTGGATCTTTTGACTAGAGTAGCCTTACAATGCTATAAACAGGCTCATTCTGGTTACAATCTGGAAAGCCAGAAAGCCAAGAGAATAGCACACAATGGAAGTTTGGCTCATGAGTTTTTAGAGAGGAATATGGACTCTAATGGAAATGGGCTACAAGCAGTTCATGTAATATTATATATATACATATATATATAATATTCTATAATTCTATTATATATATATATATATATATTATATATATTCTATAATATATTGTAGAATCTGACTCCACTCTACCTAAATAGTGAGAACTTGAGCAAAATTTATTTTAAAAGTATTGCCTATGCTAGGCAGTTTCATGTTGCTGGGATGAACATCCTAACCAGGCACAGTTTAGGGGAGGAAGTGATTCATTTCATGTTTATAGATCTAGTGGGAGGTTCCATCAGTGGTGTAAGAACCTGCTTCCATTCATCCAAGTGGAGAAAATCCTTCACCATCCAGCAAACATCAAAAGCTTCAAACAAAATCTGGTATCAGTTGCTCAGAACGATATTGATCACTTTCCCCCAGTAGCACATGTAGCACCTTCTGGCACTAGACAGGCTAATTGTATAAGCCACTCAGAAGCCAGCAACCTGACACAATGCTCACACAACTGCAATAGTGCACATAACCTTGGTGGGTAACCAATTGCTCTCGGATTGGCTAACAGATCTTCTCAGTGGCAAAGGACCCATATCTGGAACTGGGAAACAAGTCAGAATCATATCTAGATAATGAGCTCATTTTCTAATATTAAGCTCCCACCAATCTTGGGTTACAAGAAGGCCTATCACTATTGAATTCTCTCTAACTTAACAATGGCTATCCCATTTAACCTGTGCTGACTTCATTCAGTGACATCTTAGAGTTGTACTCCAGGATCTGTCCCCATTTATACCTCTTCCAGCCAGCTTGTTGGAGATCGAAGTTATAAACTTTAATAAAACAACTGAGTTATGGGAGACATACATTCAAAATACCACATTACCCAAGTTTCTTGACTTTAAGAAGTAATTATAATATTGTGGAATGGCCATCCTACCAAAAACAAAACAATTCCAGTCAAAATTCCAGTATGTTTTATTCAGTAATATATATAAAAAAAAACCCTCAAAATTTACATAGAGCACAAAATGCTCTGTGTAGCCAAAATATGCCCTCTGCAAAAGGAATCATGCTGGCTGTTACCCTATCAGTTTTCAAAGTATACTACAAAGCCATATTAATAAAAACAACATGTTACTGGTCAAAAAATAGACACAGACATCAACTAAATATAATAGATGTTCCAAACATGCATTCTATTTTTATTTGAGAGAGAGAGAGAGAGAGAGAGAGAGAGAGAGAGAGAGAGAGAGAATATTAGCACACCAGAGCCACTGCAACCAATCTCCAGACACCTGTGCCACCCAGTGGGCATGTGTGACCTTGCACTTGCCTCACCTTTGTGCCCCTGGCTCATGTGGGATATGGAGAGTTGAACATAGGTCTTTAGGCTTTGCAGGCAAGCACCTTAACTGATAATCCATCCATCTCTCCTGCTTCAAATGTACATCCTAATAATTGTATCTCCCTGGTCTTTGACAAAGAGGCAAAATTTATGCTTGAGAAAAGACAGCTTTCCAACAAACAGTGCTGGAGAAACTGGATAATCAATGTGGAAGAAGTAAAACAGATAATATCTTCTTACCTCCAAAAAAAAAAAAAAATCAACCTCAAGGGTATCAAGGACCTAAAAATAAGATATAAAAGAGAAAAATGGTCAGAATGAAATGTAGGGAGAATGTTCCAAGATACATGCATTTCAAAGATATTCTGAATAAAATCTCAATACCTCAGGGAATAAGACTTTCAACCATTAGGATCACATGACAACAAAAAGCAATTGTATACCTATGCAAATCTTAAAGAGAGTAGGTGTTGCAGCCAGATTTGCAATGCTGACAGAAGTCACCTGACCAAGAGCAGCGTGTGGGAAAAAGGGTTTACTTTGGCTTATAGACTCGAGGGGAAGCTCCATGATGTCAGGGGAAAACAATGGCATGATCAGAGGGTGGACATCATTTCCTGGCCAACATAAGGTGGGCAACAATAACAAGAGAGTGTGCCAAACACTGGCAAGGGGAAACTGGCTATAATACCACAAGCCTGCACCCAACAGTACATTGCCTCCAGGAGGCATTAACTCCCAAATCTCCAACAGCTAGGAACCTAGCATTCAGAACACCTAAGGTTTTTGGGGGACACCTGAATCAAACAACCACATTCAGCCCCTGGACTCCATAAACTTATAACCATACATGATATAAAATGCAATTCATGGGCTGGAGAGATGGCTTAGTGGTTAAGCACTTGCCTGTGAAGCCTAAGGACCCTGGTTCAAGGCTCAATTCCCCAGGACCCACATTAGCCAGATGCACAAGGGGGCGCACGAGTCTGGAGGTCGTTTGCAGTGGCTGGAGGCCCTGGCGCACCCATTCTCTCTCTCTCTCTCTCAGCCTCATTCTCTCTTTGTCTGTCCCTCTCAAATAAATAAATAAAACATAAATTTTTTTTTAAAAAAATGCAATTCACTCAGTCTAACATTAAGAGTCTCTATAATTTCTATTAATCTCAATGATATTCAAACATTCTCAGAGTCTAAGGCCTTTTAACTGAGCCATAATACCAAAAAAATCCCCCCAAAACCCATAATGGCACAGAACAAACATTCACACTGCAAAAGATGGCATTGGGCATAGCAAAGAAATATTCAACCAATACAAGGCAAACATAAAACTTTGTAGCTCCAAGTCCCACAACTCTAATCAGTGACAAATCTCCAAGTCTGGTAATTCTAACCAGCAACTAGTCTCTGAAGTTCCAATTCTGCCCCTCCAACTAGGCTACTCACAATTCTGGAAAACTTCATCTGGGGCTGGCAGCTTTCCTTAGCAGCCATCTTGTGATCCCAACATCTCCATGGGATTCCCATTGTAACACAAGTTTCATCCTTACAGCTCCACTGGGTCTCCGTGCAGGCATCTAGCAACCTGCTTCACACTGCCCATGGCCATTTCCAAAACACAAGACCATGTTGCAAATTCAATGATGCTATCCTGCATTTCTTATACTCCTTAGTACCAGGTAGGATGCCAATTTGTCAATCTAGGGGACAGGGAATAAAGCAGACTTTGAATAACAGGACACTCCTTGAGCATTCAGGTCCCCTGAAAAGAGTTTACATTCTTTCTTTTGTCGCAGTGCAAGTCAGCTGGCCCAATCTCAATGGTTGTAATCTCTTACACAATGACAGCGGAACAGGCAGCAGTTTCACCTAAATATTTCTTTCTGTCCAGTATCTCTCTGCACACACCAGTCTGTTTCAATGCACTGCAACACTGTGCAAGTTTTCAGGACATAGGCAAAACAGCAAGCCTCTCACACAAACTGCTTCCAGCCCAGTCCAAGCAAACCTCTTTCTCACCCTCATAAGCCAAACCTCACAGCCCATAGTTTTTACTGCATTCATGTCTTTCAACTCTAATCTGTACTTACAACACTGCAAGGCATCTCTTAGGCCAAGGTTTCAATCCTTCCATATTCCTCTTGAAAATCAGTTTCAAAAGGCCAAAGCCACACAGTCAGTTGTCTAGCAGCAGTCCCACTCCTTGGTGCCACTTTACTGTTGCAGTAAGGTTCACTTTGCTTTTAGAAATCACCTGACCAATAGCAGTTTGTAGGGAAAAAAATGTTTATTTTTGCTTACAGATTCAAGGGAAAGCTCCATGATGTCAAGTGAAAATAATGGCATGAGCAGAGAATAGACATCACCCCTTGGCCAACATAATGTGGACAACAGCAGCAGGAGAGTGTGCCAAACACTGGCATGGGGAAATTAGCTATCATACAGATAAGCCCACTCCCAACAATACCCTGCGTCTAGGAGGCATTAACTCCTAAATCTCCATCAGCTGGGAACCTAGCATTCACAACACCTATGTTTATGAGGGGCACCTGAATCAAACCACCACAGTAGGAGAAAACCTACAAGTCTGTAGAAAATTTTCACCAGCTATACATCTGATTGAGATTTAATATACAGAATGTACCAAAAATATAATAAGTAAGAAATAAAAACATCCATCTGCCTAGTCACAAAATGGCATTAAGACTGAGCTGAGAATTTTCAAAGAAATACATATGGACAATAAACATCTAAATAAAGTTCCAGTTCTTTAGCTTTCCAGGATATACAAATTATAACTATATGGAGATTCCATCTGACATGAGTCAAAATGGATATAATAAAAAAAATCAAATGAAAAGTCCTGTCAAGTGTGAAAAGACAATGGTCATTCACTGTTTTGGGGGGCTAGGAGGTGAGGTTCAGGAAAGAAAGCTTGTTCTATAGAAATTAGCATGGAAGTTTCTCATTATGATTTGACCATACAACAAATTTTCTTGTTAATAAAAATAAATAAAAAACTAAAATTGTATGTATCATTTGATCCAGAGGCATATGACCTAAAGTTACAACCTTTATTATAGATAAATTTGCACACATATAATTGTTGCTGCTTTATTCATATTAGTTTTGAAATGGAATCATCTCAGATGCTATTTAACTGATGAATGGATAAAGTAGTTATGGTATCTACACACAATCAAATTCCCTTTAGTGATAATAAACAATGAAATTTGGAAAATGCATGTGTACACAGGGTCAGGGTGTTTGCTTCTGAGTAGCTTAGACCTCTGATTTCTCAGACTTCTTTTGGCCATTTTCCCCCATAGCTCATATAGCACATTTCATCACTAGACAGCCTAACTTGATTGGCCTAATTTATAATCTGTTACATGTTCTGGGTTCCATAATCCCTCCTCATTTTCAAAGCTAGCTGTACCCTCTTGGAGGAGAATCAGAAAAAGCTCATTTCTGTGAGACATTTTCAGTTAGAAATTGAGGCCCAGAGAGACCCAGATGATGCCATCCCACATGCCACTTTTCTCTGGTACAAGCTAGTAATGTTGGCAGGAAAAAAAACTTGTGTCTGATAAGACTGATCTATAGTGCCCTCCCTGATTCCCACAGTATAGCATGCTACCTAGATAGATAGTCTAGGTGAGCTAGCCCAGAGGTCTTCCCTCCAAATCTACAAAGCAATTGGGTCTTCTCCTCCTGAATCTGACAAAAGAATACATTCTTTGTACTATGAAGACTTTGGTCTTCTTCCTGTCCCTCTCTCTGGATTCTCTCTCTGCCTGCCTCTCCTTGCTCAGACCAGAGGAATAAGTGTGAATTTGGTCCCCTCACCCAGCCATTAGAATACAATGCTGTTTCTTGGTCTGGAGGAACTTTCATACTTGCTTCTACTTTTCAGTGTGGGATAATTTCTCACTTTAATCATACTCCTGTTACCTGTGTCTCTAAATTTAGGACAATCATGGGTACAACTCTATTTCTACATTAAGATGTGTCATCTAAATTTCTTGGTCTCTCCTTTGGTATTTGTCACTCAGTTATTTTTCTTAGGCTCCCACCATTTCCCCTCTTCACTTTCTTCCATGGGGAAACATAAGGTGGATACTATGTGTGTTTCTCCTAATTTTCCATGCACAAGCTTCTCCATTCTATTCTCCATGTGCTGTGCCTCCACTCCAGTCTTTTCTTGAAAGCTTCAGTCTTCTTACATGGCTTTCATGAACTCCTATCTACATGTTTGTGGCTCTATACCAGTATTTCCCTTAAAAAACAATTTTTCTTAAATTATAAAATATACAGGGGATCAACTTCTGGTTAAGATGGCGGCGTAGGTACCATGCCAAAGCAGCCTAGGGGGGAAAAAGGCCAAAAAAACTCAGCAAAATACACACTTTTACTAAAAAGAGAGGTGTATAGGAAATTGAAGCGGCAGCAGCGAAGTAGAAGAGTTATAGAGCATCCAGAGCCTGCACAGGCGGGAAAAGTGGCTCCGGCAGCTCGGCCAACCACCGCGGCCGCGGCGCAGCAGAAAGCAGCCAGACTCGGCTCGAGCCACAGGAAAAGCCAGGTGCGGGATTTTCCCCTCACACCACGCTCTCCGCAACTCGGGAAATGTGAGGGGAGAGCGGCAGCGAGCAGCGGAGGAGCAGACCGCGAGGTAGAAGAACATGTGGAACAGTGAGAGAACCAGAGCAGCAGCGGCTCCCTCCCCTCCCCCACCGCCTGAGCCCAGCTCCAGCGAACAGAGCAGCGGCCCGGGACCCGGCCACGCCAACTTGGGCTGACAACGGGACCCAAGCAGGAGCAGAGTTCGGCAGCAACATCAGCGGCTCCAGCACCGGTAACAGCGGCCCCAGCAGCAGCAGACCCAGGAGTGGCAGCAGTGGCAGACTCGGCGGCAGCAGCTTCAGGGGGAGCAGCGGCAGTGGACACAGCAGCAGCAGCTTCAGCAGCAGTGGTGGCTCCAGCAGTGGCAGCTACAGCAGCAGCAGAGGCAGCAGCAGCGGCTCAGTTTGCCCCATAAGAAAAGCAAGTGCCCAGCTCCAGAAATCAGAACAGCAGCCCGACGACCCAGGCAGCAACTTGACTGAGACCAAAATCACCCAAGGTAACTGGGATTGCACCAGGGAAGGGTCTCACTTGGTCACAAGCTGACTTGGATCCCACAACAGACCAGAAATCGAAACCTCTTTGTTGATAGAGGATCTGGTCATTATAATAACTACTCTTGCATACATACTCGGGGCTGTTTTTGATTGAATGTGTACAGTGTTTAGTTAAATTTTAGAATCTACCTGTATTTTATTCCACTCAGCCTGCTTGAATACTCCTATAGCAGGGAAACTCAACCCCTAAGAACATCTTTGTAGATACTCTGAGAGTCTTAAGAGCCACACCTAACACCTTAAGGTCCTACCCTGAAAAATATATTACATCAAATCAATTGATACAGCTAAGAATACACAGCTAGCTAGAAAATCCAAGCCTTAACTTAATCCAAGATGCAAAAATATATACATTATAATACAAAAAACACTAAAAAGCAAGACGATATAAATCCACCTAAAAGTATTAATGCATCAGAAATGTCCTCCAGTGAGAAAGAGTTAGAGGAAATGCCTGAGAAAGAGTTCAAAAGAATAATTATAAATATCTTCAAAGAGGTCAAAGAACACATGAAAACAATCAAAGAAGAAATCAAAGAGGAAATCAAAGGAATCAAAGAAGAGGCAGGACACCAATTTAATGAAATAAAGAAGGCAATACAAGACATAAATAGGGAAATAGAAATAATAAAGAAAAACCAGTCAGAATTACTAGCAATGAAGAACACAGTTAATGAAATAAAAAACTGTAGAAAATCTCACCAGTAGGATGGATGAGGGAGAGGACAGAATATCTAAGCTAGAAGACCAGGTGGCAGACCTAATGCAGTCCAACAAAGAGAAAGACAAACTTATAGAAAAGTATGAGTGGGAATTTCAAGATATTCGGGACACTATGAAAAAGATCCAATATAAGAATTCAGGGCATAGTAGAAGGAGAAGAAGTCCACTCCAGAGGCATAGTAGGCATCTTCAACAAAATCATAGAGGAAAATTTCCCCCAAATTGGGAAAGAGGTGCCAATACAGATACAGGAAGCCTTTAGAACCCCAGCCAGACAAAACCCAGAAAGAACCTCTCCTCGCCATATTATAATCAAACTTCCAAACACACACACCAAAGAAAAAATATTGAAAGCAGTTAGAGAGAAAAATCAAGTTACCTACAAAAGCAAGCCCATCAGGATTACAGCAGATTATTCAACACAAACTTTTAAAGCCAGAAGGGCTTGGAGTGATATATTCCAAGTTCTGAAAGATAACAACTGTCAACCAAGGTTACTTTATCCTGCAAAGTTATCCATTCAAATAGATGGAGAAATAAAGACATTCCATGACAAAAGCAGGTTAAAGGAGTATTTGAAGACAAAACCAGCTCTACAGAAAATACTTGATAGAATCCTCCATGCTGAACAAAAGGAAAAGCACACATATAAGGAACCTAGAAAAAACAAGCTATACTCAAATACCAGTTAACAGAAGAGAGCACAGGTAGAACCAGAAACACACACACACACACACAAAATGGCAAACATAAATACACACCTTTCAATAATATCTCTTAATATCAACGGTCTCAATGCCCCAACGAAAAGACATAGATTTGCAGACTGGGTTAAAAAGCAGGATCCTACAATTTGTTGTCTCCAAGAAACTCACCTTTCTACAAAGGATAGACATTTTCTTAGGGTGAAAGGTTGGAAGACGGTGTTTCAAGCAAATGGGCCTAGAAAACAAGCAGGGGTTGGTATCCTAATATCAGACAGGGTAGACTTTAGTCCGACGTTAGTCAAGAAAGATAAGGAGGGTCACTTTATATTGATTAAGGGCACACTCCAACAGGAGGACATTACAATCCTATACATATATGCACCTAACATGGGGGCTCCCAAATTCATCAAACAAACACTATTAGAACTAAGGTCACAGATAACACCAAACACAGTGGTGGTGGGTGACTTTAACACCCCACTCTCATCAATTGACAGGTCATCCAGGGAAAGAATAAACAGAGAGGCATCTGGACTAAATGAGGTCATAGAAGGAATGGACCTAACAGATATATACAGGACATTTCATCCAAAGGCTGCAGAATATACATTCTTTTCAGCAGCACATGGAACAATCTCTAAAATAGACCATATATTAGGACACAAAGCAAATCTTAACAAATTCAGGAAAATTGAAATAATTCCTTGCATTCTATCTGACCACAATGGAATTAAACTACAAATCAGTAGCAAGAAAGGCTATAGAGCATACACAAAATCATGGAAACTAAAAAATATGCTACTAAATGATGAGTGGGTCAATGAAGAAATCAAAAAGGAAATCAAAGAGTCAAATGATAATGAGAACACAACATACCAAAATCTCTGGGACACAATGAAGGCAGTTCTAAGAGGTAAATTTATAGCCTTAAGTGCCTATATTAAGAAATTAGAAAGGTCGCAAGTAAACGACCTAATGCTTCGCCTTAAAGCCTTGGAAAAAGAAGAACAAGGCAAACCAAAAATCAGTAGACGGGAAGAAATAATAAAGATTAGGGCAGAAATTAATGAAATAGAAACAAAAAGAACAATCCAAAGAATTAATGAAACAAAGAGTTGGTTCTTTGAAAGGATAAACAAGATTGATAAACCCTTAGCAAATCTGACCAAAAGAAAGAGAGAAGAGACACAAATTAATAAAATCAGAGATGAACAGGTAACATCACAACAGATTCCAGAGAAATTCAAAAAATCATAGGGACATACTATAAAAGCATATACTCCACAAAGTATGAAAATCTGAAAGAAATGGATGATTTCCTTGATCTATATGACCTACCTAAATTAAATCAAAATGAGATTAATCACTTAAATAGACCTATAACAAACATGGAGATTCGAACAGTTATCAATAATCTCCCAACTAAAAAAAGCCCAGGCCTGGATGGATTCACTGCTGAATTTTACCAGACTTTTAAGGAAGAGCTAACACCATTGCTTCTTAAGCTTTTCCAGGAAATAGAAAAAGAAGGAATTCTACCAAACTCCTTCTATGAGGCCAGCATCACCCTGATACCAAAACCAGGCAAAGATAGAGCAAAAAAAGAAAATTACAGACCAATCTCCCTCATGAACATAGATGCAAAAATTCTCAACAAAATATTGGCAAACAGAATATAAGAGTATATCAAAAAGATCATTCACTCTGACCAAGTAGGCTTTATCCCAGGAATGTAGAGATGGTTCAACATATGCAAATCTATAAATGTAATACATTACATAAACGGTTTGAAGGACAAAAATCACATGATCATCTCATTAGACGCAGAGAAAGCATTTGACAAAATCCAACATCCCTTCATGATAAAAGTCCTACAGAGACTGGGAATAGAAGGAACATATCTCAATATAATAAAGGCTATTTATGACAAGCCTACAGCCAACATATTACTAAATGGGGAAAAACTGGAAGCTTTTCCACTAAAATCAGGAACAAGACAAGGGTGTCCACTGTCCCCACTTTTATTTAATATAGTTTTGGAAGTCTTAGCCATAGCAATAAGGCAAGAGACACACATAAAAGGGATACAAATTAGAAAGGAAGAGATCAAGTTATCATTATTTGCAGATGACATGATTCTATACATAAAGGACCCTAAAGACTCTACTAGCAAGCTGTTAGAGTTGATCAAAACCTACAGCAATGTAGCAGGATACAAAATAAATACACAGAAATCAGTAGCCTTCATATATGCTGACAACAAACACACAGAGGATGAAATCAGAGAATCACTCCCATTCACAATTGCATCAAAAAAAATAAAATACCTTGGAATAAACCTAACCAAGGAAGTAAAGAATCTATACAATGAGAACTTTAAAACACTCAAGCAAGAAATTGCAGAAGACACTAGAAAGTGGAGAAACATCCCTTGTTCCTGGCTTGGAAGAATCAATATCGTGAAAATGGCAATCTTACCTAAAGCAATCTACACATTTAATGCAATCCCTATCAAAATTCCAAAGGCTTTCTTCATGGAAATAGAAAAAACAATCCAAAAATTCATTTGGAATCACAAAAAACCTCGAATATCTAAAATAATACTGAGCAACAAAAAGGAGGCTGGTGGTATCACCATACCTGATTGTAACCTATACTACAGAGCCATAGTAACAAAAACAGGATGGTACTGGCACAAAAACAGACATGTAGATAAGTGGAACAGAATAGAGGACCCAGATGTAAGCCCACGTAGTTATAGCCACCTGATATTCGATAAAAATGCCAAAAATACTCATTGGAGAAGAGACAGCCTCTTCAACAAATAGTGTTTTGAAAACTGGATATATATCTGCAGAAGGATGAAAATAGATTCTTCTCTCTCGCCATGCACAAGAATTAAGTCCAAATGGATTAAAGACCTTAACATCAGACCGGAAACTTTGAAACTGCTAGAGGAAAAAGTAGGGGAAACCCTTCAACATATTGGTCTTGGCAAAGACTTTCTGAATACAACCCCAATTGCTCAGACAATAAAACCACAGATTAACCACTGGGACCTAATGAAATTACAAAGATTTTGCACCGCAAAGGACACAGTGAAAAAAGCAAAGAGGCAACCTACAGAATGGGAAAAAATCTTCGCCAGCTATATATCTGATAGAGGATTAATATCTAGGATATACAAAGAACTCAAAAAGTTAAATAATAAGGAATCAAACAAGCCAATCAAAAAATGGGCTATGGAGCTAAATAGAGAGTTCTCAAAGGAAGAAATACGAATGGCATATAAGCATCTAAAAAAATGTTCTACGTCACTAGTAATCAGGGAAATGCAGATTAAAACTACACTGAGATTCCATCTCACTCCTGTCAGAATGGCCACCATCATGAAAACAAATGATCATAAATGTTGGCGGGGATGTGGAAAAAAAAGGAACCCTTCTGCACTGCTGGTGGGAATGCAATCTGGTCCAGCCATTGTGGAAAACAGTGTGGAGGTTCCTAAAACAGTTAGAGATTGATCTACCATATGACCCAGCTATAGCACTCCTAGGCATATATCCAAAGGACTCATCTCATTTCCTTAGAAGTACATGCTCAACCATGTTTATTGTTGCTCAATTTATAATAGCTGGGAAATGGAACCAGCCTAGATGTCCCTCAACAGATGAGTGGATAATGAAGATGTGGCACATTTATACAATGGAGTTCTACTCAGCGGTAAAGAAAAATGAAGTTATGAAATTCGCAGAAAAATGGATGGACCTGGAAAGTATTATACTAAGTCAGGTAATGCAGGCCCAGAAAGCCAAGCGCCACATGTTCTCTCTCATATGTGGATCCTAGCTACAGATGACTGGGCTTCTGCGTGAGAATGAAAATACTTAGTAGCAGAGGCCAGTAAGTTGAAAAGGAGACATAAAGTGTGGTGAAAGGAAGGGAGAAGGATACTTAATAGGTTGATATTGTATATATGTAATTACAATGATTGTAATGGGGAGGTAATATGATGGAGAATGGAATTTCAAATGGGAAAGCGTGGGGGTGGGGAGGGAGGGAATTACCATGGGATATATTTTATAATCATGGAAAATGTTAATAAAAATAAAAAAAAATTATAAAATATATAGTGTTTTCCACATGAGAGCATGTTTCATACTTCCCATGTGATGATGACTCTGATCTAGCCTTTTTCTTAGATACCAATATCCCTAAAATAAGCCCAAATTTGTGATTTTTCCCTAAATAAACTTAATAATTCATAATTTATCCTGCTTGAGTTCATTTGTATCAATTTTTCATTATAAATAGAACAGATACACAAATTTGGGTCCATAAACCTGTGTGACTCCCCCCAAACCCTCAAACACTCTCACATTTGCAGTCCACTTTGCTTTACATTAGGTATTGATTCTACTTGGGAGTCAAGTGTCCCAATAGTATTTCTCAGTCTGTTGCATGTTGCAATGGATGCTGAACTCATGATGAAGGTTATTATAGCAGTGGGAATGCATGTGAGTGCAAACTTCAAGGTGAGATTGGAAAGCTGAGTGAGGGAGGGATGGTTACAGCACCCAGTAAGGCACACTTCTTAATGGCTGAACCTCAACAGTCATACTGAGAAGTAGGTCTCCTCTAAAGGACTCTTGGGAGACAAGTGACCTCAAACCATAGCCACTAATACTGGGAAACATTTATAATATTCACAGTGACACACACATATACATAACCATTACTATCCCATGTTAACAAATTTGTAAGCAAAATGCAAGGATTTACTTCATGACAGTGTCATAGCTGCACCAGTTATTTATGATGGTCAGCCAATTAAAGAACAATTGTAAGCAATGAGATCAATTTAATAATGATTTCCTTTCTCCATGGTTTCAATATTTGAATAATGTGCTTTTCTCATAAAGTATAGGACCATAACAAGATTTGCAGAATTCAAGCCCTCATTTAATCTCATACAATATTCTTTCTCAATAGGAATCATTATAGTCATCATCTTATGGGTAACCATTGAGACTGAGCCCAACTTCAGATTCATGGATAGGTCATGTCCCTATGTTAAAATTCTTCTTTAAAACTCCTTATCAATCATTGTCTTTCTGATACAAGATTTGACTTGTCTAAGTAACTCATGTTAAACCACTCATATGATACATAGCTAACATTGAGAACAAATGAAACTCACTTGTGTGGGGGTGCAAAAAACTAATTTGGATTAAAAAGTAATGCTATGATGTCTTCAGTCTCTATAGTAACCTTAGTTTAAATTGTAAGGAAAGATACTTTCAAGAATTGATTTTATATGTGACCTTGGGAAGAGAATTTCTATCTAGTCGTAGTCAAATAATGTAGCACTTGGGGACAAAGATGTAGCCCAATGGACCAGCACTGGAAGCCATGATTGAAAAGACTTCCACAGCCACCATGAATTTCCCTTGGCTGCTTTGGTAGACAGGGAGGAAGGTGACCCACACACTGCAGAACACCAGCATGCTGAAGGTCAGGAACCTGGCTTTATTGAAGGTGTCAGGCAGATTCCTGGCCGAGAAAGCCACAGTGAAGCTCACTATGGCCAGAGATCCCAGGAATCCCAGGATGCAGTAGAGGACAGTGACTGAGCCCTTGTTGCAGACACTGATGTTGTGTCCATGTTCAGAGTGTGCATCTGTGTCAATGAAGGGAGGAGATGTTCCCAGCCACACAGCACAGAGAGTAATTTGGATCAGGTGGGAATGATGAAGTTAGGTGCCCCTGATACCAGCAGCCACCTCGTCCTTCTTCCTGGAGTGGTGACCTTGAAGGCCAGGACCACAGTAACTGTTTTGGCCAAGACAGTGGAGACAGCCACAGTGAAGAGAACTCCAAATGTCATCTGCTGCAGGATGCAGGTAACAGTGTTGGGACGTCCAATGAAGAGCAAGGAGCAGAGGAAACAGCAGTTGAGGGAGATGAGCAGGATGTAGCTGAGGGTGCGGTTATTGGCCTTCACGATGGGAGTGTCTTGGTGCTTCCAAAACACCCCAAGGACAAGACATGTGAGTGCTGAGAAGGCCAGGGCCAGGCAGGATAGAGTGATCCCCAAGGGGTCTGCATAAGCCAGATAGGTCACAGATCTCTGCAGGCAGTGGGTTTGCTCTACATTGGCATACTGATCATCTGGACACTTCACACACTGCACCATGTCTGAGGTAGAGAGCAAAGACTCATCAGTACAGCTCCAGTTTTCATGTGTCACTGATGTCTCACATAAGTATGAGCAGCATGTTTGAAAAGTGTTAATGCTTTGTTGCCATTGACAGCAATATAAGTGGATTGTCCTGAATACATGACTCAAAGTTTATTGATCTCACATGTATGGTGAAGGACACCTAGGAGCCATTGTTACTTTCTGTTACCTCTCACATATGAAATAGCTCAGTTATCTTAATACTCCCTGTGTCAACACATTCAGAGTCATAGTAAAAGTCTTAATTGCTTGAAGTGATGGCTCACACCTTAAATCACTCAGGATGACCTGGAATTCACTATGTACTCTCAGAGTGGCCTCCAACTCATGGCAGTCTTCCTACCTCTGCCTCCCAAGTGCTGGGATTAAACATGTGTGCCACCATACCTGGCTGATTTTCTTCTCTTCAGTTTCCTTCCAGGACACTTGAAATCCTCACATGTGTTACAGAAGATAGTCAATCTGAGGTATGATTTTTTTTCTTGCATGCAGTTACCTGTCTCACTGGAAATCTCATTTTTTGGGCACTGGTAGTAATCAAAGCAGCAGGCTGCTTGTCCCTCCTGATGGGATTTCCTGAACCCAGGTCAGCATGGCACACTGCACATTGAAGGCAGGATCTGAGGAATCCTGATATGCGTCAAGGAAAGAAATCTAAGATACTCCTCTCAAACCAGACAATTTTAGCAGGTTGGACCATGAAAAATTTATTTTATTGCTTGATGATCATAGTAATTTTTCTATGTTGTATAATATCTTTATGTAAGCATATGAAAACAATTTAATGAATATTATAGTTTTTGTAAAATATTAAAAAATTTATAAAATATATCTAGGAATCAATGTATGATGAGGAGATACACATTCCACAAGAGCATGGTCATTAATATCTAGTGTAAATCAGTGTAGCAGGAAAACCCACCTGTCTACTTCCTGTGGCCCACTCTGGCATGTCTTCAGATAAATACAAGTATTGACCATATGGAAAATGTGGGGAAAACTGTCATATTTTCACCTTCAGATCAGTACCATGGGGGAAATTCCAAATGTTGAGAACATCATACTCATCACTTACTTGTCCTTTCTGGTTCATATTCACTATACCTCCAATAGGGCTAATAAAGTGCATGTTCTTCAGAAAAGCATGTACCTAAAAGATACGCATCATTCCATGATTGGAAAGGCCCACATGCCATGACTGCATGCATGATGTAGGGAATGCCCTTTGATTTTACAGTTCTTCCTTACTATGCACATTCAGTGCCAAAAAGCAACTGGTAAAGTACATGACATTGCACAGTTATTTAAAAATAGCATTATGGTTTTATAATATTAGTTTGTTAGCTGGGTGTGGAGGTACATGTCTTCAATCCCAGCTCTCAGGAAGCTGAGGTAGGAGGATCACTGTGAGTTCAAGGCCACCCTGAGATTATATCATAAATTTTAAGTCAGCTGTGGTAGAATGAAACCCTACCTTAAAAAAATCAAAGAAAAATATAAAATAATATTAGTTTGACTTACAAAATGTCACAAACAATTGGTAATGAAATAATAAGTAGACTCTGTACTGTGATAAATATCAATATCAATATCCTCTCTGGTTGCCTTTAGAGCACTGAACATGAAAATGAGGCTGGGAACACATTTGGGTTTGGAGGAACTATGTTATGCCATTTATGGAAACTTCCAGATTCCTGAAAGCAGTTTTAGAAGCAGGCATGATAGCTCACACCTTTAGTCCCAGGGAGAGAGTCAGGTAGTTTTGTTAGTCAGCTAGGGTAACTGGGCCCCTAAGTAAGGGGCAGGAATGTTTTTGGGCCTGTCCTTGCAGTCTCCACTTTGCTAGAGATCAAAGGATGATCGTTTGAATGTGGAGTGGCCCTCATTGCCTCCAGTGTTTTGATTATGCCTCACACTTAATATCCTGCTGGTGTGGACTTCAGGGACAGTCTTGCCAGAGGAGGTGTGAGACTTGTGTGGGCCATGGGATTTTATCATCCAGCCTCTCTTGCTTGTGTTAGCTGCATCGCTCTTGCTTCCTCCCAGCTGATGTAATGCCTTGCTATCAATGCTTAATATGTTTCTCTACCATGCTGAAACTTCCTCTAAAAACTTTGTGCCAAAATAAACCCTTTCCTTTCATAAGCTTGTTCCAATTTGTGCTTTGTCCCAGCAATGAGAAGGTAAATGCTACCATTCTGATAATCATTTATAAGATTATTACATCTTTACCATATGATGGTGTAGGGGATTCTTTATTCTTTTAATACTAAACATGAACATTGTTCTGAGCAGATAATTAGTTTGTCAATGGATTGATCCTGGAGTTATCATTCTTGAGAAACATGGCAAAATATTGGCATGCCAGTGACCAAGTTGATGGTATATTCTTAATTGCAAACTACAGGAAAATCAGGACCGAATTAATGATTACTGTATAAAACTTTGTGATGTAGCACTTCCCTGTGAAGCCTAAGGACCCCAGTTCAAGGCTCGATTCCCCAGGACCCATGTTAGCTAGATGTACAAGGAGGCGCATTCATCTGGAGTTCATTTGCAGTGGCTGGAGGCCCTGGTGTGCACATTCTCCTTCCCCCTTTTTCTCTCTGTTTGTCACTCTCAAATAAATTGAAAAATTGTGATGTTTATTTTCCAATTAAGATACCTTTAACTTTCCTCTGTAATATCTCCTGGACCTGACAGATACAATAGAGATGACTCATTTTGTGCTATACAGATGGCTTTTTTCCCCATGACCTACTGATGAATTTTAAGTTTTCCCACTATCTGTTCCATGTGTATAAAGCAGGTTTTCTAACCAAGGATGAGTTCAGCAAGGGTCAAAAGGCATAAGCATAGTTACTTAAAACATTTTTGACAGGTGTACTTTCTCACATTATTCAGAGAATAGAGGTCTATCATCTCTAGGATGTAACATCTCTCTACTCATAGGACTTTCACTAGGTTCTCAGAAGCAGGAATGAGCTCCCTTCCACAGGACAGACCTCAGATCCAGCCAGAGAGCATTTGTTTACCTCCATAGGCTGTGTGCAACTACTACACTGGTGTGTACATCTTGCAATGGCTGGCTATTTTGTCCATGGTAGGATCTGCTTGTTCATGCTGTTGGTGACCATTCTCACCCAGCGGCTCACAAAGAACCTTCCAGCATTATTAGGTCTAGCCATTAGGAATTTGCCTTCCTTCTCACTTCTGGTTTGATCTCTGTATGATCTCTCCATATACTGTGACTGCAACCTGTGGTGTCTTCAGCAATAGGGTCTTACCATTTAGATATGGCTTATAAACAAGTGGTTTGGCAATAGCTTGAATTTTTTTTGGCTTGGGGCTTGTGGGTTGCACTGACAAACAGCTCACTGTGTGGGGCAATGCAGTTAGTTCTCCACATGTAATTTATAAGCAAAACTTACAGATTTAGAGTTAAGCTTTCTCCTTGCCCCTCTTACTAAGTGTTATATCTTTTAATTAACTAACCAGGAGAATGGCCCCTCTATAGAAACATCTTTGGCTCTCTGCACTACAAGATATCTATAGTTTTCTGTATAATGTTTGTCTTGTTTTTGTCTTTTACTTGGTGCACTAATCTCTAAGTTCACTTTTCCAGCAAAAATTGATGTTAGTGAGGTGTTGGTCTATGTATCTGAAAGAAGCTCTGGCATAGAATTGGAAAAACAAAAAAAATGGGTCAGAAATAATCATTTTCCCTAAGGCCTTAAGGAAATTCAGGCATGGAATACAGTACACTGAGGAGTAAACAGTGAACCTCCTGGAACAATGTTAAAATTGTTCTATGACTAATTTTTCTGAATGGTGGCAATTGCAGCAAACTATGACTCTTTACCAAGAATCCTTACAGGAAAAACAACCAAGGTCAGAAAGAGTTCCATTGGGGGACCAAAGTCTAAGTATTGGAGAGACATGAAAAGGAAAATTCAAAAGAAATGTTTGGGGGATAAATGGGTTTATTGGGTCAATGGTGGGAATACCCATTTTGTGGTTATTCTGTCTCTTACCTGTAATGTAGTAATTGAAAGCAGGAGCTCAGGAAACTGCAAGTGCTTCACCGCACATACATGGGGGAAGTGTGAAAATAGTTAATCATTATAGGGGCCTGACGACCGTACTTGAGGTAAATAACTTATGGGATTGTTTGATGTAAAGAAATACCAAAAAGTTTCTATGAATTCTGTGGAACTGTACCTTTCTTGAAGTTTGCTCTTGCATGACATTATCAGAAAATAAAAAGCTGAAGCTAAGAGAAAAGAGAGAAAGAAAAACAGGGAAAAAGAAAAAAAAGAGAGATAACAAGGGAAAAGCGAGGAAAAGAGAAGCAGAGAAAAAGAGATGGAGAAACTCAGCTGCCTTCAGCATTAGCCTGTCAGCTTGCACCAAAACTTGACTTCAAGTCATTATTGCACTGCTCCCTTTCACACCTGTCTTCGGGGGCCCTCCTTCAAGCCAGGGCTGGACCCCAACAGGTAGGCATCTGGGAAGATTCCAATTCTTAGTGATCGTGAATAGAGCAGCAACATATTGCTCAGCAAGTATCGCTGTAATAAAGAGCACAGTCTTTAGGGTAAGTACCCAGGAGTGGGTATCCCTGGATCAAATCGTGGATATATTTTCAGAGTTTTTTTTTTATTTTTTTTATTTATTTGAGAGTGACAGACAGACATAGAGAGAAAGAGGGAGGGAGAGAAAGAGTGAGAGAGAGAGAGAATGAGGGAGGGAGGAGGGAGGGGGAGAGAGGGGGGGGAGAGAGAGAGAGAAAGAGAGAGAGAGAAAGAGAGAACGAGAGAATGGGCACATCAGAACCTCAGCAACTGCAAACAAACTCCAGATGCATGTGCCACCTTTGTGTATCTGACTTACATGGGTACTGGGGTTCTTAGGCTTCACAGGCAAGCACTTAAACACTAAGCTAACTCTCCAGCCCTTCCTTCCTTTATAATTGTGGGAAATAATGTGAGAAGAAGTGGTTTTAATTCCTCAATGAGGATGTGGTAGAATTCAGTGGAGAATACATCTGGGCCTGAAATTTTTTTCTTGAGAGGGTTTTAATTACTTTTTAAATCTCATTACATGTTATACCTACATTCGTGCATTTTGTATCTTCTAAACTCAGATTAGGTAGGTTATATGAATCAAGAAATTTACTTATTTTTTATCTCTTTCCATTTTTTGGACTGTATGTTTTTTTTTTTTTTTTAAATTTTTATTTATTTATTTGAGAGTGACAGACACAGAGAGAAAGACTGATAGAGGGAGAGAGAGAGAATGGGCGCGCCAGGGCTTCCAGCCTCTGCAAACGAACTCCAGACGCATGCGCCCCCTTGTGCATCTGGCTAACGTGGGACCTGGGGAACCGAGCCTCGAACTGGGGTCCTTAGGCTTCACAGGCAAGTGCTTAACCGCTAAGCCATCTCTCCAGCCCAGGACTGTATGTTTTTGAAGTATGTCTTAATGACTCTCCCTATTTCATTAGTATTTATTGTAATACCTCTTTTCATAATGTTCTCTATTTTTCTTTTGATAAATTTAGCCATTAGTTTATTAATCTTGTTTATATTTTAAGGAATCATCCAGTAGTTTTAACAACTTTTCAGTTTAAAAAACGAGTTCAAAGGTTTCTGTACTTATTATTATTTCTTTTTGTCTGGCATTTTGGGTTTGAATTGTTCTTGCTTTTCAAAAGTATTAGAGTGAATGGCTATTAATTTTAGATTTCTCTATTTTAAAATATGGGCATTTAGAAGTATCAGTTTTCCTCTTCAGGCTGTCTTCATTATAGTCCATAAGTTTTGGTAGGTCGTGATTCATTGTCATTTTGTTCAGGAGTTTTTAAAATCATTGTTTTTTAAATCATTGATTTTTTAAAATCATTGATTTTTTAATATCATTTTTTAATACTGTGTTGTTAAATCTCCAGGAATTGGTATATTTTGTTTTGTTTCTCTTGTTTTTGATTTCTAGTTTCATTAATTTCAGTCAGATATAATACAGGGTGTTATGTCAATTTTCCTGAACTTGTTGAGAGCATGCTTTATGCCAAAATGTAGGATCTGCTTTAGAGAAATTTCTATGAGCTGCTGAGAAGAATGTGTATGCTATCAAGTTTGATGGAATATTCTATAAATATCTGTTAAGTCCATTTGATCTATGGTGTTCTTTGTCTCCATTGTTTCTCTATGTTTTTGGCTAAATACTTAGTCTCTTGACTATGTTTTGGCATTAAAGTGACACATTATTGTTGTATACATATTTATTTGTTTAATATCAAATAAATTTTGCTCTAAAATTTTGGTGTAGTTGTGTTTGGTGCATAAACGTTTATGATGGTAAAATGTTCTTGTATTTTTCCCTTAATAAGTATAAATTGTCACCTTTATCTCTCTTTGTTTACAGTCTATTTTGTCAGATAGTAATATAGCTGGACCTAATTGTTTCCCATTTTCATTTTCTTGGAATGTTTTTTTGATTTTTTTCTCTTAAGTTAGTGTCTATCTTTAATCATAAATGTGAGCTTCTTATAGACAGCAAATAGATGAATTCAGTTTTCTGATTCAGCCTGTTAACTTGCGTCTTTTGATTGGGGAGCTGAGTCCAATAATGATCAGTGCTATAATTGAGAGGTGTGAGTTAATTTCAGTTAAATTGAAGGCTTTTTCACTTTTGAGTTTCCTGTCTTCATATGCTTTATATCTGCTGCAATTTTGATCGTTGTTTTTCTTCCCTTCTGTAGGATTTTGTGTATGTTTGCTCTCTGCAGTATGAAGTATTCATTCCAGTTTTCTCTATTGGGATGGTTTAGCTCTCAAAAACTTATAAAGCCAGCATTTTCCATGGAAAGATATTTTATCTTCTATAATGAGGACTAATTTTGCCAGTATAATATTTTGGATTGACATCAATGGCCTTTGAAAGCTTGAAATAGTCAATGCCAAACTCTTCTGGCTTTTAGTTTCCATTTGCAGAATCTGATGTACTGAAATGGGTTACCTTTGCAGTGATGATCTGTTTTTCTCTTGTAGCTCTTAGTATTCTTTCTTTCCTTTCTGTGTTTAGTGTCTTAAGTATTATGTGACATGAATTTTTTCTCTGTTTCTTTATATATTGCATTCTGTTTTCCTCTTGTCAGCATATGTGTCAATAGTGCCAACACTTGTCTCTTGTAAGGTTGTTGATGTGAATGGTAATTCCAGTAACAGTTATTTTCCCTTTTCATCCTCCTCTTCCTTCATTTTATTCCTGCTATTTTAGGCTATGAAGTAATGGATTACAAATATTTGGCATTACAATTTATATGCATGTGATCTGTAGAAAAATATTTCATTAATGAGTCCTTGCTAATACCCATCTCTTGTTAGTTAATATTACAACAACATATTGAGTTTACATTTGTTTGAATGGGTTTTAGTAATGTGTCTTTGAGTTGTCCATATGTAATTTATGTCCCACATCTCTTCTAGTAACTTGGAGTTTGGAATCTGATGTGTTTCCATCATGAATATGTTAATTGAGGCACTGTCCTTTGCATTTACTTTGCATTTTTCTACATATTTCCATTAATACTGCACTCTACTTCCAGTATACCAGAGCACATTTATCTGGGTTTTATACATTATCTCAAAAAGTGAGAATTTATTATTCCATTGTCAGGATTTCATACCTGAAGCACTTTAACTCCTATCAATTATTCTATTCTTTTATATGTTAAGTCTGTCATGTACTCAAAACTATATGATTGTTATCATCTAGATTTCCAATAGTGTACATGTATACTATGGATTTTTGATTCTTTCAGATTAAATTTCAGTTTTTGGAGTCCCTTCATCTGTCAGCCTTTTTTGTTGTACAGGTGTGTGTGTGTGATGCATTCATGTGTTTTTGTATCTGTGTGGATGCACATAGTTGTCCGGGAATATGGAGGACAAAGGACCAACTTCAGTTTCTTTCTTTCTCAGGAGCCATCCACCTTTACTGAAACAGAGCCTCAAATTGGTCTGGATCTCACCAATTAGGCTAGAATGAAAAGTCAGAAAACCCCTGAGCTGTCTGCCTCTGTCTATACAGTACTGTGATTACAGGCCAAAAAAGAAAAATATTGTCTCTTTGTTATCACACAATGGCATGCTGTCTTGTGTTTTACTGTGCTTTATATAGAGGTTTTTACTTTCAATATATTAATCTAAGGAACATCTGGGGCTTTGAGTATGGATATTTTTCCTGTTTATGGGACATTATTTTTTCCTGAAAGTATTGCAGTTGACATAAAATTAAATATGATTCCCTGTTCCTCTTGGTCAATCAGTGAAACACAAATTTACTTGTGGTAATTTGTATGTGAATCAATAGCAAATTCTTACAGGTTAGCTTTACTCTTGGCCATCAGCCACTGGATAGTACAGTTTTCTTTTTGAAGAACAATAATTTAATTTTATAGCATTTAACATACCTACTAAATACTATCTTTAAGCCTATATCAATAGGAAGCGATGAATGAGGGATTAATGAAAAATTTTAAATACAATGAGGCATTTTACATTTTTTAGTATTAATTCTCTGAATCCCCATGTTTTCTTTTTCTTTTTTTTTTTTCGAGGTAGGGTCTCACTCTGGCTCAGGCTGACCTGGAATTCACTATGTAGTCTCAGGGTAGCCTCGAACTCATGGCTATCCTCCTATCCTCCTACCTCTGCCTCCCGAGTGCTGGGATTAAAGGCGTGCGCCACCACGCCTGGCTCCTATGTTTTCTATTCGCTGTTTTACATGTGAATCCCAGCTAGCCATATTTCCTTCAAATAGATTTTTTTCTCGTTTTTATTTTTCTAGTAGGGGAAAGAATGACATCAAACAGCCAATTTCAGTCATTCACTCTCACAATAACGAATGTTTCCATTCTTCCTCTGCTGTTCTTATATGTATTTGTGTGTGTGTGTGGTCTACCTGTGCATGTGCATGAATGTCCATGCATGTGCACTTGCGGAGGCCAGAGCTCAACGCCAAGTGTCTCCATCACTCTCCACCTTATTTTTTGAGACAGGCAATGTTCTCACTGAACAGAAACTCACTGACAACTAGACAAGGTGGCTAGGCTAGCATGCCCTGGCATCTTCCTGTTGCCCCCTTCCCAGCACTGGAATCACAGGCAGGTGCCGCCATGCCCAACATTTTACGTGAGTACTGGGGATCTGAGCTCAGGACCTCTATTTGCGAAGTACTTCATCCAGCAAGCCACGTCCCAGCCTCACAGTGTCATTTCTCTCTGTGGCAAAGACTCCTTTAGAGTCCTGGTTGGCTGAGCAGGAACAAGTTTTGTTCTGATGGTCTTGGTAGCATATGGCAGCCATGCAGGCCACTGCACTCAGAGGAATTAGGAAGAAGGGCTAAGAACTGGGCAAACCCAAAAGAAATCCAGACTTTCAAACGGCTCAAGGGTGGGTTGCTCTAATGCCCAGATAACAAACCTGTATTCGTTCTTCAATACTTTTACACATAGAGCAGGCAAGAACCTCCTCATCTAGCAAGAGAGACAGACATGAACATCTTCACCTCAGGTGGCAAATGCCAGTCAGAGCTTCCCTGGAGGGAGGGAGAGAGGAGCCACCAGCCTAGGGCTCTCATATTACCATCCATTACCAGTGGTTGGGGTGCCTGAGATTCTCATCATACAATGGGTTCTGGGTCAGGAAAACAGTCTGGCTAAAATGCAAATACCTGCTCAGGTAGGGTGAACATGTAATGGCCATTTCCATGCATTATTTTGGAATCCAGATTTGTGCTAGCAGAAAGCAAAGCTGCAGGCATGGGAGGAAGAACGGAGGCCTCACAGCAGGAATGTGGAGCTCTGAGGCCTGAGGCTGCTAGGAGAAGATGCCATCACAGAGAACAGGGTGTGGCAGGAAGACAGCAGGAAACCTGGAAAGATATGGGGAGGTTACTGTTTTCCTTGATTCCCACGCAGAGCAGCACTGAGGTCTTGAAGTGTGGCCTTCAGTCGTCATAGAACTTAGGCATCTCCATGCACTGTGACAAATGCGTGAGCCTGTGGCATAGTGTCACTGTGCCCAGTCATTTGCACTTTCTTTCCTGTAGGAAGCTTACATACCTCTGATAGCTCACGGAGACGGTTCTTTCTGTCTGGTAACAACAAACACGAAATGTGGTGGGAAATAAAGCTCTTCTCATTAGAAGCCACTGAGATTTGGGGAGATTTTTGTCACTGTAGCATAACCAAGCAGAAGCTGACTGATATAGCTCTGGGATCAGCATTTCTAGGGAGAGAACAGAGCTTGTGAATCTGAAATTTCATTCTTTGAGTAACAACCAAGCAAGGACATAGAGACCATCAGCCTGCATGGCCTCAGATTCAAGCAGCCTTGAATGGGAAACATTCAGAATGAAAGCTGTGCCTGTACTGGGCAAATGCAGAAGTTTGCTTATTGGCCTCCGTACAATTGAATGGAATAAGTATGTGCACAGCATTTGAATTGCCTTCGGAATCACAAAGCAGGGTGATCTAGAGGCTATCCGGAGGATGCATGTGGGTGACATATGATGCCTCCCTGTCTTATTATGGGGACTCTGTGCAACATGGTACCCTCAAAGAGTCCTGGAAGACCAATCCTCTGTGAGTAACAAGTGACAACCTTATTTCCTCCTTGACAAGTGAGCCTTTGGTTAGCAAGAAAGTTGAATGTTGGCCACAAGTCAACCAGACACTTAGAGTCTTGAGTTTTTGGAATGCAGTGCACTGTGTAAATAAGAGTCTTAATTCCTCACTCCATCACCATCCCAGAAATGAAGGGATAGTCCAGTTTTCTAATTGATGGCATCCAGTTACATTTTTCATGGCATTTCTTACTTTGTTCATACTCAATGTACAACTAAAATTATATTTCATGGAAGAAGTTGCTGCCTGATGTGGTAGAATTTTCCTAGGCTAATAAACTACCATGAATGTTGTAAGTACCCATTTGATTTCTCTTAATTACCATTCTTCCTTTGAGCAACAACAAACATTTTCAATTAAAATGCATTATATTGAACTTGCATTAAAAGGAAAAGGGGAGACATCAGGCTCTGAAACTCCAATCATATATGTATAAAGTATGTAAGAGAAGGGAACAGAATGAGGTGGACAACACTTTACTTTGGTAGGCATATTAGTGAACTAGAAGGCTCTAAAATGCTGTTTGGTATTGGAATATCTAGGAAAGCATACCCATAATTCTCTTCCTTAACCACCTTTGCATATTATTCTTAAGCAATGGTATAGCGTTGATGCATTTGTGTAGGAAAAAGTAAAGAAAATTAATTCAGTCAAAGGATATGTAATAAAATTTCCTGGACAGTTCATGCTATTATAATTTTAGAAAATAGGAAATAGATTTTGGGACATGGAAATAGCCCAGTTGGTAAGTTGCTGGCCTTGCATTCATGAAAACAAGAATTCAATCCCCTATATCCACATAAAATTTATTTTGAATGGACTAGAATTAAAATCCACTAGTATAAAAATGTTAAGCTTATTACACAGCAAGCAGATTAGTATGTAACTAGACATATTCTTGAGTCTATTTACTACGCAAACTATGAGGTGTGATTATTTTTACACTCTAAACTCTTCCACTAAAATACATGTACATACTTTCACTTATATGAAGATAATTAAAATAACAGATATTATTTCTTATATAACAACAAATATAACATAGAAGTTGTATACAAATGTTAAAATATTCAATCACTTGTCAAAGCATTCCTTCAAGTGGAGATAACCTCTTTCAGAAATAGATCACTGAAGACTAGATAACCACTTGAACAAAACTGAAAAGAGATGTGTATCTCCGTGTACTTGAAAGGCTTAAGAAATCCCTGAATTTATGTGGCTACCAGTGAAAATCATGGAGAACATATTACATATTGGCCTGCCCAATATTGCTGGGTATGAATTTAAAGCAAAATTGACATGTGAATACTTGAAGTAGAAACTCCTGCACAGCAATATAAACATTGAATAGAGTAAAGAGACAGAGAATGGGGAAAGCTTTTTTCTTTTTTCTTCTTAACCATCTTGTGGAGGGAGAAAGCTGGAGATAAAAGAAACTATCAACTATTTGCCACAAAAGAGACAATTAAATCAATAAGTGGGTAATCAAAGAAGCAGACACATTTCAAGAGAAATACAATAATATGCTAATAAAAATAATCAAGGAGCTGTACAGATGACTTAGTGGTAAAGGCATCTGCCTGCAAAGCCAAAGACCCTACTTCTGTTCCCCAGTACCCACGTGTCTGGAGTTCTCTTGCAGTTGTGGAGGTCCTGGTACACCCATTCTCTATTCACCTTCTCTCTTTTCCTCTGCCTCTTTCTCATTGTCTTTCTTTCTCTCTCAAATATATAAATAAAAATAAAAAAGATTATAAAGTGTTGGGTAGTCATGAAAATGCAAAGCAAAGCAAAGCAGAATTAAGACTCTATTTCACTGAAGGGAATATGAGTGCAATGTCCAAATGACAATCAATAAACACTAGTGAGAACATGAGGAAAAACTAAAATATTATATGTTTTTTGTGTAATTAGTTCATGTCACTATCAGTACCTACATTGTGACTACAACTAAAGTAAAAAGAAAATTATCTGAGGCAATTGTGTCACTACAGAGTATAAACATACAGTAAATAAAGTCAGCACACATCAAAAGCACCTGCATGCTCATTGCTAGGTAAAGCAGTCCACATTTGCACCTATGTTCACATGAATGGTTGACTAAAATATAGTGCATATACTTAACATTTCTCTTTAGAAATGAATAGTAATAAATTCCTGTCATATGCAAGAAGATTGAGTCAAGTCTTCAGAGGCTAAATCAATGAGCCAGACACAAAAGCACCAGTTTTCAAGTTTCTTCCTGAATACTGAAAGTGGGATATTAATACTATGTAATCAGATAACAGTAGAAGTTCCATAAAGCCAGGGTCACAGTACAACAGAGACAGAGAAGAGATGCAGGGTAAGAAGGAGAAGTTGTGGATATGTACTTTCATATTCAATGCACGTATATACACACAGTCTCAATGAATCACATTACTATAAAAATAAATGTGCCACCTAATGTAGTTATTATGCAAAAGAAGCATATGAATGAATACAATTATTTCCATGACTGATGGCATATTTATATATATATGGAATATTTGTAGTAAAAAGTCCTATATTGAATGTATAAGAAGTTGACTATAAACATCAGAAAAGTTTGAATTATGAATGATTGTCCACCTTATTTTATATAAAAATGTATCACCAATCATATCATAGTGATAGTTTGTTAAGAACAACTGTAGACCACTGATTACCTTTAATTTTTCATTAGGAATATTTGGAGTACATATAATTTTTATAAATAATATTTATTTTGTTGCAATGACAGAAGTCCCAAATGTAGCAAGAGAGAGAGAGAGAGTGATGGTATCACACACACACACACACACACACACACACACACACAAAGACAGAGTAAGAGAGAATGACGGTGCCAGGTCCTCTGGCTACTGCAAACAAATTTCACATGCATGTGCTACTTTGTGCACATGACTTTAAATGGGTACAGGGGAATTCAACTCGGGCTGGCAGACTTTGCAAGAAAGCACTATCACTTACTGAGCCAACTCCCCAGTCATAGATATTTGGACATAATCACCTCTTTTTACATTCTCTTTCTCCCTTCAAGTGACACTTTTTTAGATTCCAACTAACCACTCTTCTATTTCCATGTCTTTGTGTGTATTTGTGTATGTGACACTCGAGTTTTACTAGAGTTGCTTGCATGAGCACACATGTGGGTTAATATAGGAGCATGGACAAGTTACCAGTGGGTATATCAGTACTCAATACACACATATCTCAAGTAAAATTTGTTAAATTAAACAAAAATTTTCAAAAGTTAAAGTTATTTGAGGGCCTGTAGAGATGGCTCAGTGAATAAAGCACTCACTGCTCAAGTTCAGGTACATTGCTCTGATCCCCAGCCCGTATGTAGTAAGTCAGAAGCTGTGGCAGGCTTCTGTAGTTCTACCACACTGAGGCTGATGCAATATATAACTGATTGCCTTTATAATCATATCACTGTATTGGTTAAAGATGTAACAAATGAAGCCTAGAGAGGCAATGGCAGGAATATATACAGACAATTTCTATATCTGATCTGGGAGAAAATACCTGTGGAGTGGATAAGCTGAAGTATAAACAAAAGGAAGAATGTGACTTTGTAACCATTGAAGACAGGAGCAAATGACACATGGCTGAGTCTCATATAGTTTGCATCACAGACCCAAATCTAAAAAAATATTGAAATATGAAGCATGTAAAATATTTTAGGAAAAAACAGCAAATCTAGTTCTTAAGTAGATTAATGATTACCCTAAATTCTCCCATAAAGTTCTCAAAATAGTGTTACATCTATCTATCTATCTATCTATCTATCTATCTATCTATCTATCTATCTATCTATCTATCCATCCATCCACCCACCTATTATCTATCTATATGTCTATATTTATATGTATATGAGATAATAGTTTATCAAAATTCATAAATATGTTAACAAAATTGAACATCCATTTGTCATGGGATATTAGTATTATAGGAGGACATTTTTTCAACATTTTTTTGTCTAAAACTGAAAACAACTAAAAATCAGTTTCTAAGGGATCATAGATATGAAATGTAGGTGACCTTCAGGGTCATCAAAGTCTAAGAGTGAAGACTGGGTAGTAGCTAAGTAAAAGAAGTCAGAAGTGAGATGGGTCACAGCAGTGGGAGGAGCATAGCTATCCAAAATCATGTACATGTATGAACCAAGAAAAATAACATGTATATGTCAGCTTGTTTGAGTGCAGCAGGAGTTAAGCTACATGGCAGACATGCTAGTTAGACTTATGTAATATTTGTGAAGTCAACTTACTTGAGGTAACCCAGGCCCAGAAAGCCAAATTGTCACATGTTCTCTCTCATATGTGGATCCTAGCTGCAAATGATCGAAAGCCTATGTGAGCAGGAATAAAACTCAGTAACAGAGGTCAGTAAGCTGGAAAGGGGATATAAAAGGAATAGACGGGGAGGAGAGACTTCATAGGATGTTAGAGTATATATTTAAGCAGAAGAACAGACTAATGAGGGTGAAAAGGACTAAGGGAGGTCAGGGGAAGAGGTTGAGTCAAGGAAGGGAGGAGGGAGGGCTGATAAAAACCTAAGAGGCTATAAATAAGTCATATGGAAGCCTACATTTTTGTACAATGGGTCACTCAGAAGCCATAGATTGTTTCTAGATATTTTCAGTGCCAGTGATAGGATAACTTCCAGTGAGTTGTTGGCCAGGGAGGTCTCTGATGCTCCTAAAACATTACAGGCCATTGCCTAGGCACTTGGTTTTCCACCAGGAATAGATGGTAAGACCCTATTGCTGACAACTCCACATACTTGGGCTGCAAGGTCACTGAGATACCCTGCTGGAACTGAGCTGATAACCTCTTCCATGTATACAAGCTGACAGAAAGCTGGAAAAATCTATGCTGCATGCAGTTTAATGTGAGAAAGAGAAATCATCAGTAGAGATACTCAACAGTGGACACTACAAGCCTTAAATTTGGTGAGCCAGGCAAAATGAGCCAACGAGTTCAATAGTGGCATGTCTGTTATGGGAGAAACCAGCTACTCTCTAATTGGTCTGGAGGCCAGCTCCATGGGAGGAAATGTATCCCTGACAATGAAAACCTACAACAGGGGTAGTCAAGAGCCCTAGGGGTGTGGTGTCTGGCTAAATGTGTTCACTGTGTTCACCATACTGCTTTGTAAGCACTTCTCTTAATGTTCTTACCCATTTATTAATGCTACTCTCACTTTTGGTTAGAAAATCTTCTCTTTAAAGATGGCAATGACCTTGGGATGACTCAGAAGGCACCACAGTGCTGAGAAGTAATGGAGGAGTGCTCAGTGCTGAAATATCTCTATCATACCTTCCAAGGCTCAGGGTTCATTTAGAAGAGGTGACAGAAAGAATGTCAAAGTCAAAGGAAGGGTAGTATTCCTTACAATACACTCCTCCAGATACAAAATGCTTAGATATCCATGACCTCACGGTGCCTGACACTACCTACAGAAGTCCATCACAACAGGTGGACAAGATGATGATATTAAAATGAAAGAGAAACTGATTGAGAGGGAAAAGTGTATGATGGAGAGTGGGGCTTCAAAGGGGAAAGTGGGCTGAGGGAGGGAATTACCATGGGTTATTTTCTACAGTTATGGAAGTTGTCAATAAAAAATAAATTAAATTAAAATAGAAGAGAGGGGCTGAAAGTCCCCCAATGGTCAGCTCATCTAGTGCCAGAAGGTGCTACATGAGCTACTGGGGGAAAATGGCCAACAAGGACTCGAGTCTACTCAGCAGCAAACTACCTAATGCGATGCTCACCCAATGCAATAGTGGCACACAGCCATAGTGGTTAACCAATTCATTTTGGATTGGCTAACAGATCTTCTCGGTGGAACGGAACCCCTATCTGAAACTGGAAAATAAGTCAGAATCATATCTAAATAACAACTTTGTTCTCCAATATCAAGCTCCAACCAATCTTGGGCTACAAGAGGATCTACACACCTATTAAATTCTCCCTAAACTAATAATGGTTATCCCATTTATCCAGTGCTGACTTAACTGTCCACTGGAAAGTCTGCTTCTCTTTCTCAGATGGATGCAGAACTTGAGGACAGAGTCAGCCCAGGGCACCTCACCAGAGCCCTAGCTTAAATAATAGAGTAATTGGGGAGATAAGCAAGAATGCTGCTTTCTTGGTGAACCTGGTATCAGCACAAGGGTGAAGGAGATAGACACAGAGAACAATCAACACCTACCAAACCAGAGATCCAGAGACACAGAGGCTCCAAAGATGTCATCACTGACGTAGACCTAAAAAAAATCCCAACATGGTCCAAATTCCATGACCATGTCAAGGAAGAGGGGACAGAAAGATTGTTGGATCCACAAGTTGGGACATTGTACACAGAAACTGCTTCTTCCCCATAACTGATGGCTACCCCCATAATTCATGACCCACAATCCCCATGGGGATAACTGGCATCCCCAAAAAGTTGGGTCCCTTTGGAGGGGGCACTGGCATGAGAGTAAGGATGGTACCAACATGTGCTATTTACACACTGAATATGTACATAGCTAATAAAAAATTAAAATTAATAGTAAAAATGAAAAAGTTAAAATTAGTATGCTTTGAGAATAGACAAGTTTTGCTAAATTTGTTCATTAGGTAAAAGTTTGCTTCTTTGTTTTATGAAATAAGATCAAGAGATAACAATTATTGAAAAAATTTACTACATGACAAGGAACAGAGGCATATCTACCATATTACATAAGTGAGTTCTCTGTACAAATAAGAACTACAAATTGACCTATCCAATAGAACATGATGAAGGCAGATGTCACCTAATAGAGCTCTACTGCATTTGAAATGACATAGTCTAAGCAGGAGGAAGCCAAATGTCTTTGAGATGAACAATGTAAACCACAATGTACTGAGCATATTATAAGCCAGGACCTTTATCTGTGTTAGCATATTTAAATCTTGTAACAACCATAAGTACCACTGTTCTTACTTAAGAGATGAAGAAACAGAGAGAAAGCTTTTCTTAAGTATCTTATATTTAATGCATCCTTACCCTTTGGAATTTTCATTTTTCATTGAGAACTTTAATTTGTGAACAAATTGCAAATTGGGTCACAAATTATCATCACAGTTGTAACCTGTCCTGGATAACTTAATCCAAATATTATTAACAGCTATAGAACTACATTCTGAAAAAGTAGTCATGTATCTTAGCCCTGTCTGATTGGTGAAATGTAGACTAGCTGGAGCCTAGAGTATGTTATCCCCTGAGCATCTTATGTGCTATTTCTCTTATGATTCAATAAAAATCTCTTTCACAAAAAAGGAGAGGGGCTGGAGAGATGGCTTAGCAGGTAAAGTGCTTGCCAACAAAACCAAAGGATCCAGATTCGATTCTTAGGACCCACGTATGCCAGATGCACAAGGTGACACATGCATCTGGAACTCGTTTACAGTAATTCACTGCTGTAGAATTGTTAATTTCTGGATAGCCATATGCCATGACTTTCCATGCTTCATTTGGTCTTGTCAGGTTTATTTTAAAAAATGACACAAATGAACCAAACATGGCTCAGGGAAATTTTGCAGAAGAGGGGGCAGAAAGAATGTCAGAGTCACATGTTAGGTCATGATATGCAGAGACATTTATCATACCAATAACTGTGGGCTAACTCCACAATGCACGACCCATCTACATCCACAAGGAGGGTCCATTGGGAGGGGGTAGATCATGGGTGAGCCTAAACAATGGTACCAAACTGCCTGTATTTGCTGAAAAGAAAACTAAGAAATTAAATTTTAAAAAAATGACACAAATGTGGGTGTGGTAGTGCATGCACACACCCAGCACTCAGGAGGCAGAGGTAGGAAGGTCCCTGTGAGTTCAAGCCAGCCTGAGACTACGTAGTGAATTTCAGGTGAGCCTGGGCTAGAGTAAGACCCTACCTCAGGAAAATAAAAGAGAGAGAGGGGGGGGGGGAGAGAGAGAATGGGAGAGAGAGGGAGAGAGAGAGAGAGAGAGAGAGATAAAGAAGACCAAGGTTGTGTTTTCCTCTGAAGGATTCATTTGCTGGGATGGGATAGATCTGGGATCTGTACTGCTTTCTTTTGTAGCTTTTGGGGTCACATCTTCTGATACAGCAGGCCTCAGTGGCCTCTCACTTCTCTGTTTGATTTTCCCTGCAACCAGTGGGTGTGTTTGTGGCTCACTCAGGGCTTGTTTTAATCTGCTTTTCTATCTTCAGGTATTTCATCCAGCTGCCAGCTAACATTTCCCTGATCCTGGCCCCTCACCCAAAAGAGGGTCTGGAATTTGTTTCCCTCTCCTATACATGATGGAATTCTGATTTAACAATGATGTAACTCCTCAGACTCTGGAATCTTAACCCATGCCATTGCTCATCCTACTTCTGGGGAACTACTGACTTTCACTCAAGTCTATGATTCAGACCCATTGTCCACTCTGGAATACTTCTTGAATCTGACAAAAGATGTCCCTCTTCTTTATAACTGGGACTGTGTCTCAGCGGGCAGAGCCTTTTCCTAGCACTCAGAAACCCTGGGTTCCATTCCCAGCATCTCACAAACTTGGCATAGTGGTGTATGTCTGTCATCCCAGCACTTGGGAGGTAGAAACATTAGTATTAGGACTTTAAGATGATGCTCAAATATGTACTGAATTTGAGGCCAATTTGGGCTATATATGACTCTGTTATACATGTAGCTAGAGGACTTCTGCAGGCCTGCTCTCAGAGTATAATCACCTGACTCTTGACCTGTGTTTCTAGACTAGGCTGTGAAATGAGCTTGTTTGCCTAGAGCCACCTGGCTATTAACTCAGGAGGGCTTCTCACTGTTTGCCTAATCCAAAAGCCCAGAAGGGGGGAGGAAGTTCCCACACCTGAATATTATCCCATCATAGGGTTCCTGACAGTATTTTCCCACAGCTGATTATTATGCCATCCCAGGATTCCTGACAGGATTTTCCGACCCCTGAATAATATGCCATCCAAGAATTCCTGACAAGATTTTCCACATCTGAATATTATGCCATCCAAGGATTCCTTCCAAGATTCCCCCATACATGAATATTTTGCCATCCCAGGATTCCTGACTGCTTGGACTGCAGTTGTGCCCAGTCATGAGTTCCCCATTTGGAGCTTTTGTTTTATGTTTTCTGTTGTTTTCTATCTCTCTCTACAATGTGATTTTCTTCTTTAAAAAAATTAATAAGAATTTTTGTTTTTGATGATTTTATGCATACAACATATTTAATCATTTTTATTTCCACTAGCCTGCTTCCTCCCTGTAGCAGTCCATACCTTAGGGCTGGACCCTAACATCCACCCAGTGACACAGTCTTCAGCAGGTGGCTGCAGGAGTAAACTACAAAGCAATAAAACATTGACAATATTGGGGGCCATCTATTTAAACTACCATCTGCCCATCTCACTCCTCCTGAACATTTTCTTCTTCCCACATCCATCTCCTAATTTCATGTCTTCTTTTTGTGCCCACGTAGCTTAGTTGGAGCTGGTATTATCACCAGTAAGGGAGGACAGTGTGGTTTTATAATTGGCACTCAACTCTAATTCTGCTCTAACTGGTTTGGTACTGAAGTTGAAGAGTGGTGGAGGTTTTGAGGCTCTGGGTTGCTGCAGTCCGCATGTGCAGAGACAGCTCCCTGCGCGAGGCTAGGCTCCATGGCTCAGTCTCTCTGGTTCTGCTCCACTCACTTCCTTCCTTTTAGTTTTCACTGGATTCATTTCAGTAAATGTTGTTAACATTATTTTTAAAATAATCTCTTGTATACAATGCATGTTGAACATATTCAACCACATTACCTTCTCTACTTTACCTCCCACTTCTGCCAAGTCACTTCTTTGCTACTGGCCTCCCTCTTATTTCCATGTCTTTTTTAGTGGCCACACATAGGGTTGTTTCCATGAGCATGGGTGGGGTTATTTACAGGAGCCTGGGCAACTTACCAGTGGGCACAGCACTGAAGAAAATGTCTCCCCTGCACCAGCCACTACTATCTGCCTTCACTCCCATGTAGGGTAGGTCCTAGTGAGCCCTCCCCCTAACAACTGTTAACTGCCAGTAAACCCTCAGGGAAGGTGGGGCTTCATGAGCTCCTCCTTCTCCCATGATGGAATGTTGACAGGGCCAGTCTGTGAGGTCATGAATGTCATGAGCCAGTCCCTTCCAGGAGACAGTGTTCCATAACATTCCCCTCATTCTCCAGCTCTCACATCCCTTTTGCCTCCTCCAATGTCCCTGAGCCTTCGAGGAGATGACATGAATGTCCTGTTTAGGGTTGCTGCTCCATTTTCTCTTGTTGTTTCTTTCTTTGCTGCTGAAAATAATGCCATTTTATGTCACTCATCTGAGAGCATGTCTTCTCTCCAGTGATTCCTGCTTTACTTCCTGGTGTTGCAGTCAGATTTGCATTGTTGCAGAAAAAATCACCTGACCAAGAGAAGCTTTGGGGAAAAATGGGTTTGATTTGGCTTATGGAGAGGGGAATCTCCATGATGACAGAGGAAAATAATGGCATTCACAGAGGGTGGACACAGCTTGACATTCAGGCAGTGACATTTGTAGTGTTGGGACAAAGCACCCAGCCAGAAGCAGCTTTTGGGAAGAAAGGAATAATTTCAACATAGAATTTCAAGGAATTTTTATCATGGCAGGAAAAGCATGACAGGAAGAATGAGCAAGAAGCCTTGGTCACATCTGCACACCAAGGGGAAGGATGTGGTCTGAGTTGTTCTGAACCCCAGTGAGTTGGACTATGAACCTCAAGGTCCATCCTTAACAACACAATTCCAGCCTGACTCCACCACCCACATTGCCAAGTGGAGACCAAGCACTCACAACACGTGAGGCTCAGTGTGTGGGGGCATTTCACATTCAAACCATCACAGTTTATGGCTATCTTTTGTCATCTTACTTGCTTCTAATCGGATTTCAATTTCTGTCTCTTTCTGTTTCTTCCCTCCTCCCTCTCTTCTTCTATTTCTTCCTTGCCCTCCTCTTTCTCTCACATTGTTTAGTTTTCAAGAGAAGCTCAGACCATGTAGCCCAAGCTGACGAACTCAGGATCCTCCTGCTACTCCCTCCAGAGTGCTGTGATTACACTCAGATACTTTTAGCTGATTTTTTTTTGCCAATAATATATGATCACTAGCTATAATCCCACATATTTCTTTCTTTTTTTTTGAGGTAGGGTCTCATTTTAGCTCAGGCTGACCTGGAATTCTCTACATAGTCTCCGGGTGCCCTCAAACTCATGGTGATCCTCCTACCTCTGCCTCCTGAGTGCTGGGATTAATGGCCTCAAGACAGGAACAAAATTTGCCTTAGTTAATCCTGATAAAATCATTTCCAAGTGTGTTAGAGGAATCAATAATATGAATTGTCTTTAATCTAGACTACATGCTTGTCAGTGAGTAATAGGATTAATAACTTTGGTGTAGTTACTCTCAATAGTCTTATAAAAAGCATGGTTAATTATGGGGTAAGATGAGTAGAATGAAGAAGCTGGGAAGGAACTTTTCAATGCTGGACATAAAATGCTAATTAAAAATGCTTTTGGAATGGTATTTAGATCAGAACGTTAAAGTATGTGGATAAAGGTGTGCATTTGTAGGAAAGAATTTTCAGGCTAAACCTATACCATGCCTAAAGTTAAAGATTTTTCAAATGTTATAAATTCTCAAGGATGCTCTAAGTAATTTAATTTCAGTCACTATAATCTTTATGTTCCTGTTAGGTAAATATGTTGGGATATCTTGCTTGAGTTTTGTCAAATTTAATTCATGGGTGAAATATACATTTTTCATGTTAATAAAAATTCCTATTACAAAAAATTAATAGCTATCAAGATTAAACTAAAATCTGGTTTCCAATTATTTTTTTCATTTACAAGAGATTTGTCAAGGGTGGTGTTAGAATTTACCTAGCTGTTTTAGCTCAAATAAGACCAGATTCTGCTCTATTGTATGTAAAGTAACTGTCTCATTTCTGGCATCTTAAGTCCAGTGCTTACAACAAAATTAGCTCTTAAGACATATTCCCTACTTAAGGGTACAGCCTGATGCTCAAACAATGGTTGTCATCTGAAAAGAAAAAAATAATTTCAAGTTTTGTGTTTCTGTTTCCAATATTCTCTGAGTAATTGGTACCCAGACAGGTATCAAAACTAACCAAAGATGTTTACAAACACAGGTGCTAAGGCTGCATGGGATCTCACGTGTCCTTTTCTGAAAATTTCTAGGTTGAATTAATTAGTTTGTTTGTAAGTTACTTGGTATTGTTTTAAAGACTAGTAACATGTTCTGCCTGTACTTATAGCTATTGAATAGTTAAAGTGGAAGATGTAACTACTTTCTATGCCTGAGATATGGCATATGCTGCCACAGGACAAGGATCCTGAGGTAAGCTCTAATGAATGTATTAGTTTCATAGAGTGAAGGTATCTGGTTCTGAAGTATCTTGCTGAGCAGGCTAAACATGACTTCTGTTTCCTTGTCATGGAGACACTAATTGCTACAGAGAAGACTTTGAGCTCAGGACTTAGAAGAACTGAGTATAGAGCAAGAATGTTGGAGGTTCCAGAACCATCTGAATCTCTTCAGATCCCACTTTTCTTGAATATGTTACTCAACCATTGCAGTGGAACCCAGCTTGTTTCTCTAAAAACAGAACAAGAAAATTAACAATGATAACTAATATTTATAGGCTCGATATGTCACAGACCATATTGATAAATGCCTTCTTCTTCTTCTTCTTAATTTAATCTTTCTGAAGCAACCACATAAAAAGTTATTATTAATATTCCCCTTGCAAAGAGGTTAGAGCAGCTATGCATTTAATCCAAACTCTTAACACCTGTAAACTTGCAAAATCATGCCAGTTTTTAACCATCCTTAGACAATGTCTAGAGGAGCTCATGCTATACTGGCTGATATTATCTTTAACAGACAGGAACTCATTTAAATGTACCACAGATTTAAAAATTAACCATGAGTAAATGGCACAGTAAAACAGGTTTGTCATATTCCACTCCCTGAAGTTGGAGCATCTCATGTCTTCATGTCTGGGCTTCAGCAAACAAGTGGCAATGACTTCAGGTACTTTTTTTTTCTTCATTAGTTATTCCCATATTCAGTGTGTAAACTGCACATGTTGATATCATCCTTAGCCTCCTCCCCCCTCCAAAGGGACCCTCCTCATTGGGAATGTCAGATATCCCCACGGGGATTGTGGGTCATGCTTTGTGAGGATAGCCATCAGTTATGGTGAACAGGCAATGTCTCTGTGCATAACTTCCCAACTTGTGGATCTAACAATGTTTCCACCCATTGTTCCGTGAATATCCCTGAGCCATGTTGGGTTCATTTTAGGTCTGCTACATTTGAGAGGTCTTGGGTGTCTCTGTGTCTCTGTATCTCTGGTTTGGTAGGATGTGATTGTTTTTCGTGTCTATCTACTTCACACTTATGCTGGTACCAGGTTCACCAAGAAAGCAGCACTCTTACTCATTTTCCCAATTACTCTTGGTTTCTGTTGGGGCCCTGGTGAGTGTCATGGGCTGATTCTCATCTTAGGTTCTGCATCTATATGGCAAAGAAAAGCAGATTCTGCAATGGAGACTGAAGTCAGGACTGGATAAATGAGATAACCATTATTAGTTCAGAGAAAATTCAATAGTTGTAGAACCTCTTGTAGGCCAAGATTTGTGGGAGCTTGATAGTGGAGAGTTAACTCATTTTTTTGGATATGATTCTGACTTGTTTCCCAGTTCCAGCTATGGGTTTTGTTCCACTGAGAAGATCTGTTAGTCCATTCAAGAGCAGTTGGTTACCCATTATGGCTGTGTGCCACTATTGCACTTGGGTGAGCATTATGTCATGTTTTTTGCTGCTCAGTAGCATAGAAGATGAGTTTCTTGGATAGATGTTTGCCATTTTCCCTAAGTCGCTCATTGAGCACCTTCTGGCACCTGAAAAACTAACTGTCTGGGGACTGACTCTCTTCCAGATTCCAGCTAGTTCTCTTTATGTTTTGTACCAATTAGAATACAGTATCATTGGCAGTAGGGTCTTACAATTAGCATTTGGTTTGTAATCGAGTGCTTGACTTCATCTATTTCAAGTAGGGATTCATATGGGTAGGTGGTGGCTCACAATATTGCTGAAAGGAGATAGAGGTGTTGAAGTTTGAAGGCTGAGCCTTGGATTTTTACCTTCAAGGTCATCCCTCCTCCTCAGCTTAATCCAGAAATCAGAAAGTGCTTATCAGGGTGGGGAGATTGTTCAGTAGGTAAAGTTCTTGCACACAAGTATGCGAACCTGAGTTGGGATCTCTGGTACCCACATAAGGTGATGAGTGTGGAGTCACAAATTTGTAATCCCAGTGCCAGGGAGGTAGAGACAAGAGACTAGTGCTTTCTGGCCATCTATTTTAGCCTGAACTGTCAGGTTTAGGTTCAGTGAGAAAGTCTGAGTCAAAAATACAGTGTAAAGTGTTTGAGGAAGATATATGATGCTATTGACCTCTGATTTCCACATGCATGCACGTACATGTGTGTCTATATGGGCAGTGTGCACACACACATACACAAACATAAATTGTTGATATCATGCCCACTCTTCTGCTATGCAGTTAGGATTTGATATTTGGAATGTGGAATCCATCCATAGTGCACTTTTATCTGCAGGAAGGTACTATTTTCTTCTTTTTCAGACTTTCATAACTATCTCAATGGATAATCTGCTTTACAAGCAGAAACTCAATGGCAAGGTATTCTGGGAAGTGTAGTTTGGAGATGTTCAACCTCAGTAACATGGAAGTTGGTGGATATGCCAGATGTGGGTATGAGCACTGAGGGTTACCAGTGGATGTGTAAGGAGCATGGGCAACATGCAGGTTATGATGATTGTCAAGAGAAAAGCTTCTGAGACTGTGCTACCAACTCAAAGAGGTCTGGGTAATTTTTTCCTGCTCAGGGGGAGGAATGGTTTTTGATTCTGTTTGAAGCAAACAGTGGATCTTCTTCCTAACAGATGGAGTTCTCCTTGTACATAATTAGCCACATGGGGTCCATCATCTCCCTGCTGTGCCTGTTCTTGACCATCACCACCTTCCTGCTATGTCGTGCCATCCAGAACCACAACACCTACCTCCACCTCCATCTCTGCTTATGTCTCTTCTTGGCCAAACTTCTCTTCCTCACAGGTATAGACAAGACTTACAACAAGGTCAGAATCCCTTATACTATTCTCCTACCAAGCCTCTTCTTCTCTTCACTGTCTTCTGCTCACTCCTATCTCGATCCTTTCCCCAGGGCCATTGCACATGCTGTGCTCTCCTCCCTAACGTCTCTCCTACTTGACTTTTTTTTTTTTTTGACAAGTGTCATTTAACAGTCTGTTCCCTGGGGCTTGGAAGATGTCTGCATGGATAAAATGCTTGCTGTGACATGTGTGAATCCATACTCACACACACAAACATACACACAACAAAAAATAATAAAATAAATTTTATGATCATGTTATGAATTGCTTCATTTCCTTCTTTTACTCAACTAAACAATCATTGTTTATCTTATATAGTAATTTACCCTCAAGAGACGTTGAAAATGTCTTCAGACAGTTTTGTTGATCACACTTCTGGGGTGATGTTAGTAGCATCAAGTGGACAGTGGTCAGAGATAGTGCTCACCATGGCACACTGTGAAGCATAGCCTCTCACCCAGTATTAAAAATGAGTAGTGATATGTCTCAGTGGATAGAGAGATGGCTCATTATGTAATGTGGTTGCCATGTAAGTGTAAAGACCTGAGTTCATATTTCCAACACCCATGTAAAAATCTGGGTATATTGGTTCATATCTCTAATCAAACTGCTTTGTGGCACAGAACAGAAGATCCTTGTCTAACTAGTCTAGCTGAACTTGTGTGTTCCAGGTTCAGTGAGAGACTTATTTCAATACATAAGGTGGAGAGCGAATGAGGAAGATACCTGATATTGACCTCTGGCTTCCCCTT
Organism: Jaculus jaculus; assembly: GCF_020740685.1. Taxonomy (NCBI): domain Eukaryota; kingdom Metazoa; phylum Chordata; class Mammalia; order Rodentia; family Dipodidae; genus Jaculus; species Jaculus jaculus. The sequence goes on from NC_059116.1 coordinate 38,415,400, forward strand.
GCATGCACACACATGCCCATGCATACCCACACACAAGTGCACCAATGAGCCCATGGATATAGATACAACATACACACATGCCACACACACACAAACTTCACTTAGAGAACAAGTAACCTACAGGTTATACTTTTCTGAGCCTTCCCACAAGTTTTTCAGGTTGTCTTTAACCTGGATAATCAGCTGTATAGTTGGAACACAAGTTTTCTAGCTGAATCAATAAGTGTCACATTTGCCAGGTTCCTCCCCAGGCAGGTAGTGCTGTGGAACGACCAGGCCTGCTGGTTCCTCCCAAGGGGTTGAGGAGGAAGATGAGCGTACAATGACTCAGAAACCTCTCCTGGCCACCAGAGAAAAACCACACTGAGTCGGGAGTCTTTTCAAAGCAGGTACTCACAGAGAAAAACTCACTTTATTGCTATGAGCAGTTGCCTATATCATGTTGGGGATGAAGGTGGGGATTTTAGAATGGAGGGGGGAGGGTAGGGCCAATAGTAAACTGTAACTATTGAAATGGTAATTTCAATTGCCACGTGGAGGTGGCAGGCAAGAAGCCATTAGGCATCTTGCTGAGTCCTAGCTGGCCAGAGACAGGTCACCAAACTTTATCTAGGCTCAGGAAGTTCCACTAGGCCTCATGCTTGGATCTTTCAGGGCCAAACATTTCCCCCTTTTGTTTTTTAAGAATATTAGTCACCGTGACCCCTGTCTTAGGTTGTCCCCCTCTGGGGATCTTACCCATCATTGGGTACCATGTGTTTAGCTTCTTGAGAACCCACTCCATGGCCTGTCTTAGGTTGTCCTCCTCTGGGGATCTTACCTGTCATTGGTCACAAGGAGGGCAGAGGAGGTGGCAGTGGGTCACCTGAGGAACTTAATTCCTAAGTTGTCAGTCAGTGATAATGTATTTTGACCTGATGAAGTTTTATTGCATCTAGCCTCTGGTGAATAAATTGTGTAATTTTGTTAATTACACAAGGCCCGACAATGAGGAGAAGGAGAAGGAGAAGAAAAGGGGGAAGGAGAAGGAGAGATAGGGGGAGGGGTCCAAGTAGAGGGAGAAGGTAGGGTAAGCAGTCATATAAGCCCATCGGCAGCAGGTTGTCCCGGAGGTCCTGTTGCCTCCTCTCCAAGTCTTCCTGGAGTCTCTTAATCTTGTCCTGGATGATTCCCGATTTATTGGTGTAAAAGCAGCATTTTTCCTGTAAAAACAAACATATGCCTCCATTTTTGGCTGTTAGTAGGTCTAGTTCTCTGCTGTTTTGTAGGACTACCTTAGCCAGGGAATCTAGCTTCCAGGAATGATATCTACATCTGGGATTAAGGTGGCTGGGGCACAAAGACCCATCCAATTGGTGGGCAGAAAGTTATAGGCCATCCCACCTCCACAAACATAAGCCATTCCAGAAGGCGGGCAGCATTGAGCAGTGGGCTCAGTTGTGTTAAAAGTAAAGAAGGAAGGATGAATGTATCCCATATCTATATTGGAATTATTAGGGGAAGGCAGGGACAAATGCCCAGAAGAAACATTGGGAAAAGCAGGATGGGGATGGGGAAGGTGGCTGAGCAATTTTTTAAGGTCGTATGGGCAATCGTACTGTAAGCAGCCAGGGAGGCCCAGATATTTTAGGTCTCTCATTGGTACCCAAATGGGTCTTTTTCTTTTTATGAAGTTTTCTATGGACAAAAATTCTATAATATATAAGTTTTTATTAAAAAAACTCCTTTCTGTTATAGAGTTTTTACTTTAATTACTTCTTAGTGAAAAGGTTGGGAAACAAACAAAGCCTTTGATCTTAGTAACATAAACATAAATATTAAGGAATGGCCAGCTCTTATCAGTAACACTGAATGTGTATAATCTTGTTTAAATGTAGGTGTTAATGTCTTGCTGTCAAATGACCCAGAGCTATGGATACAAGGCCAGCCAAATGGTTTTAGACAATTTCCCCTTTTTTACTTATTATTTTTTATGAACCAGAACCTTTTGGGCCTCAGTGCAGAAAGACTGTGTCTGTCTTAGGTTGTCCTCCATGATATTTAGGCCTTACCCATCATCGGTACATGAATTCCATCATTCATGCCCTGTCTTAGGTTGCACTAACTTGAGAGAATCTTACCCATCTTTGACTACCAGTCTCTGAAGGGGCTTTAAGATAATGTCTCAGGAAGCCGTAGCTGTATTCCAAGTACTTCTGTATGGATATCCATAAAGGATCTCAGAAGGAATTTAACAAGTATGGGCAGCAGACACAGAATGAGTAAAAGATAAGCACCTGTAGTAGCAAAGCTTCCCATCCAAGAAGTGAGAGAATTTTATCCAGGCAAGGCAGACTTAAAGTAGATATTAAGTCATCAGCAGCTTTAGCTGCGTTAAAAGTAAGATGATTATTTTGTAAAGACAAAATCTCTGTATGTAATTGAATCAGATCTAAGGAAATATTATCATTGTGTCAAATATCTCTTAAATGCTTTTGCCCAACGCTGTTGACTGTTATTATATTTTTTAGAAGTAACATAAATCCATCGAAAATCTACATGACACTCCAAACGAGTTTTAACTTTTAATTCCAGTATAGAGCATCTAACAGGTGAAACTGTATCTAGGGTAAGGATCAAGCCCAAGATCTTAAAGGGAGGTACAGTTTGAAGTTTCTCAGGAACTATTTTAAAGCTGTGAGTATGAAGGATAGTTAGACAGTAAAAGTACAAGTCTAAAGCCTAAAGCTGAAGCACACTTTAGGAACTCCTGTTAGGCACACTTTGTGTATCTTTAGATTGAAATCTGAAACCCACCATCACACCTTAAGATAAACAATTGAATATATTGGGGGCCATTTATTTAAATTACCACATTTCACCCCTGGCTCCCAATAGTTTTATAGCTATCATACGTTATAACTTGTTAGAAAAATTTAAAAATATTTAGGGTAAATAATGGCTTTTTTAGTTGGTCATGTGGGGGTAAGGATTCCCCCCTTTGTTTTTGTAATTGAGATTTGAGAGTCTGATTATAACTTTTAATGATAGCTTGGCCCTTGGGGTTGTATGGGATGCCTGTGGAATGTGAGATTTTCCAGGTCTGAAGAAAATCTACAAAGGTCTTGCTTATGAAGCAGGGGCCATTATCTATTTTAATTTGATCAGGCAGCCTGAGAGTGGCAAAACATTGAAGTATATGACTAATGCATGGTTAGACTTTTTTGGTATGTGTCGATGTCCAGTAGGTGCAGGAAAAGGTTACTGAGTCTAGTCATCAAGAGATGGTGGACTTCTCCCTTGTCCTCACACCTGGGTCAGTCCAAGGGGAACACGTGGCAGGATCCCAGGAGGTGGATTGTCCACCAATTTCTAGTAGGGGAGGGTCGGGCACAAGTTGCCAGGAGGGGGGACATCTATTTAAATTATTAAACTTTGTTCCTGGCTCCTAATAGATTTATAACTATTATATATTATAAATTGTATTTAGTTTAATTTTAAAGGTCCCCATAGTTTTGACTAATTTAAGATATTAAGATTTGTAAAATTAAACTAGTTAAATATTTTTAACATATAAAGGCATAGAGTAAACATTTTTAACTGGTATAAGGCATAGCAAGGAGAGACTAAAATAATGTAAACAGAACGATTATAACCTAAAATTAGTCTTAGTGTCTTTAATTTTAACTTGTTTGAGGTTTTTTTTTAGTTTAAAATATTAAGTTTTACCCAGGCGTGGTGGTGTATGTCTTTAATCTTAGCACTTGGGAGGTGGAGGTAGGAGGATTACCATGAGTTTTAAGCCACTCTGAGGCTCCATAGAGAATTCTGGGTCAGCCTGGGCTAGAGTGAATCTCTACCTCAAGAAACCAAAACAAACAAACAAACAAAAACTCCAACAAATCTTAAATCTCTCAATCCAATATTTCTAGCTAAGCATATTAGTCTATTATGAATTTAACCTTGATTAAATTCTCTGGGTCTGGGCAGCAGGACGCAGTCAGCCCTTATGCCAGTAGCCCAGTTCCAACAAAGCCCCTGCAGTCTTTTTTTTTTTTTTTTTTTTTTTTGTCTTAGAAAGCTTATAAGCCAAGCCTCGAAGTTTAATGTTGTCTGTACTTAGTATTTTTAAATTTTTATCTGAATCGTCTATAAAATTTGGCTTACCATTCCAGAAGACACCTTTATTTGTAAGTATCAAGTCCATGTCTATTTTTCCAAAAGAAAGGTTTCAAAAGATTAACATCCACATGGTCAGGTTCATCTCAGCTCATCAGGCAGCTTTAGGTTTGTTGAGATAAACTTTTAGACCAGGTACAGTTATGGAGGAAGGAATATTTATTGAAGTTTATAGATCCAGGGGAAGTTCCATAATGGCAGAAAAAGTTGGCCTGCCTTTATAAGCTCAAGCAGAGAGAGAGAGAAGCATAAGCCTTTAGAAATATAAAAGTTGCAGATGTAGTTTGTTAGGCCTGGTTTAGAAATACAAAAGCCTTCAGCGAACCAAAGGTGAGTGGAAAGAGAAAGGAAAGAGATGTTGACAAACAAGTACAGGTTATAAAAGTAAAATTTAGATCATTAAATATGAAGACTGTCTTATAACTTATGAGGGTACACTCACCTGCACATGTACACCTATTACCTCCTCAACAACTGCCTCTTATGGAGGCATTAGTCTGCTGGATTCCGAGAGCCCCACATTGGGAGCCAGATGCCAGGTTCCTCCCCAGGCAGGTAGTGCTGTGGAAGGACCAGGCCTGCTGGTTCCTCCCAATTTGTTGAGGAGAAAGATGAGCGAATGACAACCCAGAAACCTCTCCTGGCCACCTGAGAAAAGCCACACTGAGTCAGGAGTCTTTTCGAAGCAGGAACTCATAGAAAAAGCTCTCTTTATTGCTATGAGCAGTTGCCTATATCGTGTTGGGGATGAAGGCAGGGATTTTAGGACGGTGGGGAGAGGTAAGGGCCAATAGTAATCTGTAACTATTAAAATGGTAATTTCAATTGCTACGTGGCGGTGGCAGACAAGAAGCCATTAGGCGTCTTGCTGAGTCCTAGCTGGCCAGAGACAGGTCACCAAACTTCAGCTAGGCTCAGGAAGTTCCACTAGACCTCATGCCTGGGCCTTTTATGGCCCAACATCATTTCCCACTGGCTCTCCATTTCAGAGAAACAGAACAGCAGATCATATTATGCAGTGGCTGGCTGTGTCTGGGGAGGAGTAACCATGTCCTTACAAAAATATGTGTGGAATGATGAGGGCTGGGGATATGGCAAGTAACTTGCCACATAAACATGTGAGTTTGAAAGGGCCTAAATTATATATCCAGCATCCATGTAAAAATCTAGGTGTGGCCACACATGCCTGGAAACCCGGTTTTATGTGTAGTGGGGACAGGAAAATTTCTGGGGCTCATTGGTTTGATAGTTTGACCCAAACAGCAGCTCTGGATGCAGTGAGGGACTCCATGTCAAAAAGCATGTGGATGAGCCATAGAGGAGACACACAATGTTCTCCTGTGGTCTCTACATGTGGCTATGTGGGGCACATACAACTGAACACATGTATGCACACACACACACACACACACACACACACACACACACACACTATACACACCACACATGCTATACACACACACCAAAATTTATGAAATTAAAAGAAACCCAAGACCCAAGAAATATTTGTGGAACAATCAAATGGGCCATGTTTGGGGAATTTTCTTCTCTCTCTCTTTTTCTTTCTTTCTTTCTTTCTTTCTTTCTTTCTTTCTTTCTTTCTTTCTTTCTTTCTTTCTTTTTTTTTGTAAGATATCACTGCAGCCCAGGCTGACCTGGAATTCACTAAGTAGTCTCTGAATGGCCTCAAACTCATGGCAATTCTCCTACCTCTGCTTCCTGATTGCTGGGATTAAAGAAGTGTGCAAACATGCCCTGCTTTTTTATTTTTTTAAAAAATTATTTATTTATTTATTTATTTGAGAGTGACAGACACAGAGAGAAAGACAGATAGAGGGAAAGAGAGAGAGAATGGGTGCTCCAGGGCTTCCAGCCTCTGCAAACGAACTCCAGACATGTATGCCCCCTTGTGCATCTGGCTAAAGTGGGACCTGGGGAGCTGAGCCTCGAACTGGGGTCTTTAGGCTTCACAGGCAAGTGCTTAACCGCTAAGCCATCTCTCCAGCCCTGCTTTTTCATTTGTTGAGGGAGGGTTTTTGTTCTAACTCAGGCTGACCTGGAATTCACTGTGTAGTCTCAGAGTGGCCTTGAAATCAAGGCAATATTCCTACCTCTGTCTCCTGAGTGCTGGGAGTAAAGGCATGCACCACCATGCCCCACTGGGGGAGGAGGCTGATGCTTGTGCTTCTCCTCTGTAGACAGCCTGTAGCATCATCATGGGACCTCTGCACTGCCTTTTCCTTCCCTGATTTTTCTGGATGCTGGTGGAGGCTGTCATGCTCTTCCTCATGGTCAGGAAACTGTAGGTCCTGAATTACTTCAGCTCCAACAATGCCAAGATGTTGCATTCTGTGCCATTGGCTATGGGCTCCCTGGACTGGTGGTCATCATCTCTGCCAGTGTGCAGCCACAGGGCTATAGAAAGCATAATTGGTGAGTGACATTTTCTTTTTCTAAAGAGTCTGCTTTTTGTTTCATGATTAACTTCATGAGTTCAACAGCATGGTTACCAAGAAACTGGCTCTTTTTAGTGAGTGTGTGTGTGTGGCAGGGGCGGGGGGGGATGTCGCTGGATCCTCGGGGCTGTAGTTCACTGAAGACATCCATGCAACCATGGAAAGCAGGGTCTTGAGTGGCTGTGAGTGTAAATGGATGTACACCTGGGAGCCGACTTCAGAGAGTAGTTCCATTTATGCAATAGGGAAATGGGTTTATGAGTAGTTAAGAGTGGGAACAGGGTCCTAAGGGGATTGGTGGGCTCAAAGGTTGCAAGCAGATGCCTAGGGGTGTTCATTATGGCACATAGGGAGAGAGTCATGTGGTCTACATAGTGGCGGGAAGAGGATCAGAGGGGGATGGGCTGTGTGAAGGCTGCTGGCTGCGTGATATGAGTTTCCTAGGTAACTGGCCAAAGGTCACAGAGTTATGGGCAAAGCTTAAGTCTTATCTGAATGTCGAGGTATCCCAGACTTGGAGAGGGAGTGGCCTTACTTCCCGCTGATCTTGGGGTCTGAGATTCTGTCCAGGAACACAAACTCACTGTGACCCCCGTAGAATGTGGGGAAGAACCTGGATTACTGTGACCCCCAAGAATGGGTGGAGGAGCTCCCCTGCAGGTCTGGTCCCTGAGATATGACTGGTGGTTCAGGCTGCTTTGACCTCTCCATAGCCTGGGGCCTTCATGTCAGACAGCTTAGGCTTGCTTCCCCCAGGGCCCTGCCTTTGTACAACAGCTACCCCATTGTTTTTATAATGGGGAGGTGTCATCATATTGAGTGAAACTTTCCTAGTTTATTGTTGGACGTAGGCAGGGCCCTGGGTTAAAGCAAACCTAAGCTGTCTTACATGAAGGACGCAAGCTAGGGAGTGGTCACAGCAGCTCCAACCTCTGCTGGTCATATCATGGGGATTAGACAGGCAGGGGAGCTCTTCTCCCCTTTCTTGGGGGTCGCAGAGAGCCCAGACTCCCAGACAAAATCTTGGACCCTGAGAATGTCAGGAAGTAAGGCCATTACCTCTCCAAACATTGGATACCTGGACATTCAGAAAAGTCTTCAGCTTTGCCCATAACCCTGTAGCCATTTGCCAGCTGCCTAGGAAACTTATGATCAGCCAGCAGCCTTAACACAGCCCTACAACTCTCTGTAGATGACCCGACTCTCTCCCTAAATGCTGCACCTGACTCCATATATGCTGGAATGAATGATCCTAGGCATAGGCTAGCAACCTTTAAACCCACCAATTCCCAAGGATCCTCTTCACACCTCCAACTGCGTATAAACCTATTTCCCTGACAATAAACTGAGAGCTGTTCACTGAAACTATATCCTTAAAGTCTTAACATTTGCTTGCACACCACTATGGTTACCTGGGCACCTTTGGGGGTCCATGGCCAGCTCTGGAGGGAGGACCCAGGGACCCACAGATTATCATAGGCTCAGATAGAGCTAGATAGTGTATGAGGATCTGATTAGTAGCAACCTTAGCAATATTAGTTATTTGTTGACTGAGAAACTTGATGAGGTAGGGGGCTACATGTAATAGGTTTCCTATAGCACGGAGGGGGCTAAGGAGGAGGAGAAGCTAAGTGACTGAAGAGTTGTACTACCAGTTGGTGTGGTCCTTAGTCTCCTAGCAGTCATTCAGCTCCTTGTGGAGTTTTTTCAGAGTTTTAACATTGTGTTCAACAACATTTTATTCATTAACAACAACAACAGCAGTAATGAGGTCTAAGGCTCTACTGTTTTGAAGTATCACACCAGTAAGAGAGTTCAATTGTCTATGGAGAGGTTTGAGGCTTTCAGTAGTAGATATCATGGCCTACTCAAACTTGTTTTGGAAGTCTCCCATGAGGTGGTTGGTTTGGACAAGAGCAGCTCCCGCAGGACCAGAGGCACCCAGGGTTAGTGTCACACTGAGGTCCACCAAGAGAAGCATGAAAATTTCTCTCAGTTGGTGTGGATGGAGTTGATAGGCCATTTCTTCTTCCTCATAGATATACGCCCATAACAATCAAGACCCTAACCCTATTTATACAAACTATGGACTTAGAATATACACAGAAGATTACACTGTCTTGGCAGCCACTAGTAGGGCAATGTCCTGTGACAATGATTTTTTTATTAATATATATTTTCATTGACAACTTCTATACTTACAGACAACAAACCAAGGTAATTCTCCCCACTCTACTTTCCCCTTCATAACACTGCTCTCCATCATATATCCTCCTTATCTTCATTAGTCTTTTTAAAATTGATGTCATCACCTTTTTCTCCTATTAAGAGGGTGTTGTTTTAATTTGCATTTCTCTGATGGTTGGGGATGATGAACATTTTCTTAAGTGTGTGTTTGCCATTTGTGTTTCTTCCTCTGTGAACTGCCTGTTCAGCTCTTTGCCCCATTTTGTGAGTGGGGTGTTTGACTTCGTACTGTTCAGATTTTTGCGTTTGTAGATTCTAGAGATTAGACCTCAATCAGTTGGATAACCCGCAAATATTTTCTCCCATTCTGTGGGTAATCTATTGGCTTTGCTTATTGTATGCTTGTCTGTAAAGAAACTCTTCAGCTTCATGTGATCCCATCAGTTGATTGACTGTTTAAGATCATGAGCTACTGGGGTTTTGTTCAGAAAGTCTTTTTCCATTCCTATATAATGGAAAGTACTTCCTATATTTTCTTCCAGTAGTATTTGAGTTTCTGGTCTTATATTGAGTCTTTGATCCATTTGGATTTGAGTGTAGTGCATGGTGAAATGTGTGGATCAAGTTTTAGTTTCCTGCATGTGGTTATCCAGTTTGTCCAGCACCATTTGTTGAAGATGCTGTCTTTTCTCCAGCCTATATTTTTGGGGCCTTTGTCGAATATCAAGTAGTTATAGTTGCTTGACCCAAAATCCGGGTCCTCAAGTCTATTCCATTGGTCTATACTCCTGTTTTTATGCCAGTCCCATGCTGTTTTTATTACTATGGATTTGTAATATAGCTTTAGATCAGGTATGGTGATGCCACCAGAGGTGTTTGTTTTGCTGAGGATATGTTTGGATATGCGAGGCCTTCTGCCTTTCCATATGAAATTAGAGATCATTTTTTCTGTCTCTGAAGAACACTGTAGGGATTTTAATTGGAATCACATTAAATCTATATATTGCCTTTGGTAGGATTGTCATCTTCACAATGTTAATTCTGCCTATCCAGGAGCATGGGAGGTCTTTCCATTTTCTCAAGTCCTCCTCAATTTCTTTTTTGAGTGTTTTTATGTTTTCGTTGTATAGATCTTTCACTTCCTTGGTTAACGTTTTTCCAAGGTATTTTATTTTTTTGTTGTTGCTATTGAAAATGGGACTATATCCCTTGTGTCTTTCTCTGTATCTTTGTCTTTTGCATATGGAAATGCTACTGATTTTTGTGCATTGATTTTGTATCCTCCTACTTTGCTATAGGAGTTAATCACCTTCAGGAGTTTTGGGATGGAGTCTCTCAGGTCTCTTACACATACAATCATGTCATCAGCGAATAGACCTAACTTAACTTCTTCCTTTCCAAAGTGTATTCCTTTTATTTCCTTCTCCTGTCTTATTGCTTGAGCAAGGACTTCCAGTACTATGTTGAAAAGCAGAAGTGAGAGAGGACATCCCTGTCTTGTTCCTGATCTCAATGGGAATTCCTCTAGTCTCTCTACATTAAGTATTATTTGGGCCTTTGGGGCTTTGTATATTGCCTTTATTATGTTAAGATATGAGCCAACCATGCCAATTCTCTACAATGTTTTGATTATGAAGTGATGTTGATCTTGTCAAAGGCCTTTTCTGCATCTATCGAAATGATCATGTGGTTGTTATGTTTAACCTTGTTTATGTGGTGTATTACATTGACAGATTTCTGTATTTTGAACCACCCCTGTGTTCTAGGATGAATCCCACTTGGTCAAGGTGGATAATGCTTTTGATGTGTTGTTGGATTTGGTTTGCAAGTATTTTTTTCAGGATCTTTGCATCTAAGTTCATCAGGGAAATCGGACAGTTGTTTTCCTTTCTTGTGGCATCTCTGCCTGGTTTTGTGATTAGAGTGATACTAACTTCATAAAAGGATTTGGGTAGCTTTCCCTGTTCTTCAATTGTGTGGAACGGTTTTAGGAAGATTGGTTTGAGTTCTTCCATGAGGTTTGATAGAATTTGGCTGAGAAGCCATCTGCTCCTGGTTTCCACCTTACCCCAATAAGGATAGCAAACATCAAAAAATCAAATGAAAATAAATACTGGTGAGGATGTGGAGAAGTAGGAACACTCATCCACTCTTGGTAGGAATGTAGGATGGTACAACCACTTTGGAAAGCTGTATGGAGACTCCAGAAAAAGGTGACTATAGAGATACCAACAGACCCAGTTATTCCCTTACTGGCCATCTAACATAAAACCTTCAAACCACAGGCCAGAGAGATATGCTCAACCATGTTTGTAGCAGCTCAATTCATAATAGCTAAGAGCAGGAATCAATGCAGATGTCTATCACTAGAAGAATGGATAACTAAGATGTAGTATATCTACACAATGGAATTCTATACAGCAGTAAGAAAAAATGACACAAAGAAATTTGAGGAAAAATAGTTGAGCCTAGAACAAATTATTCTCAGTGAACATACCCAATCACAGAAAAAAAAACCACCACATAATTTCACTCATCTACAGAACCTAAGCTGAATCTACCCAAGATACCTTACATACCCAGCAAGCATCTCATGGACTAGTCACTAGAAAGGGTGGGGGGAAGGAGGGGATGACATTAAAGGGGTGGGAAACACTAATCTAGACTGAAACGGCAATGGTACCATAAAATTTTACTTCTAAATCTTCTACAGCTTCCCTCCCTCCCTCTCCCCTCCCCCTCTCATTTTCTTTCTCTCTCTCTCTCCTCTCTAACTTTGTATATTAGTTATCTTTTTTCCTCATTTTCTTAGTGGGCACTGACCTGTAACTCCCAGTACCAGCATGGGGCTATCATCCACAATGAACTTTTGATCAGAGAAACCTACAAGGTTTCCTAAAAGAATGACACATTTCTGTCAGAGTACTTGACCCACCAAAGCTCAGTGGTAAGACCCTATTGCTGAAGACTTCATATGCAGCTAACACATAAAATGGAATAGCATGGCTGGAGGCCAGGAGAGAGTCAGTCCCCAGACAGTCAGCGTGTCTAGTGCCAGAATGTGCTACATGGGTGACTGGGGGAAATGACCAATATCTGTCCAAGCAACTCATGTTCTAACCTACTTAGCAACAAATAACCTGTTTTGATGCCCACACAAGTGCAATAGTGGCACACAGCCATGGTGGGGAACCGACTGCTCTTGATTTGGCTAACTTATCCCCTCAGTGTTACATGACCCATAGCTTGAGTTGTGAAACAAGTCAGAACCATATCCAAACATAAGCCCATTCTCCAATACCAAGCTACCATCAATTATGGGGTACAAGAGGACCTACATCTATTAAACTCTCTATTAAAAAAGTAAGGGTTATCTCATTTGTCGTGGTGCTAACTTACTCTCTGTTGGAAAATCTGCTTCTCTTTTTCAGATACATGCAGATCCTAAGGAGAAAGCCACCCCATCATACCTCAAAATGGCCCAGACTGAAGCTAAGGAAAATTGGCAAAACAAGCAAGGGTGCTATTTTCCTGATGAACCAGATACCAGCACAAGGGGAAAGGAGATCAACACAGAGAAAAATCAACTCCTACCAAATCAGAGAGCCAGAGCCTCAGAGGCCCCCAACACCTCAGCACTGAAGCAGACCAAAAATGAACCCAACATAGCTCAGGGAAATTTTGTGGAAGAGGTTGTGGAAAGAATGTCAGAGCCACATGGTGGGTCATGATATGCAGAGACATTTATCGTACCAATAACTGGGCTAACTCCACAATGCACGACCCATATACATGAACAAGGAGGGGCCACTGGGGAGGGGGTAGGTCATGGATGAGCCAAATAATGGTACCAAACAGCCTGTATTTGCTGAATAGAAAACTAATAAAAACATTTTTTAAAAAGTGGGCCTTGTGTAGGTATTGCTAGGCAGTGTGAGGTCTTGGATATTGAGGCCACATTCTGTCCGGGCAGTTGTATGTAAGGAGTGGTACCCTTCTTTGGCTCTTACATTCTTTCTGCCACCTCTTTGACAGTGGACACTGAGCCTTGGAAGGTATGAGATGTTTTAGTGGTGGACACTCCTCCTACCCTTCTTCTCAGCACTATGTTGCCTCTTGGCTCATTCCAGTAGTCATCGCCATCTGAAAAGAGAAGCTTCTCTAACCAGAAGTGAAAGTTGCATTAATATATGAGTATGAATATTATGTGTAGTGCTTTCAGGGAAATTTGGTGAGAGTAATATATGTATTTATCCAGACAAGAGCAGGCTTTAACCTCTAAGGCTCATGACCTCCCCTGTCATAGGCTTTTGATTAGGTTTTCAGTACCAGACATGTACTCCCTCCCACAGAGTGGGTCTTCAGTACAATTAGAGAGCAGTTGGTTTCCCCCAGAGCATACATGCCACTATTGCACTCATTCAGTCATTTGGCCTATCTGGCTACACTTGAAGTTTCCAGTGTCCAATGTTTTCACCGCTGATGACTTCTGTCTCCCATAATGCTGCACACAGTGCAGCTTTTTCCATCTTTCAGTTGGCTGGGCTATAGGGAGAAGGTTTTTTGCTCAGCACACGCTTGAGTTATCAGTCAGTTTTTACTCAGGCATGTGAAGTCTTCAGCAATAGCATCTTACCATCTCTTTCTCATGGGATACCAAGGGCCTTGGCAACAGCCTATAATGTTTTGGAGGCAACAAGGACCTCCAGGGCAATAACTCACTGGAAGGTATCCCATCCCTGGCATTGAAAAATTTCTAGTAACTGTCTATGGCTTCTGGTGCCATTATTCAAGAAAGTAGATTTTCATATGTCTTATTCAGAATATCTTGAATTTTGATTGATCCTCCCCCCACCCACATTTCTTTTATATGATCTCTTCTCCTGACCTCATTTAGGCCTTTCCCCTCCCTGTAATCTGTTCCTCTACTCACATATATACAATACCCTCTCCTTAAGACTGTCCCTCTCCTTCCTCCCTTATAGCCTTTTTCTAGTTTATGGGCCTCTCCTACTGATTTTTGGTTCCACAACACACATTACGATGGGTACTTAGGAACACCTAATCTCTGGTTTGTGACAGTTGTTTTTCTGTGATTGTGTAAAATTTGGTTATTGCTTTTGGTATTATTGCCATTTTCACAATATTAATTCTTCCTATCCAGGAGAATGGGAGGTCTTACCATCTTTTCACATCCCCCTCTGTTTTGTTCTTGAGTGTTTTATATGGTTTCATTATATAGTTCTTTCACATCCTTTGTTAGTGTTATTCCAAGGTAACTAATTTTTTGTTGCTATTGAAAATGGTACAGCCTCACTGATTTCGTTCTCTGTATATTTATCCTTTGCCTATAGAAAAGCTACTGATTTTTGTGCATTGATTTTTTTTTTATCCCACCACTTTGTTGAAGGAATTTATCAACTTTAGAAGTTTTGGGGATGGAGACCTTTGGGTCACTTATCTATAGGATCATGTTATCAGTAAAGAGGGTTAACTGGACTTCTTCCTTTCCATGATGAATCCCTTTTAATTCTTTCTCCTGTCTTATTGCTTTGGCTAGTACTTAACATGGCTATTTCCTCTCACTTTTTATTTAAATTTGTATAGAATAATCATTTTCCAACTCTTCACCATGAGGAGGTATCTATTTTTAGTTGTGAGGTGGGTTTCTTGAAGGCAGCAGACAGAAGGGTCCAGTTTTTTGATCCATTCTGATAATCTGTGTCTTTCGATGGGTGAGTTAAGTCCTTTAATATTTAAGGTTATTGATGTGAGGTTTGAATTAATCCCTGTCATGATGAGCTGTTTTGGTGCTTTCTTCTATTTTGTACTATTTTGAGTCTGACAATTTTGGTTTTTGTGATCTTATTGGCTCTTGAGACTGGTTGTTTGACTGTTCTGTGTGGAGTATTCCCTCAAGTATTCTCTGTAGCTTTGCTTTTGTGTTTATATAATCATAGAGTTGCCTTTTTTTTTCTTTTTTTCTCTCAAGTTTTATTAACATTTTCCATGATTATAAAAATAACCCATGGTAATACCCTCCCTCCCCCCACTTTCCCCTTTGAAACTCCATTCTCCATCATATCCCCTCCCCATCTCAATTAGTCTCTCTTTTATTTTGATGCCATGATCTTTTCCTCCTCTTATGATGGTCTTGTGTAGGTGGTGTCAGACACTATGAGATCATGGTTATCCAGGCCACTTTATGTCTGGAGGAGCATGTTGTAAGGAGTGCTACCCTTCCTTTGGCTCTTACATTCTTTCTGCCACCTCTTCCACATTCAACCCTGAGCCATGGATGGTGTGATTGAAATGTTACTCAGTACTCCAGTCACTTCTTTCCAGCACTATTATACTTACTGGGCAGTTTGAGCCCTAGGGGTGTAAGGTCTGCTGCTGTCTGGCTAAATGTATATACTATGCTTATCAAACTGCCTAGTAAGCACTTCTGTTAATGTTAACAACCTTATATTAATGCTACTCTCACTTTTGGTAGAGAATCTTCTCTTTTCAGATGGCAGTGACCTTGAGACAAATCAGAAGGTATAATGGTGATGGAAAGAAATGGCCGCAGTGCTCACTTCCGCAATATCTGTATCACACCTTCCAGGGTCTAATGCGGAAGAGGTGGTGGAAAGAATATAAGAGCCAAAGGAAGGGCAGGGTTCCATACAACATGCTCCCTCCAGACACAAATGGCCTGGATATCCATGGCCTCACAGTGGCTGACACTACCTGCATAAGAGGAGGAAAAGATCAGGACATCAAAAGTAAGAGAGAGACTGATTGAGATGGGGAGGGGGTCTGATGGAGAGTGGAGTTCCAAAGGGGTAAGTGGGCGGAGGGAGGGTAATACCATGGGGTATTTTTTATAATCATGGAAGTTGTTAATAAAAATTTTAAAAAATTAAAAAAATCGAATACAGGGCTGTTGAGATGGCTTTGTGGTAAAGGTGCTTGCCTGTGAATCCTAAGGACTCAGGTTCTATTTCCTAGGACCTACTAAACTGGAGGCATGTGGTGGCATATGTGTCTGGAGCTCATCTGCAGTGGATAGAGGCCCTGGCATGCCCATTCTCTGTCTTCTCTCTCTCTCTCAAATAAATTAATGAAATATTTTAAAATATCAAATACAGTTTTTCTTGGTATCTGGTGGGGATTGTTTTCAGAAAAAAAAATACAAGGCTTAATAAGTCTTTCAGTAGTATAGAAGATAAAAATCATATGAAATGACATAGTATTTATATGTAACCTATTGTTGTAGTTACCTCCTTGTTAATGAGACAAACAGCCAACCAAAATCAGCTGATATGAGGAAAGTTTTTATTTTGGCGTACAGCCTCAAGGGGAAGCTTCATGATGGAGAGGACAGCATGGTGTGAGCAGAGGCTGGGCGTCACCTCTGCCACAGCAGGTGGAAAACAGAAGCAAGAGAATGAGCCAAACTAACATACTGGCAAGCCCAGGACTAATAAATCTCAAGGTCGACCCCCGTGACACAACTTTTACACATTCCATGTTGCTATTAGCTGGGAAGCAAGCATGGAGAACACAGGAGTTTATGGGGAATATCTAATTCAAACCCTCATACCTACCCATATCCTCCTTTACATTTTAATCACATGTGTATTATTATGTAGAAGACCCCAAACAATGTAGATACTATAGGAATGGTTATAAAACTACATTATTTAGGGAAAAGCAACAAAAATGTCAGTACATGCTCAATTTTTTTCATGTACAATTTTTTTTCTAAATATTTTGCTCTATGGCTTTTGAATCCACAAATGTGGAACTATAGATATGAGGACCAACTTTATATGTCATGGGTGAGTGCCCACGAGCAAGTTCAGTGTGTTGTCAGGACCGAGAGTGATAAGGTCAGCCCTTAGAGTGGACAAGGAAGTTCGCTATGAGGAGCTGAGTTGGATTGTCTTTGCTGTGGAGGAGAGATTATTATCAGAGAGGGCAGCAGAGGCAAAGGACTGAGTCAGGAACTCTTGGGAACTGGATGAACCACAGAGGCTAGTGCACCCAGAGGCAGAGTGAGGGATGGGGATGTAGTAGGGTCAGAGGACAGAAGTTGGCCCCCAGGAGATCATGAAGCACCTTGAAGGCCACAATAAGGACTAGGGATTTTATTATTAGTGAATTTGGGAAGCCACTGGCAGGTCTGCTTTAGAGCTTTGCATGTCTTAATATTGGCTAAAAGGATTTCTCTGGCCCTAATGGAGAATAGACAGAAATATGCCAAAGCAGAGACAAAGGACCAGTGTCACCTGCCCAGACTAGATGTGGACACAGATAGTAAAGATAAGAGGAGGTCATCAAAAGGGTCTGGATATATTTTGATATAGAAATATTGAGACTTGCTGACAGGTTTGGACATAAGGCTTCAAGAAAGGGGATGTGCTATACAGCTCTAACCTAACCACTTGAGAAAGGTCATATCAGATTCAGAAGGGACATTTGACATGGGCAAGCAAAGGAGATGATGAATCTAGTTTGGACATAGTAAGCTTGAAAGGACTAGACATGTAAGTATAGGGGTCAGGGAAAGAGTCACTTGTAAGAATGAAGACTTACATGAAGACATTTGAAATGGAAATATAAATTTGGGACTTGTCAGTGCATAAATGAGATTAAAAGCCTTGTCATCATGAAAAAACTAAAAATCATAAAAAACAAAAAGATGGTCAGCATTTTTATAACCAGTTAATACTTCTGCAGTCAAAAACACTTATGAACATATTTGTGAATGATCATTTTAACTTTTAATATAATTACTCTTACTAATTCAAATTAGCATTGCAAATGAATTTTACCTTGATATTTTCATACATGTTTGTCATGGTATTTTGTTCATATTTAGTCAATTAATCTCTATTTCCTTTTTCACCAACTGACAATCTCATCAATTACCACTTCCAACTCCTGCTTAGCAGTGACTGTCTTCTTTAAGATGGCAGTCAATGGTGGTGGGTACAGGTGACTATATCTATGTGGGTCAACACAGTGAGTTGTTTTATTGGAAACCATGACAACCATTGGAGGGGAGTTCTTCCAGCAGATACTTTATCACTTCCAGGGCACTGGCCTCACTCTTCCTTTCCCTGGTTTGGAAATTTCTCGTATTAGGCTGCAGCGGAAAGCTGATTTCACAATGTCAACACAACCTCCTTAGATTACAAACCTAGCTTATTTCGTTCTACAGTCAGCCAATATGTATTCTACCTACATTTCAGTATGAAAGACTCAGTGGTGGGGTCTTTTCCCTACAAAGGCCCAAATGAGGGACCTTTCATCATTTTGTAGGCTCCGTACAACATGTTTGCAGCTCTAGGGCCTTTCCTGTAGTTCCTTCTACAGTGATTTTGTTGTCCAGTTCCTGTAGTTGAATTATATGTGAGAAAAACTTAACTCTACTGACTACACCAAATGTGAGGTAGGAAGGATTCTGCCTAGGCTTATAGATTCTGAGGCCCAAGGAATTTATAGACTTTCCTGGGAACCCTAGTTAAATGTGATAGCCTTTATTCAGGGAAGAGCCTGCTACACAGATAAAAGCAGATATACAAGTCATAACAAAGGTTTCCCAAGACCAGATGCTCATGGAATTATTTATAGCATATGTGCACTGCTGATTAATTTCTTGCCATATATCATACACAGGCCAATGTGGTAAATACCCCTGTGTATTTTTGTATCATATTGTCTAATATAGTTTGGCCTTTTATGTTCTTTCCTCAATGACTAACATTGACATCAAAGCACCATACTGTGACATTTCAATCCCTGAATTTAACATGACAATTTGTGACATCAAAATAGAGAGCAGTTGTGAATGCCTAATTCATCGCTGATTGTGAGTTTTCCGTGATAAAGTATTATTTTAGAATTTTAAACAAAAATATAGAGACTGTCAACTCTAAGTTTTCCAGTATGTTGTTATGGAGACCTTACATATTTTAAGGAAAATGTTGTCATTGTATTTGAGAAGCTCTTACCTCCTTCCTTGGCATATAAATTACATGGCTAGGGTATTGTTGGACAGAGCCGGTAGGTTATAGCCATGGGTATGGTGATCAGATACTTTATGTGAGGAGTATAATTGCTTGTGGAAAGACATGGGCATCGTTTACTGAGGGTGAAATTTAAAAAAGAATATTGAGGTTCAGGTGTTCCTGTAAGGGTCTAGTGAAGGTTCAGCCATTTGGTCTGTCTTTTAGGAAGTAGAAAACTGACCTAAATCTCCTACATCTTCCCTCCCTCCTTCTCCCCCTCTCCCCTCTATCTCTCTCCTCTCTAACTCTTGTATATTAGTTATCTTTTTCCTCAATTTCTTAGTGGACACTGACCTGTAACCCCCACTTCCAGCTTGGGCCTACCATCCACAATGAGCTTTTGATCAGAGAAACCTACAAGGTTTCCCAAAACATTGACAGACTTCTGTCAGAGTACTTGATGACCCACCAAAGGCCAGTGATAAGACCCTATTGCTGAAGACTCCGTACACAGCTTACGCGTAAAATGGGATGACATGGCTAGAAGCCAGGAGAGAGTCAGTCCCCAGACAGTCAGCGTGTCTAGTGCCAGAAGGCGCTACATAGGCGACTGGGGCAAATGACCAAGATCTGCCCAAGCAACACATTGTTTAACCTAATTAGCAACAAATAACCGGATGTGATGCCCACACAAGTGCAATAGTGGTACATAGCCATGGTGAGGAATCAATTGCTCTTGATTTGGCTAACTGATCCACTCAGTGGTACTAGACCCATAGCTGGAACTGGGAAACAAGTCAGAACCATACCCAAACACAAGCCCACTCTACAATATCAAGCTACCATCAATCACGGGGTATAAGAAGGCCTAAACCTACCATACTGTCTATCAAAAAAGTAAGTGTTATCTCAATTTTCCGGGTGCTAACTTACTCTCCGTTGGAGAATCTGCTTCTCTTTTCCAGATAGATGCAGATCCTAAGAAGAGAGCTGCCCCAACATGCCGCGGACTGACTCTCGGGGAGATCAGGACCGAGGGAGAACAAGGGTGAAGGCTCAGGGAGAACTCGGGATTCGGCGAGGAAATGACAGACAGACACACTCAAGTTGAATATGCTGCTGCAGTTTACTGAAGGTTTCATGAAGATTTTATACAGATTGAACAGAGAAACTTAGCAAGCCAACAAGTGATCTCAGAAATCATTAATCTAAACAATCTTGAGTATTGTTCTATTGTAAGCATACATGTAATGTTGATCAGGCAGGAACTGTACCCATTTTTTAAGAAGGGCGTCTTGTATCATTGACCACAACATTATACAAACAGAAACTAGGTGTAAGGTGAATAACAGGTTACTTATTTCTTATACCCCAAGGACTGTATAAACACCAAGGCTTACGCTTCCTTGTTAAGCGTTCCCGTAAATGGAAGAGAATGCCATAGCCTCCTTTTTTCTTCATAATTCACCCATCTATTACCGAATTCATCATATCCTCCCTCATAGGGGAGTGGAACTAAGTAGATTCCAGCTCTAGGAGTCCACCATCTGCCCTTGATCAAGTATTGAACATATCCCCCAGGAAGTTTCCTGGTGGGAATGCCTAAGTTTTGTAACTCCTTTTCTGTAGAACTGTCATGTTTCTTATGAACACTACCGATCAACATTTCTACTTTCATATTCTCAGGCTCAGTATCGTTCTCAAACATCATAAGCTGTTTTTACTTTACACCATCTAAAAACTGTTCTAGAGTTAATTTTTTATTCCTAGTAGAGTTATACATTCTCTCCATTGCCCTAATCATAGGAGGGGCACATTCAATACTTAGATTGTTTCTTGTACTCTGATTGCGTGCATGATTACTAATAAGTGTTGAATTAGCTGTTCTTAGACAAACAGCTAGAAGAAAGCAGGAAAGAAACAGCATTGGCGCCAGCAATTAGGTCGTCGTGACTTCATGGGCAGCAGGAACCTTTACAGTAACTGACTGCCAAGGGGTCACCGGGGGCATCCCTCCGAGGAGTGCTGGCCCTCTGTCCTCAGCTCTCTTCCAGTGTAGAAGCATTTCTGCTTGCTACACAGGCGAGGTCGCCGTGGACGTAGCACCAACACACCTCAAAAGGGGCCCAACTGAAAGTAAGGACAACTGGCAAAATAAGCAAGGGTGATATCTTCCTGTGAACCGGATACCAGCACAAAGGGGAAGGAGATCAACGCAGAGAAAAATCAACTCCTACCAAATCAGAGAGCCAGAGCCTCAGAGGCCCCCAACACCTCAGCACTGAAGCAGACCAAAAATGAACCCAACATGGCTCAGGGAAATTTTGCGGAAGAGGGGGCGGAAAGAATGTCAGAGTCACATGTTGGGTCATGATATGCAGAGACATTTATCATACCAATAACTGGTGGCTAACTCCACAATGCACGACCCATTTTCATAAACAAGGAGGGTCTAATGGGAGGGGGTAGATCACAGATGAGCCTAAATAATGGTACCAAACTGCCTGTATTTACTGAAAAGAAAACTAATAAATTAAATTAAAAAAAAAAGAATATTGAAATAGCCTGAGCACATTGCCAATGGAAACATTACTTAAACTTCGCTGTTTAATGCTAAATAAGTCAATTTTCATTTAAAAACATATGACCAGAGATTATATCACCCTTTCTTATTGTGATACTATATTGCTGCACTTTTTCCTATCAACGCCATGCTGTTAGGTCACCCAGCCACACTGTAATGTCAAAATGCCCCAGGGTGAATTGCTATGCCCCCAAATGACAACCTAATAGACTACTGTGACCAAACTATGTCACCTGTGACAGCAGTAGCATACTGTGATGTCTCAGTCCTCTAATTTGAAAGCACAATGCCCAATTCAGACAGATAGTGAAACTATGACCTGATAATACCCTACTTTGACATCACAGTCCCCTACCTAAGGTATCAACCTGTCACCTTTTGTATCTCGTTACCCACTTTGAATCACCATACTGTAGTGTGACATCACAATTCTGTACCATGAGCTAATAATTCCCAACTATGGACTGAAAATGTCCTACCATGACATGACAATATCTTCATTTTATTGCATTAGGTCCTACATTACAGTACAATGCACAAGTTTAGCATTATAATACACTACTTTGACATGACAGTGTGATATTGGGACATCACAATGGCCAATATGGTTTTTAAAAATATTACCCTGACATCACAATTGCACTATAAAACTTCAGTGCCATTTGTGACATCACAATTCCCCTCATGATACCACAATGCACATTCTGACATACAAACAGTGTACAATCATTTCACTTCTAAACTGTGACCCGAAAATGCTCAGATTTTATATCATATGCCCACAAATATTTCATATCTACTGTGACATCATGATTCCTCAATATGACATAACTAACCTCCCTTGTGACATAATAGTTTCTGAATTGTTTAAAATATCAAATATAATTTCAGTGGATTACTGTGTCACACAGTATACCACTCTGGCATTACAAAGCCCAAATATGGCATCCCAGTGCTTCTCTAACATGAGAATGTGTCTCAGGAATATCATATAACTTAAATGTGACATCACAGTGTTCCATTTGACATCAATACTCTCCATTGACATCACAGGGACATTGTATGACATCACAAGGTTTTACTGTGATACCACAATTCCCAGTCACTATCTATGGTGGTTTGATTCAGGTGTCCCCCATAAACTTAGGTGTTCTTAATGTTAGGTTCCCAGGTGATGGAGATTTGGGAATTAACACCTATTATAGCCAGTGTATTGTTGGGGATGGGCTTATGGGTATTATAGCCAGTGTCCCCTTGACAGTGTTTGATGCATTCTCTTGTTCCTGTTGTCTACTTGATGTTGGCCAGGATGTCTTAGGTAACCTCTGCTCATGCCGTCAATTTCCCTTGCCATCATGGAGCTTCCCCTCAAGTCTGTAAGCCATAATAAACTGTTTTCTTTCCTACAAGCTGCTCCTGGTTGGGTGATGTCTACCAGCAATGCAAATATGACTGCAACAATAAAGTTGGTACTGAAAGTGGCATCGCTGCCTGTGTGGGTTAGCCCTTTTGGAGCTGATTTTAAAGAGGAATGTGGAAGGATTTGAAACCTTGTCCCAAGAGATACCTTTCAGTGTTGTAAATCCAGCTTGATGGACTATTTTGGTCAGATTTGAAAGATCTGAATGCAGTAAGAACTATGGACTATGAGGATTGGCTTGTAAGGGCGAGAAAGAGCTTTGTCTGGACTGGGATAGAAACAATTTGTGTGAGAGGCTTGCTGTGAGGATGGACTGTGTGTTGCAGTAGAGACCCAGTAGAGATGTCGGGACCCTGAGATGGCTGCTAAGGAAAGCTGCTGGCCCCAGATGAAGTTTTCAAGGACTGTGAATAGCCTAGTGGGAGGGGTGGAATTGGAACTCCAGAGACATGTTGCTGGTTAGAATTATCAACCTGGAGATTTGTCACTGACTAGAGTTGCTGGACATTTAACTACAGAGTTTGATTTTTGCCCTGGTTGTTTTAAGTCTTGTATTGGTTGAATATTTCTTTGCTATGGCCAGTGCCATCTTGTGCAGTTTGAGTGTTTATTCTGTGTCAACATAGGAATTTTGAAAGGATTTTTTTCTGTGTGTTATGGCTCAGTTAAAAGACTTTGGATTATGGGGATGTTTGAACATCATTAGGATTAATAAATAAATTCGGGACTTTTAAAGTTGGATGGAGTGCATTGCAATTTACATCATGGATGGTTATCAGTTTCTGGGGGCCAGAGTCAGAATGTGCTGGTTTGATTCTGGTATCCTCAATAAACTTAGGTGTTCTGAATTCTAGGTTCCAAAGTGATGGAAGTTTGGGAATTATTGCCTCTTGGAGGCAGTGTATTGTTGGGTGCTGGCTTATGTGTATTAAAGCCAGTGTCCCCTTGCCAGTGTTTGACACATTCTCCTGTGCCTGTTGTCCACCTGATGTTGGCCAGGAGGTGTTGTCCAACCTCTATTCTTGCTATCGTTTCCCCTGCCATCATGGAGCATCCCCTCAAGTCTGTTAGCAAAAATAAACCTCTTTTCTCCATAAGGTGATCCTGGTCAGTGATTTCTACCCACAATGCAAAACTGGCTCCAATACTATTCTTTTGGACAAAACATGTGTCTTATATAAGTTAAGGTTTTTTTTTTTTTTTCCGTCTTACTCTGCTGATGGGAAGTTTCATCATATTGGGGAAAGAATGGCAGAAGCAGACAACTGGACAACATTTTTCCACATCAGCAAGGGAGTAGTAGAGAAAGTGAGTGAAATGAAGCAATAATACCTTTGCTATGAGAACCCAAGTACTACAAAGGAACACAATACCTCAAGCAGATCTCTACCCCCCAAAGGCTGGAACAAGCTCATGAGTCTATGGTTTGGCTGACATTTTACAATCAGTCTGCCACAGTGATATCATAAAGCCTGAGTGTAGCATATCAATGTCCCTATCTAACAACATAATACCATACAGCCTTATATTAATAGTAGCTCCTTTCATATCCCAATATATCACTGTTATATAACTGTGTCCCATTCTGTCACAGTGTCCATTTGGACAGCACAATATAGCAAAAATCCAAACTATAGAATCACCTTTATGTCTATGACATCACAATACTCTATTGTGAAAATTCTGACTCACTTAGAAGCACCATGCCTCACTGTTGCCTTACAGCACATATTATACGATCACAATACAGCACTGTGACACTACATTTCCAAATGTGTCTCTACCATACTTCCCTGGAGCATCACATTGACATCAAAATACTCTCTCAGTGGGTTATGAAATTATACTTTCACATTTTGGAATTTTGATGTGATAGTTGGGTGTGACGCATCACAGTGTAATCAGTATGTCACAGTGGGACATTGGCATGGCAGTGGGGTATAGTGAGTCAGTGTGGGGCATTGTGATGTCACAATGAGATTTTAAGGTATTGCATTTTGGTATTGTGATGGCAGTTGGATGTTTGCTAACACATAATTTGGTCAAAATAGGACATTTTGAACATACAGTGAGTTATGGTGGTTTTAAATGGTGGCAAAGTGATGTCACAATAAGTTATTGTAATTTATCAATGTGGCTTTATGAGGTAGCAGTACCATTTTTGATGTCACAATTTGATATTGTGATGACACAGCTCTACATTGGGCATTGTGATGATGTGCTGGAACATTGCCAAGTGATGATATAATTTTATGCTGTTACCGTGGATAGCTGTTATTTAACACTGGGATGTAATGTCCAGTTTTAGAGTTCTGATGTCATATTTGCTCATTATGATGTTACACAGAAATTTTAGTGCCAATGTTGACATTTTGATGTGTCAGTGGGGTTTGTGATATCACATAAGGTAATTGCTTGCTCACTGTAGGTATTCAAGGGGATAATGTGGCATGGAGATATCATAATTGTATTTGTGATGTCATAGAAGGGAAATTTGATATCCTAGTTGTGCAATGTGAAATCACTTAAGATCATTGTAATGTCATAGTATTGTGATGGTTGAATGGGGCATTAAAATTTCAGAGTACATGATGTCATATCTCAGTGGAAGAATGCAATTTCAAAGTGTAGCATTGTGATTTCACAATGGAACATAGTGATTTATTGTATGAAAACTGCACCTTTAGCTTGTGTATTTGAATACATAATCAATATTTGGTGGTGCTATTTGGGAAGATTCTGGGGCCTTTCAGAAGTGGAGAATTGCTGCAGAAAGTGTGCTAAGGGTGTGTTAGTAAAGTTGTATAGTCCAAGTATACTTCCTGTTCTGTTTTATCTATTTTTTTCCTATTGAAGTTATCCTGGCAATTTTCCTGTTTTCAGTGTGCTTTCTTCACCATGGTGGACTCTGCTCTCAGAAACTGTAGTGGAAAATAAACCTCTTCATTATTTAAACTGCTTCTGGTCATATATTATGTTCTAGGAATGAGAAAAACAGTGATATAGTGGACTGGTATTGGTAAGGTTGCTCTTGGTAAAGTAATCCTAGCCATTATATTTTAGGGACTTTTTTTGTTTGGAACTGGAATGTTGGAAGAATGTGGACATATTTGGATCTTCGGACATAAGTAGCCTTACCATAATGTAAATAGAGGTTACTGGTCCATTCTGGTTGTAGTCTGGAAATCCAAAAGAATATCAGACAATGGAAGCTTGGCTCATGAGGTTTAAGCAAGGAATATGGATTCTAGTGGAAATGGGCTATGGGCAGTTCATGTAATATACATTATAGAATCTGGTTCCACCCTACCCAAATTGTAAGAATTTGAGCAAAATTTATTTTAAAAGTAATAGCCTGTGTTAGTTTCATGTTGCTGGGATGAACATTCAAACCAGTAACAGCTTAGGAAAGAAGTGATTCATTTCATGTTTACAGATCCTGTGGGAGATTCAGTAGTGTAAGAAGCTGCAAACAAAATCCAGCAGCAAGACTCTCAATGTTCACAGTACTCTACTATACCTTTTTACTGGAATTCAAATTCACCCCCAGTGACATCTTAGGACTGTACTCCAAGAGCTGTTCTCACTTATATCTTGCCAAGATAGGTTCTTGGATATCCACATTATAAGCTTTAACAAAATACCTGAGTTATGGGAGCCATAGATTCAAACTATCACATTGCACATGTTTGCTGATTGTAAGAAGTTGTTAAAATAATATGAAATGGCCACACTACTAAAAGCAAGGCCATTCCATCCAAAATACTCTATTCTTCTTTAGTAAAATATAAAAATATATCTTAATATTTTCATAAAAGAACACAAAATGCCTTGGGCAGCCATATGTTCCCTTAGCAAAAAGAAAATCCATATGGTTGCATCACCATACCAGTTTCAAAATATACAACAAACCCATATTAATCAAAACAACATGTTATGGAGAGACCTGGCTGAAATCTGGAAGAGAGTCATTACCCAGACAGTTAGCCCGTTTAGTGCCAGAAAGTGCTTACATGAGCTAGTGAGGGAAAATTGCCAACATCTGTCTGAGCAAATTGAGGTCTAAGCTACTCAGAAGAAAACAACTTGATGTGATGCTCACCCCAATGCAATAGTGGCACAGAGCCATAGTGGGAAACCAGCTGGTCTTGGATTGGCTAACATCCGCTCAGTGGAAAGGAACCCATACCTGGAACTGGGAAATGAGTCAGAATCATATCTAAATAATGAGTTCACTCTCCAATATCAAGCTTCCACCAATCTTGGGCTACAAGAGGGCCTACACCCATTAAATTCTCTCTATACTAACAATGGTTATCCCATTTAACCTTTGCTGACTTCAGTCTCCATTGGACATTCTGCTTCTCTTTTTCAGATGGACACAGGACCGGAGGAGAGTCAGCCCATTGCACTTCATAAGAACCCTAGCTGAAGCCATAGAGTAATTGGGGAAATGAGCAAGAGTACTGTTTTCTGGGTGAACCTGATATCAGCACAAGGTAGAAGAAGATAGACACAGAAGACACTCAACTCCTGCAAACTATGATATCCAGGGACACAGAGGGTCCCAAAAGCCCATCACTGAAGTAGACCTAAAACGAACCCAACATGGGTCAAGGAAATTAATGGAAAAGGGAGCAGAAAGATTGTTAGAGCCACACGTTGGGACAGTATACACAGACTCCCACAATGTATGACCCACAGTCTCAATGGGCTTAATTGGCATCCCCAGTGAGGAGGGCACAGGATAAGGTTAAAGTTCATACCAACATGTGCTGATTACATACTGAGTATATCCATAATTGAGAAAATGTTATTGATCAAAACACAGAAGCATAGATCAGTTAAATATAATAGATGTTCCAAGCATACATTCTATTTTATTTACTTTTATTTTAGAGAAAGCAAGAGAGAGAGAAACACACACAGAGAGAATTGGCACTCCTCAGCCACTACAATACAAATCCAGGCACTTGTGCTTGCCTCACCTTTGTGTGTCTGGCTAACATGGTTCTGGGAAGTGGAACATGGGTCCTTAAATTTCTCATGCAAGGGCCTTAACACCTAAGTCATATACCCAGCTCCATATAGACATTCTAGTAATTGCATTCTGCTGATCTTTGGCAAAGGCAAAATTCAATCTTGAGTAAAGAGCATTTTCAATAAACTGCTACAGAAAGTAGATGATCACAGATGGAATGAAAATAGACAATATCTTCTCTCACTAAAAAATCTCTCACAAAAAAAATCTCCCTCAAAGGGATCAAGGACCTAAGAATAAGACACAAAAGTCAAATTGGTCAGAAATAAATGTAGGGATAATATTCCAAAATATAAGCATTGAGAAGATGGAAAGACCTCCCATGCTCCTGGATAGGCAGAATTAACATTGTGAAGATGACAATCCTGCCAAAGGCAATATATAGATTCCAATTAAAATCCCTACAGTGTTCTTCACAGAGACAGAAAAAATGATCTCAAATTTCATATGGAAAGGCAGAAGACCTTGTATATCCAAACATATCCTCAGCAAAAGAAATACCTCTGGTGATATCACCATACCTGATCTAATGCTATACTACAAAGCCATACTAATAAAAAAAAATACTAATACTAATAAAAACAGCATGGGACTGGCATAAAAACATGAGTATAGACCAATGGAATAGACTTGATGACCCGGATTTTGGGTCAAGCAACAATAGCTACTTGATATTCTTCAAAGGCCCGAACAATATCGGCTGGAAAAAAGATAGCATCTTCAACAAATGATGGTGGACAAACTGGATAACCACATGCAGGAAACTAAAACGTGATCCACACATTTCACTATGCACTAAACTCAAATCCAAATGGATCAAAGACCTCAACATAAGACCAGAAACTCGAAAACTACTGGAAGAAAATTTAGAAAGTACTTTCCATGATATAGGAATGGAAAAAGACTTCCTGAACAAAACCCCAGTGGCTCACAATCTTAAACAGTCACTCAACCAATGGGATCATATGAAGCTGAACAGTTTCTTTACAGACAAGCATATAATAAGCAAAGCCAGTAGAATACCCACAGAATGGGAGAAAATACTTGTGGGTTATCCAACTAATAGAGGCCTAATCTCTAGAATCTACAAAGAACTCAAAATTCTAAACAATAAGAAGACAAACACCCCACTCACAAAATGGGGCACAGAGTTGAACAGGCAGTTCACAGATGAAGATATACAAATGACAAACACACACTTAAGAAAATGTTCATCACCCCTAATCATCTGAGAAATGCAAATTAAAACAACTATGAGATTCCACCTTATTCCAATAAGGAGAGCCAACATCAAAAAATCAAATGAAAATAAATGCTGGCGAGGATGTGGAGAAGCAGGGACACTCATTCACTGTTGGTGGGAATGTAGGATGGTACAACCACTTTGGAAAGCAATATTGAGACTCCTGTAAAAGCTGACTATAGAGACACCAACAGACCCAGTTATTCCCTTACTGGGCATCTACCCTAAAACCTTCAAACCACAGGCCAGAGAGATTTGCTCATCCATGTTTGTAGTGGCTCAATTTGTAAGAGCTAAAAGCTGGAATCAACCCAGATGTCCATCACTAGAAGAATGGATAACGAAGATGTGGTATATCTACACAATGGAATTCTATACAGCAGTAAGAAAAAATGACACAAAGAAATTTGAGGATAAATGGTTGAGCCTGGAACAGTTGAACCTGGAACTCAGTAAGTTCATTGTTAGTGAACTTACCCAATCACAGAAAAAAAAAATCGACACATAGTCTCACTCATCTACAACACCTAATCTGTATCTACCCAAGATACTTTACATACTCAGCAAGTACCTCATCAACTAGACACTTGATGAATGGGGAGGGAGGGCAGGGCATCGAAGGGGTGGGAAACACTAATCTGGACCCAAACGGCAATGGTAGCATAAAATTCTACTTCATAAAAGGCAGACCAAATGGCTGAACATTCACTAGACCCTTACAGGAAACAACTGAACCACAAGACACTGGCGAGGTTAGGATCAAGACTAACCTAAATCTTCTACATCTCCCCTCCCTCCCTTCCCCCACCTCTCTCCTCTCTAACTCTTGTATATTAGTTATGTTTCTCCTCATTTTCTTCATGGGCACTGACCTGTAACCTCCACTACCATCATGGGACTATCATCCACAATGAGCTTTTGATCAGAGAAACCTACAAGGTTTCCTAAAACAATGACAGACTTTTGTCAGAGTACTTGATGACCCACCAAAGTCAGTGGTAAGACCCTATTGCTGAAAACTCCATACTCAGCTGACAAGTAAAATCGAACAGCATGGTTGGAAGCCAGGGAAGAGTCAGTCCCCAGACAGTCAGCGTGTCTAGTGCCAGAAGGTGCTACATGGGCGACTGGGGGAAATGACCAATATCTGTCCAAGCAACTCATGGTCTAACCTAATTAGCAACAAATAACCTGGTGTGATGCCCACACATTTGCAATAGTGGCACACAAACATGGTGAGGAACCAACTGCTCTTGATTTGGCTAACTGATCCCCTCAGTGGTATGAAACCCATAGCTGGAGCTGGGAAACAAGTCAGAACCATATCTAAACATAAGCCCACTCTGCAATATCAAGCTACCATTAATCATGGGGTACAAGAGGGCCTACATCTATTAAACTCTCTATCAAAAAAGTAAGTGTTATCTCAGTTTTATGGGTGCTTACTTACTCTCCATTGGAGAATCTGCTTCTCTTTTTCAGATAGATGCAGATCCGAAGGAGAGAGCTTCCCCAACATACCTCAAAAGGGGCCCGACTGAAACTAAAGAAAATTGGTGAAACAAGCAAGGGTGCTGTTTTCCTGATGAACTGGATACCAGCACAAAGGGGAAGGAGACCAACACAGAGAAAAATGAATTCCTACCAAATCAGAGAGCCAGAGACTCAGAGGCCCCCAAGACCTCATCACTGAAGCAGACCAAAAATGAACCCAACATGGCTCAGGGAAATTTTGCGGAAGAGGGGGCGGAAAGAATGTCAGAGTCACATGTTGGGTCATGATATGCAGAGTCATTTATTGTACCAATAACTGTGGACTAACTCCACAATGCACGACCCATTTACATCAACAAGGAGGGTCCACTGGGAGGGGGTAGATCATGTATGAACCTAAACAATGGTACCAAACTGCCTGTAT
The DNA here is from genome assembly GCF_020740685.1 of Jaculus jaculus. Taxonomy (NCBI): domain Eukaryota; kingdom Metazoa; phylum Chordata; class Mammalia; order Rodentia; family Dipodidae; genus Jaculus; species Jaculus jaculus. Next base: position 38,446,411 of record NC_059116.1, read on the forward strand.
TTACTGAAAAGAAAACTAATAAATTAAATTTAAAAAAGAGGTGTCATGGGCTAGGGAGTGTCGGTCAAAATTTGTCATACAGGAGGCAAAAGGAGGTGGGAGCACACAAGCCCCAGAAGGGGGAACTGTTGAGGTAGGGTGTGAGTCAGTTTTGCTTTTTCCTACTTGGACAGGGCAGTTGGGTGAGAGTCAGTCAGTACTGGACTTCCACTCTTTGAAAGGGGAAGCTCATCTCCCAGGCCGTACCTTAGCGACTCTTTACCCTCCTCATTAGCCTCAGAGGGACAGATGGCTCCATCACTTTGAACAAGATTTGGAAAGGAAGCATTCATGCATAGAATTTCGAGGCCTGGCACAACTCCCTGCCCAAGGACTCAGCTCAGCGCCCAGGGTGGGGTGTGACCTCTTCTGGTCCTGGCTGCTGAGAGAAGCCATTTCCCAGTTTCAGAAGTAGTCAGGACAAAGGTCAGAATGGTGCTTCTGAGGCTTTGGACCTGAAGGATCCTATCACCAACTACTACTTTTGGACTCATATTCCATCCATGTTCCAAAGAGAATATTAGATCCTAGATCTTGCCAAAATGGATGCTAGAGTTGCTGACTATTCAAAAATCCCCTTTGATTCACCTCTTCTAATCACCCACAAAGGAACCAAGAACTCCCACAAGGAGCTCACTCTACAAGCAAGGGGTGATGGGCTTTCCTCCTCTGAGGAACAAATGGGGCTTTCCATAGTTTACTTTTCTTCCCAACCTGTAATTCTGAGTTGAACAAAACAGCAATTAGCACAGATGACTGAGGTTTTAGTCATAAAGTGTGTAAGGGCTGAGAGCAGACGATTTCTATCCCCTAATCTATGTTGCAGCAAGATTTTAGCATAGCTCTAAATCAGAAACAGGAAAGTAGGGTTGTGAACACTGTTGCTTCAGCTAGGCGGCTCCATCTATTACTGTTCACGTGACTTGTTCTTCTGGAGAAAACAGGTATTTGGGATAGCTTCCTACATTGCCTACCGTCTAACAATGAAATATATTTTTTTGCAACCAAGTGCCTTTCGCTGTTGAGCCATCTCTAGCTCCAAAATATATTTTTTTAACCTTCTGGTTTATAAAAGGTAAGAACAGTTTAAACTCATCCTTCCAGAAATGAACACAGGATATACTGGAAGAGTTTTGTTTAACCCCAGGGCCTATCAGCATTCATGCTCTCCTTGCTTCCCAAATCCAGTCTTTTAGCCCTGTGAGGGCATTATCTGGTTCCAGTTGAACAGATTCTACTCTAAACATGTAGACCATTTGGATACTTGAAGAGGAGCTTAAACTAGAAGGCTGAAGCACCACCCATGTTGAGTTGGGGTGGGGGAGCTGTGACAGGAGGTCAGGATGAGGGTAATAAGGCACACTAGGATGCAGTATGGAGATGGACGAGGTTACTTAGGTTTCCAAAACAAAGCTTAGGGAGTGAAGGTTGCATAATTAGGTCTTTCTCAGGACTGGGCCCTGTTGTAGAATGTTTTAAGGAGGCTGCCTTTATTGGTTTCCCTCCTTCCAGAATAGGTGTTGGTCCTTCCCCATGCCTATTCCTTGCCACCTGAGGTATGGGGTGTGGCATCACCAGCCTGTCTAGCTCACTACTGGCTTTGAGCCCAGGCCACCAATCTCAGAAAACACCAGTAAGCTGTATGGTGCCAAGACCAGGTCTCCAAAGCACCCGAACCACTGTGACCTTCCCTCCTCAGACATTGCCACTGTGGTTTCACATGGTGACAAGTGACAAGACTCAGAATTTAAGGTGGTAAAGAATCTGAAATCGGGCTGGAAAGATGGCTTAGCAGTTAAGGCATTTGCCTGCAAAGCCAAAGGATCCCGGTTTGATTCTTGAGGATCCATGTAAATCAGATGCACAAATGCATTGAGTTCATTTGCAGTGGCTGGAGGCCCTGTTGTACCCATCCACTCTCTCTCTGCCTCTTCCTCCCTCTCAAAAAAGAAAAAGAAAAGAATATGAAATCCACTGACAGATGATATTACAGAGGGAACATTGTCTGCTCATAGATATTGGTAGAACATTTAAACTTAATGTTTGCTACCTGGATAGGGGCATTTTAACTGGTCCAATACAGGTTTACTTTATGTATGTCAATGTTGTTACCACATCTTTTTTTTTTATTAATTTAATTTATTAGTTTTCATTTCACGGAATACAGGCAGTTTGGTAGCATTATTTAGGCTCATCTGTGATCTACCCCCTCCCATTAGACCCTCCTTGTTAATTAAAATGGGTCGTGCATTGTGGAGTTAGCCCCCAGTTATTAGTATGATAAATATCTCTGCAAATCATGACCCAACATGTAACTCTGACATTCTTTCCGCCCCCTCTTCCACAAGATTTCCCTGAGCCATGTTGGGTTCATTTTTGGTCTGCTTCAGTGCTGAGGTGTTGGGGGCCTCTGAGGCTTTGGCTCTCTGATTTGGTAGGAGTTGATTTTTCTCTGCGTTGATCTTCTTCCCCTTTGTGCTGGTATCCGGTTCACAGGAAAACATCACCCTTGCTTATTTCGCCAGTTGTCCTTAGTTTCAGTTGGGCCCCTTTTGAGGTATGTTGGGGCAGCTCTCTTCTTAGGATCTGCATCTATCTGGAAAAGAGAAGCAGATTCTCCAACGGAGAGTAAGTTAGCACCCGGAAAATTAAGATAACACTTACTTTTTTGATACACAGTTTGATAGGTGTAGGCCCTCTTATACCCCGTGATTGATGGTAGCTTGATATTGTAGAGTGGGCTTGTGTTTGGGTATGGTTCTGACTTGTTTCCCAGCTCCAGCTAAGGGTCTAGTACCACTGAGTGGATCAGTTAGCCAAATCAAGAGCAATTGATTCCTCACCATGGCTGTGTACCACTATTGCACTTGTGTGGGCATCACATCCGGTTATTTGTTGCTAATTAGGTTAAACAATGTGTTGCTTGGGCAGATCTTGGTCATTTGCCCCAGTCGCCTATGTAGCGCCTTCTGGCACTAGACACGCTGACTGTCTGGGGACTGACTCTCTCCTGGCTTCTAGCCATGTCATCCCATTTTACGCGTAAGCTGTGTACGGAGTCTTCAGCAATAGGGTCTTATCACTGGCCTTTGGTGGGTCATCAAGTACTCTGACAGAAGTCTGTCAATGTTTTGGGAAACCTTGTAGGTTTCTCTGATCAAAAGCTCATTGTGGATGGTAGGCCCAAGCTGGAAGTGGGGGTTACAGGTCAGTGTCCACTAAGAAATTGAGGAAAAAGATAACTAATATACAAGAGTTAGAGAGGAGAGAGATAGAGGGGAGAGGGGAAGAGGGAGGGAGGGAAGATGTAGGAGATTTAGGTCAGTCTTGATCCTACCTTCTCCAGTGTCTTGTGGTTCAGGTGTTTCCTGTAAGGGTCTAGTGAATGTTCAGCCGTTTGGTCTGTCTTTTAGGAAGTAGAATTTTATGGCACCATTGCCTTTTGGGTCCAGATTACTGTTTTCCACTCTTTGATTCCCTCCCTGCCCTCCCATCCATCTTATTGTCTAGTCCATGAGGTGCTTGCTGGGTATGTAAGGCATCTTGGGCAGATTCAGTTTAGGTGTTGCAGATGAGTGAGACTATGTGTCGATTTTTTTTCTGTGATTGGGTAAGTTCGCTGAGAATGATCTGTTCCAGGTTCAACGATTTTTCCTCAAATTTCTTTATGTCGTTTTTTCTTATTGCTGTATAGAATTCCATTGTGTAGATATACCACATCTTTGTTATCCATTCTTCTAATGATGGACATCTGGGTTGATTCTAGCTTTTAGCTATTACGAATTGAGCTGCTACAAACATGGTTGAGCAAATCTCTCTGGCTTTTGGTTTGAAGGTTTTAGGGTACATGCCCAGTAATGGTATAACTGGGTCTGTTGGTATTTCTATAGTCAGCTTTTTCAGGAGTCTCCATATTGCTTTCCAAAGTGGTTGTACCATCCTGCATTCCCACCAACAGTGAATGAGTGTCCCTGCTTCTCCACATCCTCGCCAGCATTTATTTTCATTTGACCTTTTGATGTTGGCCATCCTTATTGGGGTAAGGTGGAATCTCATAGTTGTTTTAATTTGCATTTCTCTGATGATAGGGATGATGAACATTTTCTTAGGTGTGTGTTTGCCATTTGTATCTCTTCCTCTGTGAATTGCCTATTTAACTCTGTGCCCCATTTTGTGAGTGGGGTATTTGTCTTCTTATTGTTTAGACTTTTGAGTTCTTTGTAAATTCTAGAGATAAGGCCTCTATCAGTTGGATAACCTGCAAATATTTTCTCCCATTCTGTGGGTATTCTATTGGCTTTGCTTATTATATGCTTGTCTGTAAAGAAACTCTTCAGCTTCATATGATCCCAATGGCCGAGTGACTGTTTAAGAACTTGAGCCACTGGGGTTTTATTCAGGAAGTCTTTTTCCATTCCTATATCATGGAAGGTACTTCCTAAATTTTCTTCCAGTAGTTTTCGAGTTGCCGGTCTTATGTTGAGGTCTTTGATCCATTTGGATTTGAGTGTTGTGCATGGTGAAATGTGTGGAACAAGTTTTAGTTTCCTGCATGTGGTTATCCAGTTTGTCCAGCACCATTTGTTGAAGATGCTATCTTTTTTCCAGTCTATATTGTTTGGGCCTTTGTCAAATATCAAGTAGTTATAGTTGCTTGGCCCAAAATCCGGGTCCTCAAGTCTATCCCATTGGTCTATACTCCTGTTTTTATGCAGGTACCATGCTGTTTTTATTACTATGGCTTTGTAGTATAACTTTATATCGGGTATGGTGATGCCACCAGAGGTATTTCTTTTGCTGAGGATATGTTTGGATATGCGAGGCCTTCTGCCTTTCCATATGAAATTTGAGATCATTTTTTCTATGTCTGTGAAGAACACTGTAGGGATTTTAATTGGAATTGCGTTAAATCTATATATTGCCTTTGGTAGGATTGTCATCTTCACAATGTTAATTCTGCCTATCCAGGAGCATGGGAGGTCTTTCCATCGTTTCAAGTCCTCCTCAATTTCTTTTTTGAGAGTTTTTGTATTTTCGTTGTAAAGATCTTTTACTTCCTTGGTTAACGTTATTCCAAGGTTTTTTTTTTGTTGTTGTTGCTATTGAAAATGGGACTATGTCCTTTATTTCTTTTTCTGTGTCTTTGTCATTTGCATACAGAAATGCTTCCGATTTTTGTGCATTGATTTTGCATCCTGCTAGTTTGCTATAGGAGTTAATCACCTTCAGGAGTTTTGGGATGGAGTCTCTCAGGTCTCTTACATATACAATCATGTCATCGAAAATAGCGCTAACTTAACTTCTTCCTTTCCAAATTGTATCCCTTTTATTTCCTTCTCCTGCCTTATTGCTTGGGCTAGGACTTTCAGAACTATATTGAAAAGCAGAGGTGAGAGAGGGCATCCCTGTCTTGTTCCTGATCTCAATGGGAATTCCTCCAGTCTCTCTCCATTAAGTATTATTTGGGCCTTTGGAGCTTTGTATATTGCCTTTATTATATTAAGATGTGAACTGGCCATGCCGATTCTCTCCAATGTTTTGATCATGAAGTGATGTTGTATCTTGTCGAAGGCCTTTTCTGCATCTATCGAAATGATCATGTGATTTTTATGTTTAAGCTTGTTTATGTGGTGTATTACATTGACAGATTTTTGTATGTTGAACCACCCTTGTGTTCCTGGGATAAATCCCACTTGGTCAAGGTGGATAATGCTTTTGATGTGTTGTTGGATTCGGTTTGTGAGAATTTTGTTGAGGATCTTTGCGTCTATGTTCATTAAGGAAATAGGCCGATAGTTTTCTTTTCTTTTGGCATCTCTGCCTGGTTTTGGGATTAGGGTGATACTAGCTTCATAGAAGGAGTTGGGTAGCTTTCCCTGTTCTTCAATTGTGTGGCACAGTTTTAGGAAGATTGGTTTGAGTTCTTCCCTGAAGGTTTGATAAAATTCAGCTGGGAATCCATCTGGTCCTGGACTCTTCTTTTTTGGGAGGTTTTTTATTACTTTTTCAATCTCCATGAGCGTGATGGGTTCATTGAGGTGGTTGATCTGCTCTGAGTTTAGCTTTGGTAGATGATATGCATCCAGGAATTTATCCATCTCCTCCACATTTTCCAGTTTTGTGGAGTAGAGGTTTTTGAAATAAGTCCTGATGATTCTGCCAATTTTACTGATGTCTGTTGTGATCTCTCCTTTTTCATTTTCAATTTTGTTAATTTGGAGTCTCTCTTTTTTTTGCTTGATCAAATTGGCCAGAGGTTTGTCAATCTTGTTTATTTTTTCAAAGAACCAGCTCTTTGTTTTGTCAATTGCCTTAATTGTTTCCTTGGTTTCCAATTCATTAATTTCTGCTCTGATTTTAATTATTTCTTTCCTTCTGGAGCTCTTCGGGTTGGATTTTTCTTGTTTTTCCAATGCCTTTAGGTGGATGGTTAGGCTATTGATTTGGGATCTTTCTGTCTTTTTTATGAAGGCATTGAGTGCTATGAATTTTCCCCTGAGGACTGCCTTCATTGTGTCCCACAAGTTTTGGTATGATGTGTTCTTATTGTCATTCAATTTCAGGAATTTTGCAATTTCATTTTTTATTTCATCCACTATCCATTTATTGTTTAAGAGTGTGCTATTCAGTTTCCAGTTGCCGTTGGGGCTCTTGTTGGTTTTTTTGTTGTTTATTTCTAGGAATATAGCATTATGATCTGATATCGTGCAGGGAATTATGTCGATTTTCCTAAATATGTGGAGGCTATCTTTGTGACTCAGTATATGGTCTATTTTAGAGAATGTTCCATGGGCTCCTGAGAAGAATGTGTAGTCTGTGGATTTGGGATGGAAAGTTCTGTAGATGTCTGTTATGTCTAAGTGCTCTATGGTTTTGTTGAGCTCTCTTACTTCCCTGTTGAGCTTCTGTTTGGATGATCTGTCTATTACTGATAATGGTGTGTTAAAGTCCCCAGCTATAATGGTGTTGGTGGTTATTTCTGTTTTATTGTCAAGTAGGTTTTGTTTTATGAACTGCGGTGCCCCTGTGTTTGGTGGATACAGATTTATGATTGTAATATCCTCTTGATGGATTGTTCCCTTTACAAGTAGGAAGTAGCCTTCTTTGTCTTTTTTGATTGTTTTTGGTTTGAAGTCAACTTTATCTGATATTAATATAGCTACACCTGCTTGTTTCTTATTCCCATTTGCTTGGAATATTGTTTTCCAGCCTTTCACCCTGAGGAGGTTTCTGTCTTTAGTGGTAAGGTGGGTTTCTTGAAGGCAGCAGATTGAGGGGTCTAATTTTTTGATCCACCCTGTTAGCCTGTGTCTCTTGATGGGTGAATTAAGGCCATTAATGTTTAGGGTGATGACTGTGTGATTTGATTTGATCCCTGTCATGTTGTGGTGGTAGAGGTGTGTTGGCATTTTCATGGAATTTAATTTTTTTTTTTTCTATCTACTCTGGGTTTGGTTGCTGTGATCTTCTTCTTGTAGGCATTTGCGTTTGGTTATTTGTTTCTTGTCTGTGGAGAATTTCCTGGAGTACTTTCTGTAGGTTTGGTTTTGTGTTCATATAATTGTAAAGCTGAGTTTTGTCATGGAAAGTTTTCCTTTCACCATCTATTATAAGGGAGACTTTTGCCGGGTAGAGTAGTTTGGGTTGAAAGCCATAGTTTCTTAGAATTTGGAGAGTTTCATTCCAGGCCCTTCTAGCTTTCAGGGTTTCCATTGAGAAGTCTGAAGTAATTCTGATGGGGTTTCCTTTGAAAGTGGTGTGCTGTTTTTCCCTAGCTGCTTTTAGGATTTTTTCCTTGGTGTCAATGTTTAGAGTCTTAATGATAATATGCCTTGGGGAGTTTCTCCTTTGGTCTAGTCGGTTAGGAGTTCTGTTTGCTTCTTGAATCTTGATGGGCCTTTCTTTTAAGAGACTGGGGAAGTTTTCTTCAATTATTGTGTTAAATAAGTTCTCCATGCCTTTGGTCTGAAATTCTTCTTCTTCTGGAATTCCAATGATTCTGATATTAGGACATTTAAGTGTATCCCACAATTCTCTCATGTTCTGTTCACAGGAACTTTTGAACTTACTGAAATGTTTGGACTCTCGAACTGTTTCTTCCATCCTGTCTTCCAGATCAGAATTTCTATCTTCCACTTCGCTGACTCTATTCTTGAGAGCCTCTAGTGAGTTTTGGACTTGATCAATTAAGTTTGCATTTTCTACTACTTTCCTATGTATCACTTCCATCGCTTTGTCCAGCTTCCTTTTTGTCTCATTTTCTGATTTTCTTGCTGATTCTTGGAACTCATCCTTGCATTTCTTTATGTTTTCATTTAGTGTGGCCAGCTGATTTTTAAGGTCCTCTTTTTTTTCACTCTCCCTCAACTCTCTTAGCTCTCTTTGAATTCCTTCCAGTGTCTTATCATATTGCTCTAGCTTAGTGATGGTAGCATCCATACAATTATCTATCCTTTGTAGCTTTCCTGTCAGTTCTAGCAGTAGTTTGGTCAGGGTTGCATTGTTCATTGCTTCCACTTGATGTTCTGATCCTAAACACTCTTCTATGTTTTGGTTAGTTGTGATCCTTGTTGGACTGGGTGATCTGTCTGGATTTTCTTCCATTTTATTTGTCGTGGTATTTCTTTTGCGCTGTGGTCTACCCATGTCAGTGTATGGGCAGGTAGGTGGGTGGAGTGGCCTGGGATCTAGCTTAATGCGAATCCAAGGCAGCCTGGGGCAGTTATAAGCAGCCTGGGTTTTTGCTCAGTCTTGCTAAAGCCGCCTACCTATAGCCTGGCAGGGGCACCAAAGTTGCCTGAATTCTCACCCAGTAATGCCCCTAAGCTGCCTGCCTTTGAGCTTGAAAGGGGACTGAGGTAGCAATCCCTTAAGGTTTCTAGATTCTGGCTGGGTACACTGGGGTCTGTAAACAGTCTGTGCTCTTCTGCCTCAGGGGAGTGGGGGCTGGGTGGCGATGTACAGGTAGGGGATGGCAGCTGCGCTGGTGCTAGTGACTCAGTGTGGACTTATGTGGCTCTTGCTGTGGGGTGGGCCCGCTGCATGTGCAATTGTAGTGGAGAGGCAGATGATGTGGGTACGGAATCAGGACACAGCAGAAGCTGACCAGCGGCAAGTGATGTGAGCACAGCAGTAGGGGATCTGGCAGCCACCTATTCACGGCAGGGGTGGCCCCCACAGGCCTGTGAACCGAGCACCACATGGCTGGTCTACTCGCAGGATCAGAGAACAAGGGTGAGGTAGGAGGTCTCAGCTTCAGTGCAGCAGGCTGGCAGGCGTGACTGGTGGGTGCCCGATCAGAGCACAGCCATGCGGGATGTGCAGAGGGTGCGTGGGCGGGTGGGCAGAAGGGGGCGCGGGGTGCGAAGGTGTGTATGGAGCGAGTGGGGCACGCGGCGGGGGGCGTTCGGGGTGCGCCGGGGCACCGGGCAATCAGGGTGGGGTGTGCGGGTGGTGGCAGGGCTCAGGGGGCGTGGGGTGGGGTGCCCTGGAGGGGCGGAGGGCGTGGGGTGCTCTGATCAGTTAGGGGGCGAGGGGCGTGCTGTTGGTGTGGGGGAGGTGCACATGCAGTGGGGGTGTGCGGGGCGCAGCAGGGTGTGGGGCACCTGGGGGGCACGGGGGGAGTGCGGGGCGTGCGGGGGGTCACGGGGTGCGCAGGGGGGCGCGGAGGAGCTTGCGTGAGGCGCGGGGGGCTAGGGGCACAGGGCACATGGGGGGTGCACGGGGGGGCTCAGGGTGCGTGTAGGGGGAGGGGCCGCGGGGCACACCGGGGTGCAGGATGCCAAGGGACGCCGCAGGGTGCTCTGGACATGCGGGGGCGGGGCTTGTGGGGGGGTTGAGGGGGTCACGCATGGGACGCAGGATGTGGAGGGGTGGCGGGGTATGCTGAGGCACTCCGGGGTGCAGGACACGTGGGGGTGGGGCACAGGGGGCATGGGGCACGCCTGGGCAAGCAGGGGGTGCGCTTGGGACTACGGGGGCGCCCGGGCCGCATGCAGCGGGGGGATGAGGGGCGTGCGGGGTGGGGGGGCGGGAGGCGCCGGGGTGGGGCGCAGGGGGTGCAGGGAGCGCTTCAGGGCACAAGGGGCTCAGGGCATGGATGCTCCGGGGCGCATGGGGGTGGGGGCGCAGAGCACATGGGGAGGGTGGACGGCTAGGAGAGTGGGCGCGGGGAGGCCGCAGGATGCTGCGGGAAGCCGTGGGGTGCTCTGGACTCACGGGGGGGGGGGTGAGTCGCACTGGGGAGGGGGTCAAGGGGGTCGCGGGTCTTGCAGGGGGTGTGGAGCACACTGAGGTAAGATGGAGCGTGGGACGCTGGGGGACGCTGCAGGACACCGCGGGGCACTCTGGACGTGCGGTGGGGGTGGGGCACACGGGGGGGGCGGGGGGCTCGAGGAGCGCGGGGGTGGGGCGCGGGGGTCTCGGGGCATGCGGGGGGTGTGGGGCACACCTGGGCGCCCTGGGCGCGGGATGCTCAGGGGCGCTTGGAGCGTGCCTGCTGCGTGTGGGTAGGGAGCGTTGGGCGCGCGGGGGGAGGCAGGGGCGGGGGCGGGGCGTGTGGGGGGTGGAGCTTGAGGCGTGTGGGGGTGGGGAGCGGGGGTCACAGGGCGCACGGGGGCGCAGGGGTGCGGGGCACGCCTGGGCACCCGGGGCGTGGGGAGCGCCTGCTGAGTGTGGATAGGGAGCGTGGGGCGCCCGGAGGGTGGGGCGCGCGGGGGTTGGAGCAGGCGGGGGGGTGTCTCGAGGAGCGCGGGGATGGGGCGCGGGGGTCTGGGGCATGGGGGGGGGCGTGGGGGGCGCGGGGCAGGCCTGGTCGCCCGGGGCGCGGGAAGCTTCTGTTCTCTTGGGCTGCGCCTCTGCGTGTGGATAGGGAGCGTGGGGCGCGCTTGGGGGGGCGTGGGGCGCAGGGGTTGGGGGCGCGCAAGGGCCGCCGGGGCGCATGGGGCTTGGTGTGCATGGGGTGCCGGGCGGCTGAGGCGCCGGGCCGCGCCCAATGAGGCGATTCGCGGCGGGCGGGGTGGTGGGGCGTGGGTCGCGGGGGTGTGTGCTTCCCTCTTTTACCCCGATCTGTGCCCTCCCTCTTCAAAAAGTTTCTAATTTCCCTTGAATACTTACCTTTTTTTCCCCTTGTTGTTTGTAGTGCAGCTAGGCGGTTGCCATCTTGACAGGATCTGTTACCACATCTTAATAAAGCTAACAGAATAAGAATTAATTTTGACCCTCCCAAAAGTTTGACATATAGGGAAAGCCTTTAAACTCTTGCTGGGGCTCCTCCATACCCCATGAAATAAGGGGTAAGAGACCATCAAAGCCCATTGGTCCATCCCTCTGGTCCCTTGCCTTAGACCCAAAATTATTTTAAATATTGACAATAAAAGATTCAAACTTGGGCTTCCAGCCAACACAGCAACCTCCAAGCTGCGCTGCAAATCCATTCATGGAAGAACTCAAACCAATCTTCCTCACACTGTGCAACACAATTGGAGAACAGGGAAAGCTATCCAACCTCTTTTATGAAGCTAGTATCACCCTTATTCCAAAACCAGGCAGAGATGCTACAAGAAAAGAAAACGACCATCCTATTTCCCTGATGAACTTAGATGCAAAGCTCCTGAAGAAAATCCTCGCAAACCGAATCCAACAACAAATCAAAAGCATTATCCATCTTGACCAAGTAGGATTAATCCCAGAACACAGGGGTGGTTCAACATACAGAAATCTGTCAATGTAATACACCACATAAACAAGGTTAAACATAACAACCACATGATCATTTCAATAGATGCAGAAAAGGTCTTTACAAGATACAACATTACTTCATGATCAAAACATTGGAGAGAATTGGCATGGTTGGTTCATATCTTAACATAATAAAGGCAATATACAAAGCTCCTAAGGCCCAAATAATACTTAATGGAGAGAGAATGGAGGAATTCCCATTGAGATCAGGAACAGGACAGGGATGTCCTATCTCACCTCTGCTTTTCAATATAGTTCTGGAAGTCATAGCTCAAACAATAAGATAGGAGAAGTAAATAAAAGGGATACAATTTGGAAAGGAGGAAGTTAAGTTAGCTCTATTCGCTGATGACATGATTGTATATGTAAGAGACCAGAGAGACTCCATCCCAAAACTCCTGAAGGTGATTAACTCCTATAGCAAAGTAGCAGGATACAAAACCAATGCACAAAAATCAGTAGCCCTTATATATACAAATGACAACAATACAGAGAAAGAATTAAGGGACATAGTCCCATTTTCAATAGCAACAACAATAAAAACATCTTGGAATAACATTAACCAAGGAAGTGAAAGATCTCTACAACGAAACCATATAAACACTCAAAAAAGAAATTCAGGAAGAGGGCTGGAGAGATGGCTTAGCGGTTAAATGCTTGCCTGTGAAGCCTAAGGACCTGGTTCGAGGCTCGATTCTGCAGGTCCCACGTTAGCCAGATGCACAAGGGGGCGCACGTGTCTGGAGTTCGCTTGTGGAGACTGGAGGCCCTGGCATGCCCATTCTCTCTCTCTCCCTCTATCTGTCCTTCTCTCTGTGTCTGTCACTCTCAAATAAATAAATTAAAAAAATTTTAAAAAATCTTTAAAAAAAAAGAAATTGAGGAGGAGTTGAGAAAATGGAAAGACCTCCCATGCTCCTGGATAGGCAGAATTAACATTGTGAAGATGGCAACACTACCAAAGGCAATGCACAGATTTAATTCAATTCCAATTAAAATCCCTACAGTGTTCTTCACAGAGATAGAAAAAATGATCTCAAATTTCATATGGAAAGGCAGAAGGCCTTGCATATCCAAACATATCCTCAGCAAAAAAATACCTCTGGAGGCATCACCATACCAGATCTAAAGCTATATTACAAAGCCATAGTAATAACAGCAGCATGGTACTGGCATAAAAGCAGGAGTATAGACCAATGGAATAGACTTGAGGACCCGGACTTTGGGTCAAGCAACTATAGCTACTTGATATTTGACAAAAGCCTGGACAATATAGGCTGGAAAAAGACAGCATATTCAACAAATGGTGCTAGACAAACTGGATAACCATATGCAGGAAACTGAAACTTGATCCACACATTTCACTATGCACTACACTCAAATCCAAATGGATCAAAGACCTCAATATAAGAATAGAAACTTGAATACTACTGGAAGAAAATTTAGGAAGTACTTTCCATGACATAGGAATGGAAAAAGACTTCCTGAACAAAACCGCAGTAACTCATGATCTTAAACAGTCACTCAACCAAAGGGATCACATGAAGCTGAAGAGTTTCTTTACAGACAAGCATACAATAAGCAAAGCCAATAGATTACCCACAGAATGGCAGAAAATATTTGCGGGTTATCCAACTGATAGAGACCTAATCTCTAGAATCTACAAAGAACTAAAAAATTGAAACAGTAAGAAGTCAAACACCTCACTCACAAAATGGGGCAAAGAGCTGAACAGCAGTTCACAGAGGAAGAAATACAATTAGCAAACACACACTTAAGAAAATGTTCATCATCCCTAATCATCAGAGAAATGCAAGTTAAAACAACTATGAGATTCTACCTTACCCCAATAAGGATAGCAAACAACAAAAAAATCAAATGAAAATAAATGCTGGCAAGGATGTGGAGAAGTAGTAACACTCGTCCACAGTTGGTGGGAATGTAGGATGGTACAACCACTTTGGTTAGCAATCTGGAGACCCCTGAGAAAGCTGACTATACAGATACCAACAGACCCAGTTATTCCCTTACTTGGCCTCTACCCTAAAACCTTCAAACCACAGGCCAGAGAGATTTCCTCAACCATGTTTGTAGCAGCTCAATTCGTAATAGCCAAGAGATGGAATCAACCCAGATGTCCATCACTAGAAGAATGGATAATGAAGATGTGGAAGATTTGGCAATCCACCTCCTGGGAGACTGCCATGTGGCTCCCTTGAACTAACCCAGGTGGGGACAGGGGAGAATTCCACCCTCTTGTGGTGACTGGGATCACTACTAACTTACTGGGACAAGACATCCTTGGAGATGCCGAGGCCTTCATCACTACTGATCATAAAGCCTTTTATTATGATTTGTTAGATAAAATATATACCAACAACAGTTTGCAAAAGGGAGGGAATGTCATCCCAATTATAGAGATGACCCTTACTTTGAGCAACTCAGACAAAAGTACTCCATTAAACACCCTTAATTCTAAGGGCCACTGCCCAGCCTCCACCCCACCCATTTAAAATCCAGTGGAGACCAGGGGATCCTATATGGGTTAAACAGTGGCCTCTCCCTTCTTCTAAGTTACACCAACCCCACATACTCATTAATCAACAGTTGGAGGCCGGATATATCCATCCCTCCACTAATCCCTGGAACTCTCCTGTTTTGTCATAAAAAAGCATAATTGGTCCTGGAGATTTTTACATTATTTAAGGAAGATCAATAAACACATAATCCCCTTCAAATCCCCCCAGAGGGGACTCCCATGGATCCCAACTATTCCCAATATATACCATATTACTATCATTGACATTAAAGATTGCTTCTTCTCTATCCCTTTCCATCCAGGAGACATAAAAAAGTTTACATTCTCTGTACCTGCTGTTAATTTTTGTGGTCCAGATAGGAGATTTGAGTGGACTGTCTTACCTCAGGGCATGACTAACAGCCCATCCATTTGTCAATATTTCTTGTCATCCATTTTCTTTTCTGTTATCAATCTCCCCCAATATCCTGTTTTATATTTACATGGATGATATTATTCTTGGGTGCCTAGATGCCTCCATACTCCAGGACATTGCCTACCAATGTCTAACTATCCTTCATACTCACAGCTTTAAAGTAGCTCCTAAAAAAGTTTAAACTGCCTCCCTTTAAGATCTTGGACTCAATCCTTACCCTAGATCCAGTTTTACCTGTTAAACCACAACTTTATATTCAGAATTCTTACAACTTACCTCAATTCCAGAATCTCTTTTGAGAAATTAACTGGAAGAGGCCCTGGATAATTATAACCACTGAGAAATTATCCCCCTTGTTTGACCTACTAAGGGGTTTTAATCTTTTGTCCTAAGTAACCCTAACACCTGGGCAGAGACAAGTCCTCCATAGAGTCCAGGAGGCCATAGATAACAGTAATCTCAAACAATTCAACCCTGATCTCCCTCTTTCCCTCTACCTTTTTCCTGGAGAGACCCTGACCACTATCCCATTGGCTCAAAAGGGCGAGTGTATTCAGTGGATTCACCTCTGTATCACTGGGGCCCATAGGTTCTGTTCTTTAAGTAACCAAATAGCTGATTACATAATTAAAATAAGGAAAACTGCCATTAGCCTCTTTGGTATTTAACCTCATTCCATTATTACTCCATATAAGATAACTGATTTCACTTGGCTCCAAATAAATAATATAAGGGTCACTGTGACACTTAAAGTGTTCCTGGGTACGACTTACTACCATGTGGCCCTCATAAGTGGATAAGCTCTTTTTTTAGGCTAGAGTGGAGACCCTCCAGGCTTATCCTACCTCAACCCAACCCTAACTTCCTCATTGCCTTTACAGATGGGGGATGCCTTGGGGCTTCCCTGGTTGTATATGCCCCCTTTAATTGGGGGTCAACCCTAAACCCATCAAGTCAATCTCAGAAAATAGAGGGATTAACACAGTACAAAGAGCTTTTTACAGTTGTTCTAGCTCTACATACTATTCAGGAGCTGTTCAACTTATTTTCTAACAATCTCTATGTAGTAAACCTACTGCCCCATCTTATTAAAGCTCACATTAGACTTAATTTGAACTCTATATCACCCTTAATAATCCAGACTCAAACCCTACTCAAACAAAAAGTCCACCCTATCTTCATACAACATCTTCAAGCCCATCAAAACTTACCAGGTTTCCTGTCAAAGAAAACAGCTTGGCCGATCAATTGGCCTCTACAATTCACTATCACACTGTTTCAGTGGCTATCCAATTTCATTCCCTAACCCACTAGAAAGGCCTTAAACAAAGATTTTGCAAAATACCAAATAAAAATCTTAAAGAGTTTTAAGACATACAAGTCTTACCAACCCTTCCTCCAGCTTTTCCCCCTCTAAACTTCTGGGAGTAACCCTTGGGGCCTTTGCCCCAACCATCTTTGGCAAAGAGATCTTACTCATTATTCCCCCTTTAAAAAACTTAAATATATCATTTTATCAGTTAACACTTTTTCCCATGCCTGTTGGGCATCTACACATGCTGGGGAGAAATCTAAACATGCCATTAGTCATATTCTTCAATGTTTTGCCACTCTTGGGCTGCCCAATCAAGTAAAAACAGGTAATGGCCTCTACTTTATAAGTCAAAACTTTACAAGTTTCCTCCAGATGTGGCAAATTACACATGCCACAGACATTTCATGTAACCCTGAAGGCCATGCTATCATTGAAAGTTGTAACCAAACACTTAAATCACAATTACAAAAACAAAAGGGGGAATCACTACCCCCTCATGATAAACTAAAAAAAATTATTTACCTTGAATATTTTACATTTTTCTAAAAATAAAAAAAAATATATCTCCATTTCAAAAACATTGGTCATCCTTTGTCACATACAACTCAATCAAGATCAAATAGAGAGACCCATTGACTAGGGCCTAGAGAGGACCAGACCCACTCCTCACAGCACGAAAAGGGTTTAAATGTGTCTTCCCTCAAGATAAAAAAAGACTATCTGGATATAAGCGAGGGTCCTAAAATACTTACTCCAACAAGGGGACACTGATAATCACCCCTCCATGGAATTTCCTACCCCTGAGGACTGTTCCTAAAATGGTCTTCACCCTGCTAAACCAAACAATTCCCTCCCTTGTGGAGGATTGCTGGCTTTGCCTCTGATCTGGGCCTCCTTGACTGCTTACAGTAATCACCAATAATACAACTACAGTTGCCCATAGACCCTACTAGTTGGGTTGAGAATAACCACAGGCATGACCACCAGGACAGCCAGGATGGATATGACAGTCCATCTCCACAAAAAGCTCTCTCTCCATTTAATCAATGACATAAAAACAATGTTCAACATTATCCTTGATCTCCAACAACAACTAGACTCCCTGGCTGAGGTAGTCCTACAAAACAGGAGGGGACTAGACCTATTAATGGCCAAAAAGGGAGACATATACTTATTTTTACAAAAAATACAACCTGTTTCTATGCCAATAGATTGTGAATCATTCAAGAGAAGATCAAAAGGCTTCAAGAGAACCTAAAGGGGAGACAGCAGGACCTACAAGACAACCCACTATGGATGGGCTTGCATGGTTTCTTACCCTACCTTTTCCCCCTACTTGGCCCCTACTTCTCCTTGTCCTCACTGTCAGGCCTTGTGTAATTAACAAAACTACGCAATTCATTCACCAACACCTAGAGACAATAAAAATCCATCAGTTTGAAATACGTTACCACAGACTGACAATTCAGAAATGAGGTTCCTCATATAACCCACTACCACATCCTCTGCCCTCAATGTGACTGATGATGGGTAAGATCACAGACTAACTGAGACAACCTAAGACAGGCCATGGAGTGGGTTCTCAGCAAGCTAAACACATAGTACCCAGTGACGGGTAAGATCCCCAGAGGGGGACAACCTAAGACAGGGGTCATGATGACTAATGCTCTTACAAAAACAAAAGGGGGAGATGTTGAGCCTTGAGAGGCCCAGACGTGAGGCTTAGTAAAACTTCCTGAGCCTAGCTAAAGTATGGCGAATTCCCTACTGCCAGCTATGACTCAACGGGGGCCAAATGGCCTCTGGCCTACTACTTACACACAGGAAGTTAGAGTTCCCGCCTGTGTGCACTTAGAACTCAGCAGGGCGCCAAATGGCCTCTGGCCTTCTACTTCCACACAGGCAATTAAAGTTAGAACCAATCATCTCACAGGTCATGGTATACTATTGGCCCTTACATGTCACCCCATCCTAAAATCCCCGCTTTCGTTCTCAACATTATATAAACACCTACCGGTAACAATAAAGTAAGTTCCTGCTTTGACAAGACTCCTAGCTCAGTGGTTTTGTTCCTGGCCATTGATACACACCCTACTCCTCAACCCCTTGGGAGGAACCAGAAGGCCTGGTCCTCCCCCAACACTACCTGCTAGGGGAGCCCAACAGTTAAATATATTGAATGTAAGCATAATATAGTACAAACTAAGCAATAAAAATCAATCTGTCTTGTCATAAATGGGGTAAAGAACTTAGCTGACAAAAAAGAAATACCCATGGAAACTAAACACCTAAAATATGTTCAAATTCTCTAGCCATCAAGGATACACAATTTAAAACTATATAGAGATTCCATCTGACATTAGTCAAAATGGGCATCATCAAAAAAAATCAAATTAAGCTAGGCATTGTGGTGCATGACTTTAATCCCAGCACTTGGGAGGCAGAGGTAGGAAGATCATGGTGAGTTTGAGACTACTCTGAGACTACATAGTTCTAGGTCAGCCTGAGCCAGAGTGAGGCCCTACCTCAAAAAGCCAAAATAAACAAAAAAATCAAATTAAAAGTCCTGTCAAACCTGTGGAGAAAATATAATACTTATTCATTTGTTTGGGTGGGGGGCCAGGAATGTAAGCTTGTATTAAAGAAATCAGCATGGAAGGTTCTTATCCTGATTTGACCATACAACAAATTTTTGGATTAATAAATGAAATAAAAATCTAAAAATATATGGATCAGTGGATCCAGAGATATATGACATAAATTCTTAACGCTTTACTGTAGATAAACTTGCACAGGCATGATTGTTGCTGCTTTATTGATAATAGTATGGAAATGGAATCATCC